>NC_088995.1:13288088-13612668 GCF_963932015.1 Anas acuta
TATAGCTGAGTAAATTTCCAATTGATGAAGAGCAGTTTCTTTTATTGTGCACTCCTAAGGGTTTTCTTAAAAGATTCCATCATCCTCACACAGAAAAACATGAGTTTATGCTTTTACAGTTCTGTCAGGATGCTGTGCATGGGCACCCTCCAGAAGCCTTCAGGAAGACAAATGGACACAGCAGGCTGTCTGTGTCAGCCCTTTTGCTGAAGCCAAAAACAGGAGGCTGATCCAGAAAGAAATACTGTCATTAGGGAGAAAGAAGGGTCTTGTGTCATGGATAAAAGTGATAGGATGTTGGAGCAATACACCCCAAACCCTGTTAAACTCAAGTTCCTCTGTGCCTTTGGGCAGCCTATAACAGACTGGAGAAATCAGTGACAGTTTTTAGACTTCAGATGGCTATGCTACTATTAAGCTGGCTACGCTACTATTAAGCTTTTGTGCTGGGCCTGCTCCCCTACCTGGCAACTGTCAGGGTTTTTCCATGATTTTGCAGCATTAGGTCTCTTACAATGCAGCATAAATACCCTGTTTTCCTAGTTTCTGAGCAACATCTGCAGGTGCAGCAACCTTCCCCCAGCAGCCCCACCAGGGGCACTCAGGGAGCAGCGGAGCTGCGGCCTGCTCGGGCTCACAGCGGGTGGCCCCGGCCATGCCAAGGCCAGGCCCGAGGCCCTCCCGCCTCTCTGCCTGCCTCCTTGCACCAGGGCTGCCGCAAAAATGAAAATGTTTACTGTGTTAAAAATAACACTTTTGGCATTAAAAAATATATATAAATAAAGTTGTGGTTTTTGTTTTTTGTTTTTGTTTTTGTTTTTTTTTTTAATCTCTTCATTCTTCACATTTTGAGTCATGTCTCAATAAAGAAGGCCTTACTGCGGTTCCAATGATATAAATCCTCAGAGTTTATGCCAATACTTTTATTTGTCATATTTATTGGAGTTGACATTCTTCTGGACTCTGTTAACACTCTGACTTATGATCTTAATTGGTTTTCATTTGTTTTGCAGTTTAAAATAAATTAAGACCAGGGTGTGGGGGATTTATTCCCCTCTCATGATCTTTATTTTCTAATATTGTGCAATGTGAATTCAACATACTAGTTATTACTGTGTTATGCCACCTCATTAGAAAAGGCCTTACCTAGCTATTTAAAAGATCCTCTTCAATTCAGAACTATAAAAAAAAATACATAAAAATAGAAATCTTATCTTTTTATATTCATGTTAGGGATGAAGTGCTGAAGCAAGAAGACTAACAGTAATTTAGAATCTTTGCCTGAGATGAAATCGATACACAAGGGACTTCCAAAACCCAGCCTTAGGATGGGTCATATCTATTCACAAAACAAGCAACAACAGAGAAACAACTGAGCAAGCTAAGGTTCAGGAGATCTTGGAAGGTCTTAAAGAAAAGAAAAGTGAAGGGGGGGGAAAAAAAAAAAAAAAAAAAAAAAAAAGCACAATACAATAAATTATGCACTCAAACAGCATTGTGTTTAGGTATGAAATCTGTTCATTGACCAGCGAGATGCTTGGAATTTTAGGAGACAGGGCTTCCTGAAAGAGCTCTGATGACTCTTAGGAAATTTAAGGCTTACAAAACAAAAAAGCCGAAAGAAGATGATAATTTAAAAAGGTTAGTTTGGTCATCTCCTTTATGCAGATAAATAAGACTGATGATACTCCAGAGAGAATACCAAATACCCCCTAGATTAAATGAACAAATACTAACAAAAACTGTTAGGAAATAGTGATGATGACTGCTTCTGTGTTAGCAACACCGCAGGCCAGGTGCTCATTTCTTCTACATATGAATTAAAGTCTCAAAGAGGGAGCTAAATCAAAGTTGAAAACTTAGGGTGATTGCCTGTGAAATAACAGTTGAGATGATTAATTTCTGATGAGAGTATTGATGAAAAGGCAATGCTCTTTAAAAATAATATTATCTTATGCCATTGAAGAAAAGTTGGCTATTAATTGAAGTGTTCATAAGAAGAGACACAAAGCAATCCTGCTGGAGGAATAGCAGGGTGCTTCAGGGGTAGATGATGCAAACAGAAAAGGAAAAAGCCCCAGAATATTCTCAGTAACTATTCATTGCTCTTCTTTTAAATAATATTTCACAAAGCTTTATGAATCCATTTCCATTAATCTACAGAGAATTTGACAAAAAACAACCCCAGGATAATACTTTAAAAGAAACTGGATTTATCCCTAGGACGAAATAGGACCACTATATTTTTTTTACACAAGATTTCTCACCAGGTATTAATTTCTGTTCCGCTGAGGATATGTTCCACACACCTGATCAAGTGGATTACCTTCTATAAAAGCCTTTAGTTTAATGCCTAGTACACCTTATACAGTGACAAGTTTCTCCCCAGCTTTCACCCTGCCTGGTTTTCCCCATCTGCCAGCTCTGCTACAGCCAGTTCTGTATGTAAAGTCCTAAATTATTTCACTCCTCAATTCAAATACTCACCTAATCTTCACCCTTTTCTTTATACATTTGGTAAACAGCAATTCTAAGCCTTCATTTTGGTGCCTTAAAACACCTGTGTTTGTCGGTTCTGGGATAACATATTAAATATCCCATTTGCCTATAAAGAAAGGGATACATACAAGTTCCAGACCGTTTAAGAGGGTACAGGAAGGTGAACACATTTGAAGCTGCTGACACCTGCAAACCCCAGACAGAAATATGAGCTCTGATCAGTGGAAATGTATTCAAGTACTGACCTCCACATACATTTCTCTTTATTATGCATCTTTTCACAAAGTTTTGGCCTTGTACAGTTGCTGTACCTTACTGGGTTTTATTTTCAATTCTATTATTCCTTTAGTCCTATCCATCTTGTAATTTTATACAGATGACATTGAATAGGTTGATCCATCTGGTACTTAATCAACCTAGTCCTGTCTTGACAGCAGGGATTGATAACAACGTTGCCTGTTTCTCCTGAACTATCTTGCCTGCTTAAATGTTCCTGAAGAATTCTTCCACAATGGAATTGCTTCTTCATCCCTCTGACTGCACAATGTTCTGCTATGCCCAATGAAGACTATAAGACAAGCTCAGTGCATTTAATTTTCATTCCAAGTATGGAATGTCATCTTGTTAGCATGAAGTCAGGTGTTAAATTTACATCAGACAAAAGAGAGGCCTAGTATTGTTCTGGGCAAACATTCTAGTAAGACTAACAGTTCAAATCATAAACTTGGTGTATTTCCTACATAGAGTTATGAACAGACTTCTATTTTATCTTCTCATCCTTTACCTTAGGAGAAAACTCATAAAATGAATGTTTGTTTGTTTCAATATAACTTTCAGTTGAATCCATCATAGTTCCCAGAAAAAAAAAAAAAAAGATCCAAAATGTCAGGAACTTACAAACAATACTCCAAGGCGAACTAAAAAGACAACTATTAAATTTCATCTTTATAAAATTGGGTATCACAATACAAAATACATCCTGAAAACTTCATCCTTCAGGGTTGTGTTTTCATATATAGTTTCTATAGGCAGTATGCACTAACTGGTTTCTAACTACGGAACAAGAATCTGAAAATCTCCAGAGTCTCCAGAAGACCAGTAGTTTTCCAGGATGTAGCTTGGGCAATGAGTAGAGCACTGCAAAGAGCTGAGCAGTCTGGCTACAGTGCCTCTGTGCTGCTTTGCCAACCCTGGTCCTGCCACTCTGACTTGGGCAAAGACTTCCCTCTCCTCCCGCACCAGGAACCACAGGACAATGCTGCACCGCCTGGCTCCAAAATTCTCCCCATCAGCTCATGAATGCCATTACTGTTAGTAAAGAGAGGGGGCAGTAACAAAGATTTTGAAGCCTGTTATAGCAGCAGAGCTGCAAGTTCACTACTCCTCTTTGCTAAAGTAAAAATAATATATATAAATTTTAAAAGCTCCTTTTAAAAATAATATTTCCTTTAAGTTGGGCAACCTAATCTCAGTTCAGTCTCAATAAGGAGAAACATCGCTCTGTGAGATTTCTTGAAATTGGTTCATGAGGTACTTCACCCCCTAGTTTTTAGGGCATGGGGAACAGTGCAACAAACACAACTTCATTCATGCTGAAAAGATTTTGCCAACACACTGACATCAGAAAAACTTCCATGGTAGATAGGGGTGTCATCTGTACATGTAAAAAGTGCTCAGTCAAGCAAAGCCAGGTCCCTGAATGACATAAATTGTTGTTGCGTTGACACAAGCAGGCTTGCCTGCCACACATTATTATTTGGGGTGAAAAGCAAAACACAGCCCAAACATTTCTGAGAATCGAGTGTAGTTTTTTTCTGTGATCTGGAATTTATTGGAAATGATGATTCAGCTAATTTCACACTTCAGTCGCAGCTGGACTTTGACCAGGATCACTAACAGTTTTGGATAATTGTTAAGGAAGTATTAAAATACATTCCAATTTCATAAAGATTTCATCAGTCCATGCGAACTAGTGCCACACATTCATTTTGCTGACTTGCTATACAGTTTGTACTGTAAATTGTGGTCTCAAAGTCAAGTAAGTATGAAGGGAATACACTTTTCTACCCTCTAATAACCCTCCTTTCTAACACTAAGTTACCTTTCCTCGCAGTAACTCATAGTAACAGAACTAGTTACCTGGACCATGGCATTCCTGACTAAACCAGCCTCAGACATTTCCCCAGCTCACTCTTTCCAAAGGAATGAACGGAAGCAGAAACCTTATGTTATCTGGGGTATATGGTCCCAATTCTCTGCCTTCCACCAGAGAGTTTTGCTGTACTTGTTAGCATGGGCCAAATTCTGAGCAGCCAGGCTAATATAAAACATTTCTGAAAATCTTACTCTACATGCCATCGTTTACTCCTGAACAAAACAGATGGAGCATCTGCACCCATGAGGGTGGTATATTTTACATCTATTCTTCATAGATGTAGATGACTCCTCCAGACAACAGACAGTAGTGAATTGTGTATAGTGGGTTTTCTGTCCTTGTTTATCATTATGTCCACATCTGGCAGCATGGAAAATAGAAGTTACAAACAGCTAAGTTGTTAGTACACTGAGAAAAAAACTCATGAAAGATAAAATATATCATAGTGATGCAAAGGTTTTTATGGAAACACTCCCAGTGGCATATATGCATTTCTGACATAGCAAATTACTTCAGCATGGCCAACCAACTCATTTGTCTAAAGGGTTCCAAAGAAATACCCTTAAATTCTTTAGGATTTGTAATGACGGTAGCTATCTAAAATAAAACAGTGGCAGCAAGAAACAACAACAAAAAATCAGCATCTTAGTGCATGGCGAGATGTAAAGAAGCAAATACACTTTGTAGATGACAGGCTACTGCTTTTTTGAGTGACTTCTTGTCTTTTCATTTGAAATGTATTTGCTGTTGTGTTTTAAACAGCAGGTGCACATGTAATTGAAAGTGGCTGGTTGTGTCAAACAAGAGAAGCATTTCATGAGAAACCTTAAAGAGCTAACCTGTACCCTACTTGGGAGAGCTGAATTCACTGATCTGCAAGAGAAAAGTCCCAGGCTGACTACAAAACAAGGCGCCCATTTGGCCTTTCTCCACCACTCTTGATGAAATCATGCTATCCAGGGGCCAGTATAGTTCCACAGATGTGCTCTGCCTTATAAACAAATGAATGAGGTGCCTTGGGAACAGGCACTTTAATGTACAAAACAGATTGCATTCTGTTCTGCCACAAGCAAATAGATGACTGACTGAACAACTGACATCTTTATTTGCAAATATTTCTAATTCTTTCCTTGCATCAGGTCCCTGACACCTTCATCTCAAAACTAGTTTCTGCAGTTCCTGGAGCTTAGTCCCACAGCCTCTGTGACAGCATATTTTGGGGGATGCAGACAGGCCTTTCTCACTTAAATAACTCTTCTCACCTAAATGGAAACCAGGAGTGGTATTCTGTGAATTCTTGCCATGGCTAGTTAGATGTAAAGGGTTTGGCCTGAAGTAAGAAGGAAGATGATTAATGTCCTCCCATCTGTTGGTGAACCAGACTGGTGTGGATAGATCTGTATGTTACATAAAACTGCCAATTCTTTGGTACATGGATTTAAATAAATGAATTAATTAATTAAAAAGTTATAAGATAAAAGATTGATTGGAGCAGAGCCAGTGACAATTTTACAAAAAGGATGAAGTGCATGCCTGAGTGTCAGACATTAAAGTTACTGTCAGTCAGTGTGCGTCCTTTTGCAAAATCCTGAAGTCACGCTGCTTAGGTCTTCTTTCTCAAAGAAAGTTGAGAAGTCTCTCTGATTGCAAGGACTGGAAAAGGCAAAACTTGGATAGATTGAAAACAGGCTGAGAAGAGTTCCCCTTATTGTTTTTCCTTCAGACGTGATGACAAACAAGAAAGCAATAGATGTTTTAGTGTCCATTTGGAAAGTTAAAGAATTCATACACCCTAAGAGACTAAATAAGAATGACAGTACTTATAGCTAATTCTTCCATGCCATAATCCAGGCTGCATGCCTGTTTGTTTTTTTTTTTTTTTTTCCAGCTTTGTATTTAAGTATTCCCCTCCCCTGTCCTCCCTAAACTAATTTTAAAAACTTACAATTTTTGTTACCATGTGCCATATTCAGCCAAGATCCTCCTGAGACCCAGCATCCTGGAAACATCCTGCAATGTCTCAACTATTGGAAATTTTAAAATCCTTTGTATGTTTGAGATGATCTCTCATTATTGTTCAAACAGATGAGAAAAGAAAAGAAAAGAAAAGAAAAGAAAAGAAAAGAAAAGAAAAGAAAAGAAAAGAAAAGAAAAGAAAAGAAAAGAAAAGAAAAGAAAAGAAAAGAAAAGAAAAAAGAACAATAAGGAATGGGTGATTATTTAAAAATCAGTAATTATCCCAGGACATTTTTTTTCCAGATGTTTTAGCCCAATCTGATTGCAGTTCCAATACACCATCTAAGATTGTATCACTCTAGCCACAGTGGGTGGTCCAGGAAGCCTATTAAAAGGGAGGATTATATTACAGTGAAAAGTGTTTTGTTTTATAGGCTCACCCCAATCAACCTAGGTTTTTGACAAACTAACTGGAAAGACCTAATACTCTTGCAACTCTTTCACTGCCAAAATCCATATCAGGTCATGACAACAGGAAAAAAAAAATCTTCAACCAACCTGCTTTAGGTTACTATAAATTTGGTGAAATAAATATTCCCATTAGAATGGTAATGTGTCCATGTAAGGTACAGCACCATCATTAGATGGCATCCCTTTAAGAAACAGTGATAATTCCTGTAAACTAGGTAACTATTCCCATTTTTACAGCAACTAAACAAACAAAAGTGTTGGGAGTTGTAGCAACCAAGGTGTTCACAGGTTTCAACAAAACCTCATATGACTGTGAATGCTAGGAAAGGGCTCAAAAAAAGCATTAGACCTGGTTCTCAGCTGGTGTAAATAAGCATAAATAGGGCAGAGGCTTTGCAACATACACCTGGGGAGGACCTGTCCTTACTCATCTACTCTACTGTAGGAAAGGTGGCAAATACCTAACAATAGCTGCGACATTGCCTAATTGACACCAGAGCATGGCCCTCTGCCTCCATCTCTAGCTGGAGGGCACAGATTCAGATTCAGTCCCTTAGACACACCAGTCCATGTTTACATGTCATGCTGACTCACCAGTCCATGTTTACACCTCGTCCTCCAAGAATGTATTTTAACAGCATGCAGCACATGCTACCACCTGCTACGAAGATGGAACATTCTTGGAAGGGAGTTTCTCCTTTTCTTTTGTGACTGGTACAACTTTAAAGATATTTCTCAGTTTTAGCATCTATATTTTTATTTTTTTACTTTTTTTTTTTTTTTTCTAAGACAGCCTTTACAAGACTCCTGTTTCTTCACAAGCAATAGCTGTCAGCTTGATGGGAAGAGACTGCTCTGTTACAGAACATAGCTACAGAACAAAGACTGAAGGCCAGTGGTTTGGCTGCACAAAGCCAGAGAAAATCTTGCTTAATCTTACACAAGAATAGATAGAATCAAGATTCATTTGGTGTCACAGTGAAATGATGTCTTTAGATGGTTATTCTAAAGTTTGACTGAGAATTCTGCCCCATCCAAATTTTTCAGTCCAACTTCCACCTCTGCTGTATTTTCCATCCAGAAATGTTAAATACAGTACCCCCAACTACAGGACAATTTTGGCATGATTAAGGATATTCCTGTGTTATGCCTTTCAGGACATTAATTGCTATAATAATAATAATAATAACAACAACAACAACAATAATAATAATAATTTTCTGTTCATGCTGTATTTTAGGCAAGGCACTTCTTTCAGAAGATCTGGCTTTAATTTACATTTGAGCGACTGCCATTGCACAATAGCCATTCATGATGAACACTTCCAATAAACTTAACAGCCTTATGATGTATTGTTTCCTGAGATTAGTTTCATTCTATAGCATCTGCAGAAAAAAAATACTTTGTTGTAGTTGTTGCCTAAAAGACATTTAATGCTGGCAATAGTGGCATATGAAGACTTATTAACAAATCAAGTTTTTGACTGCTTTATCAAGTTTTTCATTGCTTAGAAATCCCACTATATTGGCTTGCTAAGAATATTACATCTATGAATGAAAATTAGACTAGTCCAGAGCTGTACTCCTCACTATTACAGCCCTTAAATTGAAGTCAGTAAATATGCTAACTGGTGTGAGCTTTGTTATGTATTTATTTTGTCAACAAAATAAAATAAAACAAAACAAAAACCTACAAACTATCATGATCCTGAATTATATGCATGTATTTTTAAACAGATATGTCAAAATTATGGCATTTCTATTTCAAATTAAATACATATTATTCATGATTTTTAAAGATAAAGGTTATTCAAAGATAATTAAAACTAAAGCACAATGTATTACAAGATTTTTCACAAAGATGTTCTGCTTTTTCAAAGGCCATAAGCAGACAGGAAATATTTTATTAAGGAGAATATCTGTAATCTGTAATTACATTAACTGGGAGGAATTTAATAGATATAGCAACAAAAAGCAAATACTAACTGCATTATTTGAGTACTGGTTTCCTCAAACAACACTGCAAAAGCTTTTTCTTAATTCTGTATATTTTAATATATTTTATACATAGAAGACAGTTCTCTCTCTTGGATCTCATTTTCATTACCTTCAGACATTGTAGTGTATTGATAGCAATTTAAACCAAATCCTCTGAAGTCAGTCAGAGCTCACTCATCATCTTTGATAAAACCCAGTAGAAGGAATGAAGTTATTATCCAAATCTTGGAATCAAGACCATAACCCTACAAGGTGCTGGCGATGAAGAACTTATATAGGTTTTCAGTTTAAAATTGCTTATTATTTTTAATCATTTAATTGCAGGAATAAGCACTTCTGTTATTGTAATAGCGTTTCTAGCATTGCTTATATGTAAAACACGTGAAATCAATGAGCAGAATGTTAGAATAAAAGCTTACAAACATGAAATGAAATATTATGAAATATCAAAAAAATGAGGGCATAAAAGCAAATTTCAAGCAGTGACTGACCATAGAATCCTAAGAATGGGCAGACTCCTGTGCATCTATAAATTCCTATTTCCTATTAGGAAACTTAACAGGTTTCACAAATAGGTTTTACTCTATTACACTAGGAAATTAAAAGGATTTAAAAAGAGACTTTCTATTCATAAAGAAAACAGAAAAAAAATCCAGTGTATTAAAGAGTTAGTTGTGCGTGATGGTGATCATTACTAAATGGTCCACCCAGAACTGGAACAGTTAAGCAGATGTACTATTTGAGCTGTGTTTGGTTTATTCATCACACATCTCCAGTGATAACATTTTCAGGAGAAAAATCATCTCCATTGCCTGGTGCTCTCCAGCAAGTGCATTCCTTCCCTGGCTGGGCCTGGCACCACCAGGCACAGCCTCACTATTAACATTTTCTTCAAGTCTGCAGTTTTGTAGCTGGCGTGAGCAGGACAGAATGAACCCTGGAAAATACTTATGCAGATTATACTGAAGGAATGTAGGACAAGGATTAAATTATAAACCAAAGTGACTTTAAATAAAATATCATAACATGTTGTGATGACCATTTGATATGGTCATTTAGCATCTGACTTTCAAGATACAACAGATGAGTAGGTGGCAGATGTGAGAAAGAGGAGGGGACTCCTGGCTGGCCTGAAAGTTTATGATATCCCGCGTGGGGTCTGCGTTCCTCCTCTTTCTCACTCTCTGAACTACTTCTCCTTGATGTGGTGCCTAGAAAATCTGGTCACCTTAATATATAGTTGGCAACAGACTGGTGTAAAAGTCCATGCTGACATCTGAAAGTGATCATTTTACTGCCCACGTTGGAGGAACGTTTCCCCACAGGAATAAGGAATTTTTGAGAGTTATAAAAAGTTACTGGCACTACAACATATTATCACTGGGGTATAAATTACTGATCTGCATGTCAGCTACAGCCCAGCTGGGGTGGCATCCAGAACCATTTCTGTACTCTGAAGGCTGCCTGGGCAACTACGTCCATTTGTGGTCTTCATCCTCAGTGTCACCCAGAGTATTCCACGTCCAGAGGGATGGATCCAAACCAGATGGCAGAGAAGGGCAGAGCAGAAAGCTCTTGCATCACATATAAATTGTAGTAAAACTGCAACAGCATACAATGTCCTGATCACATTTGTCTCACAAAGTAAAGGTAGCAATGTAGCACAGCTTTTCATCACAAAATACTAAACTTGTAGCAATAATTTTGCTTTACTCTCAAGCTTGGAGTAAATTAAATAGAGTATAAGTACACTAAATTCTTAAAATGTAAGATAGGTGGATTCTCATCAGGCCTTACATTCCAGCTACATTTTTTTTTCCAAACTCTCTGAAATTTATATTTATTTTCATCCTATATTTCCCTGAAATCAGCAGGTGTTCCATGACAGGACAAGGAGATATAGGGTACAAAATATTGATATATGTACTGTTCTTCGTATTTCTATGCCAGCCATGCTAGAGCTACCCCATGCAGGCTGTTACATGCCAGCAGTAGCAGCGTTGGGAGGCAGAACTTCGCATGGCTCAGCTCCTTCCACCTTTGCAGGGAGCCAAGAGGTGCAGGCAGGCATACACAGTGCACAGGGGGCACAAATGCAGTCTGTGCCAATGCACACTCACCCAGTGAAAAGGGGAAGCCAACTGAGCATCAGTCCAATCTGGTTCCCACCTGGTCCTTTACTCTGGGGGACAAGAAGCAACATCCAAGCCCTGATCCATTTGTCAAGAGTTAAAGTAGTACCAAATTTGGGATCCTGTAACTCAGTACAAACTATAGCCAGCTGATACATCTTTATCTCCTGTTCAGAAAATCAGTACTGTGAGGCGATGGTATATAAAGAATGCTGTCAGACAAACTGAAGCTTGGACTGAAACGCTTGATCTGAATGCAGGGAGCATCATCATTTTCCATTAGTTTGGAAGCTCCAGTCCTGTCAGTGATCCATCAGTGGTTTCAAGACACATTTTTAATTTCAGGGCTCTATAGCTCTGGGCTGAAAAGTCACATTTGTGGTGTCAACAAAACTTAAAATGTGGTTCAGTCATGCTAAAAAATACAGGGAAAAATAAAAGACTTTCATAGACTCAAGTACCATTCTCTTTTGAAATGTTTTTCTCTATCCATCCAAATTCATTCACTAGGATTAAATATTTCACACTACAGAAAATCCAAAATGTGGCAAGGTTTTCTCAGCATGTACTCCAAACTACAATCACTAAAATACAGATCTCCTTATCTCACCTACAGAAAAGCAAGGGTCAGAAACTCTGTGTACAGTCTTTGCTAAATACAGATAGAACACAGTTAGGAGGTACATCTAATTCCTTAAAGCATCTCTGTTGCCCCCATCAGCATCTTTCCCGTAGCAGGGAGCTTCCCAGTGAGTACTGATCTGCATAACTTTGCAGATCAATGAGGTACGACATGTAGGGTGGATTTTAGTTGAGCAAGCCTAGATATCTATCAACCCAGATTCCCCTCATATCAGTGGACAGAAATAGGAGTGATTCAGCTAGTACATTTTAAACAAATGCTTTGGCATGAGATGGTTTATATCCTAGAAAAACTAAATTATCCTTTTTCCTGCACATGTACTCTTGGCTGGAGAGCTCACTCATATGGAGATGTCGATGTAGAATGCTAAATTACAAAACTCTTGCTCAAACACACCCTGACACAGCTCTTCAAATGCAAACAGGGTGCAAGCTTCATTCAAACACAAGGTAACTGAATGTCCAAATACTTTTATGGATCTGACCCTAAGCACTATCTGAAGTGCTATAATGAACCACTGGAATAGCAGTCATTGAAACTTCATGTCACAGTCATTGGACTGTTCTTCCTACCTCTCAACCACTGGTAAAGTTATATCTGCTCTTTATCTAGGGAAAAGGGCAGTAGATACACCTCTAACATTTTGGGTCAATATTCTACGATTTAGAACTAACTCTTTGATGACGTTAAGACACACTCAGTAAAAGTCAGTCCCAAAGGTTGTGGAATTAAAGTAAAATTCCCAGCTGAAAGAAAATGTGATAAAGACACAGAAGCTTAGATATCAAGTAATCAATTTGTGTTCTACAAGTCCCGCATACCAGTAAGGAAGAAATGTGTGCAGCAAGAAAACTTAAGCAAAAAGCAGCTCTCTTAGAAGTAGCACTGTCATAAATAAGAGTCATTGTATTCATCAGTTGCCTTTATAACTGATCACTGTATTTAAACCAGTAAATCTCTGGGGCTTTTTACATGTCATTAGTGAAGACAAAGTCACGCAAGTATATATAAAACACCAAGAAATAGTAGATAACTTTGAAAACAGTCCACATTTCTTGCAAGAAACACAAAATTCAGAAATTCTGCTTAATCTGTAACTTTAAGATGTCTCATCAAGTTTAGAGAAAAGTGGCTACCAAAAAAAGTTGCCTTATTTTGTATGTGCTTTAAAAACAAACAAACAAAAAAAAATGCATTGGTTAGGATTATTATTAGATAAATAATGCCTTTATCATATCAGAGTAGAAAATCTTATTAGATCTTCTCAGATAGGATAAAGACACTCCAGGACTCTGAGCTATGAGATGGCAGGCTGACAGCATGAGAGGTCCAAACAGGATAAAAGAATCACAGCTTGGTCAGCCACCACCTTTGATCTTAATGTAAAAGTATGAAAAGAGAAACAATTCAGGAGGTTTTATGGACTTTCAAAGAATCAAGTTAGCCAGTAATCCTTTTATTTTTATATGCAGAATTTTGCAGAATTTTCTGCTTGTTAGTTGCATAGGAATTCAGAATACACATCTGTTCTGAGCATTTCAACAACACACAAAATTCAAGACACCATTAGCTTTGACAGTCCCTGAAGTCATGGATTATTCTTTCTCAACCGAAGTCAAATTCACAGTTAAAAATCTGGCTTTTTGAAGTCTGCCTTCCAGGAACAGTATTCAGTAACCACTTAAAATTTGCTGTTCTGCTAAATGTTCTTGCCAGTATATGTATTTTCTGTTGGCTAGCTGATAGTTGCAGGAAGCAAATTTTAAATGTTTTTTTTTTTTTTTTCTTAAGTAAAAGAATATTTATAGCCACTTTTTATTATTATATTTACTGAGCTCTAACTTTTCTCAAGAGAAAACCAAAGAATGAGTTGAAATATTTAAATCTAGTTCTAGAATGCAGAAAATATTCAAGTGGAGTTGAGGGAAGTAAAAACCTAATCAACAGTCTGCAGACTATGCCAGAAAAAAATGAAAATATCCAGTAAAAAAATATACTCTTTACTGAAGTTGTTCTTTTGTTCACTTGGGTACAGCCTTTACCACAAGAATAGAGCATTAAGTCTCTGCAGTTTTTGTAAAATTTACTGGAACTATTTCCATTATTCCATCAGGTTTGATGTTCACAAGATATACTTGGGTTTGGTGTTTGTGTGGTCAGCTAAGAAATACATGAATTGAAGCGACATCACTTACTACAAAGAGGTTAGAGCAGTGTGAGGTTGCACGTTTCCTAAAATCAGGCTTTATATCACATCTATAAAGAGTTTGTTCCTTCCATGATGCCTTCAAGGGATTGTGTGTGACTTTTGCACCAAATGATTTGCACACAGCTTCTCATTTCAATCCTCCCAGCTGGCCATTCAAATGCTAATTTTCAAGCCTGTATTAATGCTAATAAAGAAAAATCTGCAAAAGAAAAAGCTAAACAAATTACATACCTCTGGTTAGGATTTCAATTGGGGATGTCAGTGTCAGACACAGACCTGTGTCTGGTGCTGTGGCTGTGCACACTTGCTCTGATCACTCCAAGCAGATAGGTACACATATGGGTAAATATCTTCAATGTTCCTGCCAGTTTGGCTACAAATTCAATAATAAATGGGCCTTGAGCATGTAACTGAACTTCACTTAGTGAAAGCTTTGACCTGAAAGATTAAAAGTTAACCTAACCTTATCAGATGCCGAGCTCTGAAGAGAATAGGAGGTGACAGCACTCGGCCTTTTTGCAAGAGAATTCAGTCCTGCAGAGGATGCTGAATTTATGCTGATTTGTATCACACTGGCAACTTCTCCCAAGAGCAAAATAATGCTTCTCTGAAACACAAACGGTGCTTGTGCTGTATTCTCTTTTGCTACATTAAATTATCCCCTGGATGATTTTCTTCCTTCACTCATACCTCTTTCACTCCCACTAACAATTTATCTAATTCTTGGCAGATTTTCAATGTAAATATTTCAGAAGAAATATTTCTGTGAAGGAATTTACATAAAGCCCAACTGCTTTGCAAATGAGGAATGTGTGAAGCTGTCACAACTCCTCGGTGACAGTTTAGGAGGACTCGACACAGCATTCACAGAACAAAGAAAGGGAACATTTTGACCTCCTCTCTTAGCGTGCTCTGCTACTCACCAAAGAACTTCAGTTTAAGATTTAATCTTAAATTTAGTATATGCAGTCTGAAATAATGGTTATAAACTTTTACTGTTGGTGCTTAACAGGTTCACGGTAAAAATTTATATTTTTGTAAATTTTAGTGGTTTTTTGGAAGTGTGATGGCTTTAAAATAATGCCCAAGGGGCCACCATGGCCAAGCCGTAGAATATCTTTCTTCATGGAGATTCCTGCAGTTAGTACAAACTGACATCATTTTATTAGATGTGTGAACTCCTGCTGCTTGAATCTATATGAGAATCTGGTCCCACTAAATGCTTAGCCAGTTTCTATAAACACATTTTCTCCCCAGTCTGAGCAAGAAAAAACAAGATCATCATACTAGAAAATAGATCATTAAAACATAACAACAGTTTTGACTGATTTCATTACTTTAATGTTGTCATAAATCCAGGAGAAATTTTTGTATGAATCATAACACAGCCATTACCATTTATCTGTCATATGCAGAATTATTTTGGGGCTTGTGGGGAATGAAGAAATGATTCCTTCCAAATCTGAAATTCCACAACTTACTGAGGGTAGGATTGTCATACTTAGTAACAAGTGGGAACCAGAAAGATTTCATCAGTGTTGCTGAACAGTTACAAACGTCGCTAAGGAAAACCAAATTCCCTGGTACATCTGGTGCTCTTATTCTTTTGCTGTCTATTTAGAGGGATGAAAAATACAGGAAGCAGTTCTCCTGAAAGTGTAGCTACTGAAATTATTTAACACATCTTTAGACTAATAAAAAGTGTATTCTAAAACTTGTTGCCAAAGAGCAGCATAATTCACACAGTGTAACATGGACTGATCCATTTCTTAAGTGCTATAGGATATTTTTTCACTTGTTACTTTATCAATTAGAAATCTCCTTGAGCTTTCTTGAGATTCAGTTCACCCATTCACCAATTCATAGCCACAGAAAAAATAAAGGAAAGTGTCCCTTGTGCAAGATTGCCTTGCAAAAACTTTAGATCCTGTGGATGCTTTTTGCACCAACCTATAGTACATGCCATAACAATCTCTCCAATTCACGGAGAGGAGGCACTCTGATGCTTTACACAATGTCTCCCCTTCCTCCTTTTAATACAGAGTGAAAGTCCTGAGGAAGCTCATAGTAGCAGCTCCAGACTCTTGGAAATACCATGTTAGTTCACCAATACACTGAACAAACTTAATCATACTGTACAGGATTTAATGTTTTCACAGTTCTTCTTTTAGCATGAATGCAAAACCATGGAGTTAGGACTTACCTACATCGAATGACAAGCTAGTGACTAAACATTTTGCACTAGATAACAAACAACTGTGCATCTAGGGATTAATTCTGCTCTAAATCCTTACATGATCTGCCAAAGTAAATTTCATCAGCACAACCCAGTAAGTTCTTCCTACAATTCACCATATAATATAAAAATGAGCAGTAGTTTAATTCTAGGATGACAGCATTATGCCTTCCTTCTACTGAGGTACACATGCTTACTTAAAGCCCCACATTGTCTGATACAGCACTCCAGCTCCTGCCTATTTTTCAGCAATATGGAATGTAATACTAACATTAAGCTTATGTATACAAGTATAAATAGCAGGCCAAAAGATGACTAAATTAGGATAACTATAGATATAAATATGGCGGGCTAAGAGGCAAAAAAAAATATGCTTGATATAGTGGGATAATCACTTCTTTTAGCCAGCTGCCTATAAAGTGTTTAATGCATCCCAATATGCTCTGGGCTCAATCATAGAACAACAAATAAAAGCAAAGCATTAAAATCCAATAGTCTGATGAAAATAATTTCCAGAGAGAAATGTGTTTCAAAAATTAAAAATAAATTTTAAAAAAAGGGGGGAGAAATAAAGAAATAAAAAGGAGAATGTAACAAAAGATTAATAATAATAATATTCTGAATCAGAACTTTAAACTTGCCCAAGTTTTATTTACTGCAAATAAATTAAATTTCTATTTCATATTATTTGTTCATGGGACTCGTCTATTATTTATTTTCTTCTCTTCTATCTGTCCTTGTTTAGCACCCTGTAACATGCAACTTCAACAAAACATTTAGCAATGTGCTTGATTCAAATAACATAAATTATCCTAATAAAACACACACACCCTCTCTCCTGAACTGTGATGTTCTGGTTGTTGTACTGAAAGCCTTATCATATAAGCCTTGCCTTGGTCTAGAGCACACTTTCCCCTTGGAAGCATATGTTAGTCATTAAATGATAGCTTGAACAAATCAAGATTACTGAAATTTACTATGAGTCACTGCAGAGGAGGAAGGTATGCACAGCTAGCTTCAGCATGAGTCACTGAAATGCAGTTCTTCTTGGCTGGTCCTGTCCTGATAGGAATCTTGTTGCTGACCTAGCTTGTGTAAGCCTCTTAGATTGGGAAGGTCTCTATTTTTTATTTTATTATTTTTTTAAAGGGAAAATACCACACAGTTCCTGCTAGAAAAACAATCCCAAGTTTCTATTACTATCTGTTAATACCATTATCTACCACTCTATTACAAAGCAAGGGGAGTTAAAATTCCTAATGCAACAAGTGGGAGAGAAAAAAAAAAAAAGCAAACGCAGAAATTTACCATCCACAAATTTCTCTCACATATGACCTCTCTGTCATTCCTAAACTAAAATTAACATGATCTTCTAAGCTAAACTTTTTATTTATATTGCATATGCTAAATAAAAGCATTGTTTTAGACTGGTGATATTCCTGTAACAGAACCTACACTTAGTGATACTGCTGCCTTATAATAAATGCAGTCACAACCACAATGCACTATTGGGAGAAACCGGGGGGAAACCAGCTGATGTGATCTTTTTGGACTTCAGAAAAGCTTTTGACACAGTTTCCCCTAGGAGCCTACTGGACAAAATGTCCAGCATACAGCTTAACAAAAACATCATACAATGGGTGAGCAATCGGCTGACAGGCAGGGCTCAATGGGTTGTGGTAAATTGGGCCACATCTGGCTGGTGGATGGACACTAGTGGGGTCCCTCAAAGCTCCATTTTAGGGCCAGTCCTCTTCAATGTCTTTATAAATGATTTGGATGTAGGACTAGAAGGTGTTTTGAGCAAATTTGCCAACGACACCAAACTTGGAGGAGTTGTGGACTCTGATGAGAGTGGAAAGGCCTTGCAGAGAGATCTGGACAGAATGGAGGGCAGGGTGATCACCAACCGCATGAAGTTTAACAACAGCAAGTACCAGGTCTTGCACCTGGGATGGGGCAACCCTGGCTATACGTACAGCCTGGGCGATGAGATGCTGGAGAGCAGCCCTGCAGAGAGGGATCTGGGGGTTGTGGTGGACAGCAAGTTGAATATGAGCCAGCAGTGTGCCCTGGCAGCCAGGAGGGCCAACCAAGGATGCATCAAGCACGGCATTGCTAGTCAGTTGAGAGAGGTGATTGTCCCGCTCTACTCTGCGCTGGTGCAGCCTTGCCTCAAGTACTGTGCGCAGTTCTGTGCACTATACTACAAGAAAGACATGAAACTGTTGGAGAGTGTCCAGAGGAGGGCGCCAAACATGGTGAAGGGACTAGAGGGGAAGACATATGAGGATCAGCTGAGGTCACTGGGCCTGTTCAGCCTGGAGAAGAGCAGACTGAGGCGGGACCTCATCGAAGTCTACAACTTCCTTGCGAGGGGGGGTGGAGAGGCAGGTGACCTATTCTCTGTAAACACCAGTGATAGGACCCGCGGGAATGGTGTTAAACTGAGGCAGGGGAAGCTTAGGCTGGACATCAGGAAAGGGTTCTTCACTGAGAGGGTGGCTGCACACTGGAACAGGCTCCCCAGTGAAGCAGTCACTGCACCGAGCCTGTCTGAATTTAAGAAGAGATTGGACTGTGCGCTTAGTCACGTGGTCTAAACTTTCAGGTAAACCTGTGTGGTGCCAGGAGTTGGACTTGGTGATCCTTATGGGTCCCTTCCAACTCAGGATATTCTATGGTTCTATGAAATGCAGTCACAACCACAATGCACAATCAGGTGCCTTCATTTTTGCTTTAGGAGAAATGCCACTGGGGGAGAGCAGAGCAAAAAGGCAAACAAAGGCAGAGACCTCTCTCGTCTATCAGACTGTACAACTAATATCCATCCCACAGCTTTCCCCACTTTTCTCTCATGGTTGTGAGAGAAAACACACACACACAGCAGTGCAGTGGCAATACTATTCAGTGAACTTAGAGTCTGATCTTATAAAAAATATCTCTCCTAATACTAGGAAAATTAATATTATTATTAAGTATTATTATATTATTTTTAAAGAGATCAATAATAATAATTCAAAATAGCAACATAATGCTAATGCATATGATTTATTTATTTTTTTAAGAAAAAAACAAACACTTAAATACTCTATGATTTAAAAGTATATCTAAATGAATAGATTTTGTACTACTGTCCATACCCATCTAGATCTGTTTCAGAGATGCACAAAAAAGTGACTCTAAGCATTAAAGAGATAGCCTATGGCCTTTCCACAACACCATTCTAAGACAGCTTATGTAGATTTTTTTAGATTTTTTCCTACAAAATATGGTCTTCACAACAGTTTGCCTTTTATTACTTTAGCATTTTCAGTACACTGTTACATATATTTCCAAGGCAACAGAATATAAATCAGGAAGACAAAAATAGCTTTTTTATATTTACTGTTTTCTGAGGAAAACATCATTTATTTATATTATTTTAAGTATTGGCCATTCATGCCATATAAATCATTCCTATAAGCTTAAGAGGTTTCACAGAGGCTTGCACAGACATGCCAGAAGTCTAGGAATACAAGCATGCGATAATGTCTTGGATTGGCAAATGAGAAATGTAAAACAATCTAAACAAGTAAAAGAATATAAGCGTAGTTCCAAATACACACAACTAACAGAAGTAGGCTAGCTTCCTCAATACTTGGCACTGATGTTCTGAAGTCACCACTGTTGCAAAGAAAATACCAAGAGTTACACCAAGGTATCTCAAGGAGAGTATGCAACAGGTTACTCAGATCCCATTCTACTAAAAGCAATAAAAATAAATTAGATTAAATGAATACAGAGTTGCAGATGGCATCTCTGCTGAAATAACTAGTGATAAATTTCATATTGGAAAAATCCCTAGTGCAGAAAAGTTCTGATTCCCTTTGTAGTTGTGCTGAAGTCATTGAGACAAGAATTTAAATGAATAAATGCAGTCAGACAGTTTAATTAATGATCCAAGGAATTTCTAGCCTCTCCACTAGTACCACCAACCACTGTATATGTACTTGTACTGTGCCACACAACATCATGAAGCAATGCAGCCACACAGCTCACTTGCTCGTAGTTCTCTTCCAGCTTTGACTGAGATCAGTATCTTGCTGCATTTTTAAATATTAGAATGAATGTAGAGTAGCTAAACATTGGGTGTCAGGACTAAACAGTACCTAATCCACTCCATTAAGAAGCCTAAAGAAATAATCCATTAAGAAGCTGGAAATAGGTATTTTTCAAAGATATCTTCAGTGGAGTAGCAATAATTTGTCACAGTGCAAAGAATTTGGAAATTGCACCTACCTATCTAAACTCTGACCATAAAAAAATGTTAGAGCAGATACCATTTCAACAACCCCAGCCAGTAACCAAAACAACAACCGATAGAACAGCCTGTGCTGAAATCTTGGATACCAGGCAGAAATGTTCTTTTATGTCTTCTGAGATTTGCTGTAGTTTTGCAACAGTGAAGACAGAGAGAACATGAAATCACAGAATCACTGAATCATTTAGGTTGGCGGGGACCTCTTGAGATCATCTAGTCTGACCACCCTGCTAAATTAGGGGCAGCTAGATTAGGGTGCCCAGGACCACATCCAGTCAGGTTCTGAATATCTTCAAGGACACAATCCCTCTGCATAACCCATTCCAGTGTTTGACTGGCATTACAAGTGGAAAGAATAAAATACCACAAAATATGCTAACAGAAACAGCACAGTACCGCTTTTCTCACTCAGTTATTTATGTGCTGTTAACAAAATATATGATTGATGGCATGCAGTGTAATTAAGAGGGCCGAAAACAAAATAAACAAAGTGGGGGGTGGACAAAACTCCTTCTAATATCAAGTTTGAAGTAACATTTTTATGTCAACAGTATCTACTGGAGAACATAAAACTCATTACCTTTCTCTTCCCGTGAACTATATTGTTCCTTTTCATCCTCATCCCAAGGAAATGAAAGCAGAGGTGAAATCCATACATAATTTTCAACCAGACTGTTTTCATCACAAACTTTCTGCTTCTCATATATTTAATGTATATTTAACTGCCAGTACTATCACCAGAGAAAATAATCTAAAACTAATCTTCATTTTACTCTTCAGACTTGATTCTGTTTCCTCTTCAAATTGTTATGAATAATGAAAAATGGGGTGGTGTCATTCTGAAAGCCACACGTCACTGTTAGAGTGAAGACTGAAAGCTTTGCTTCATGCAAGTCAGCAGAAGTTCCGGTAGGCATTGTAATTAAAACAAAATGTTATCCTTCATATTTAATAGGTATCTGCAAAAATAAAAAGTTTTTAAAGCATCCTCTTTCAAAATGCCTGAATCCAGTGAATGTGAAATTCTCAATCAGCCAATCAAAACATTTCTGTCCTTTTCTAAAATTTAAAATTAAAAAATAATAATAGTAACGTGGGCATTTTGAATGCAAATGCAGCTTCTTGTGATATCAAATGCTACGGTTCACTCTGTCACTCCAAAACAGCTTGACCTCATCAAGACAGATTTCACAGGATGCTTGCTCATAGTGGGGATTAGGGGATAGTGGTAGGTAATTACTTTTTTGTTTATGATTTTAAATGGCAAAGTTATTAACATGTGAATGTTGGCTACATATTGCAATAACTTCTTTTTCCATAACATTTTAAATATGTATATATATGCATTCACATTGTGCAGAGAAATACAAAGTTTTATAGCAGAAATCCTGGCAGTTCATTAAATGTAGCACAACTAGCTGGAACTCCTGCAATAAGCCATCACAACATGCAAGGCTGCTCTGGGGATATAGTTACTGATGAGGAACTTAAACAAAGGGAACTAAATTGAATTTAAAAGTTGTGAGAGTGTCAGGGAGATAATTCTGCATTGCTGGACCAGATTTGATCATGTCAAATATAAACCCCGTAATTTTCTCTTCTCCTCCTGTGACAAATGTTCAATCAAAGGCAGAGTGCAAAGTAGCACAAGATTCCACAGCTCCCTAAAACAGAATGACTGTGGAATTCAGATTTTTCAAAGTTTATTGCTTGGAATTGACTGACCTCTGACTGCTGATGCACTGACACTTGCAAGCAGAAATTTGAAAGACCAGAAGCAAATGATTTTTTGCTGTAGATTGATAACACTTGGTTCCAGTCACCAGTGATTATTTTCCTTAGGTGAGAGGTAATTTTATAGATACTAATTCTAAGTAGAAGCTGGTATATAAATTTATCCACATACGGAAAGAATGAAAGTCAGCAACTAAACTTAAAATTGAAAACAAACTTGACTTGTACATTTTCAAAAACATTCAGTGACTTCATGGTGCCCTAATTCCTGCCACCTCAAAGAGAAAGAACTCATTGAGGGCATTTCATGACAAATGAGTGGTAACACCTGCAAAGCGTTGTACTTCCATAGGCTTAAATCAGTTCTAATGTGGAAATGACACCTTCTGTGAATTACAACATCTTGCAATGTAATCCTTCTCCTCCTTACAACAAGCAATCTTCAATGTGCTTAATGAAAACCTGTATTTTTCTTACTGTGCAATTCCAGGCTTTCAGAATGAATTCCTATGAGAAAATATGTCCTAGGATGTCTCTGTTAATAACATTATCAATACAGAACTACGGAATTATTGTTTAGAGATGTTGTATATCATAATGAATATTGCTATTTTAAGGTTGCCCAGAAGCATGAAAATTAGCTGTAACTATGTTCATTTCTCATTTGAATTCAATTGATTTTCTGTACTCTTTATAGCAAAAATTTAACTTATGTAGGAAAGTGCTGAACTTTATATTGATTTTTAAATAACAAGCTTCTATTATTTTTTCTTTTTGCTTAATTGTGGCATACTCTGTAGGAATCAGAGTTTTAATTATATTTTATTCAATATTTTTCTAGCAGAGTCTATCCAGGTAAAAAGTATACCTTCATTCTGAAGATGTGGACAAAAGCCCTTGTTTTTCCTCGATCAATATATAAATTAGTCAACACTTAACTTGCCATAAAAATAAATTGGTTCCATATCGATTCATGTCTCTCATGGTAGCACTAATATTTGTGTACAGATTGGAACTGGTTCTTCTCTCATTTTATTTTCCTATCAGTGGTAATGTTAAACAAACCTTAGGATATGGCCTGCCACTGGCCAGGAAAAAGACAACGGAGAGAAAGATCATGTTAGGGTACATTTAGAGGCAAATCAGACACGTTACCTCATTAAAAGATCAGAGAAAAGGTTCAGGAAATTTTTCACTATATCCCTGAGCTCCATGAGGACTTCCAGCGTGATTTTATAATGTGAGCAGTCAAGAGAAGAAGAGGTCTTCTTTCCCTACACTTTACCATCTCCAAAGTGCCCCAAGAGAGCACTTCTCAGATATATATGCTGCACATACAATAATAATGTTGATGTTCTTGTATGACTCCTGGTTCTGGAGATTTAAGAAAGTCAGAGTATGAGACAGGATTTACAGGAAAAGCTGATGAGCTTTCAATGATGAACTCGAGCAAGGGGCGTCAAGGAAGCAGGTCACTGTGGGCTTCTGATGGGAGGAATTCTTTGCAGAAAATAAAGAGCAGAAGCAAAAACGTGAATGAGAGGATTTGGTAAAAAATAAATAAATAAAAAAAATGGGGAGAGAAGCTGCTGTTTGAATGATTCAGTATAATAAAATGGTAAGAAAGATTAACACTTCATGATGAGGCAGACAGCTTCCCTAGCACTTCTTTTGTTAAAATGAACCACATGACAAAAGAATTAGATGGAACAAAGCTAAATTTGTACTAACTTGGTAGTATCTTAGTAAAGCTTTTTTTTTCTTACCCACCCTCCCCCCCCCCCCAAAAAAAAAAACAAAAAAAAACAAACAAACAAACAAAAAAAACAGCCAAATCTTTACAATGGCATTTACATTAAATAAATTTTGGAGAAAAAGAGTTCCATTAAGAATTCCTGATTTGAATCCCATTTTCATCCAAGTTCCTTTTTACACAGGGTAAGAAAGTCAAGTGTTTATAATTATCCAAAACTGCAGCAACACGAGTTCCCCTTCTGCAGAAAACTACTGAAGCCACAAAGTGGTTGAAACTTAGTGTACAAAATGTTTTCCTTTAGCCATTAAGGAATTTTCTCTGTGGTGCCAGACAATATAGGATCAACAAAGTGGTGAGCAGTGTGCTGTGGTGCCTCATCCACTGTATGGATATTCCCACTTTGTCTCACCACCTTAGTCAGGCCTTTACCCTCTCTGCACCTAATATGACTGGACTTACAGCAAGCTGGTATTTCCACATACTGAAATATGATCAGCTGCCTTGTCAGGGAAGACAAAAAATTATAGATATTTTGTCTCCCAGACACTGTCAAAAAGTGACTTCGGTGTGGTCAAAGATCAAGACCTATGCTACATCACCATATAGATTTCACAAAATATTGGTGGTGTTTTACACCATTTTCTTTCCCATTTTCTCTTCTGATGCTTGCCAGATCATGTTGTATATACTTTTCAGTCTTGACATTCATCTCTTCTGAATTTCTACAATGTGCCGTAATTTCTTGGATCATACAAATGAAAGATTAGTTCTTCTCTAGTTCTTCCTGCTATGAAAGACTTCTTGCCAGAAACAATATTTTACTTTTTTTTTTTTTTTTTTAGGATAATTATTTTACGAAATGTACTGGTGCTTCATGACAAGACTTTCAGACAAGTCAAGGTTTTTCAACTTTGAACTACCATCAATCTTGACATCATCCCACATACACTGAAAAAGTCAGTTGATTTCTTTCATCCATTTAGCTGGAGAAAATAATTCATCCCATTGAAGAGTTCTGAAGAACAGAGCATCAGCACTTTTAAAATCCAGTGAAAGAATGTCTGTTTTTCTCTGAAGTGTTCCTAAATAAGATATTACAAGTGTAATGCTATAATATGTATAAAGTCCCAAGCAAAAAGACCCTCGTAATGATCTGCAAATATCACTGGAAAGGCTGCATATATCCACAGAAAAGGAAAATGAGAATTTCTTTTCACTCCTAGCTATTTTCTTGTATAAGTGGACATTGTGGATAGAAAGAATGAGTAAGAAATTCCTCAGAATGACAGAAAGAATGAAAATCTTAATCACTTTATGTTCTTATGCAAAGAAGTTAATTTTAAATCCTTGATGAATTCTCCTTACAAAAATCAAAACAAACAAACAAACAAAAAAAAAACCTAAGGCTGTTAATGTTATTTTCATAGGATACAAGAAAAAGTAGCAGAAAAACTAGCTTCAGGGATCGTGCAACAGAAATGAAACTGCTGTTTGAATAGAGATGATTTTAAAAAATAGCACTAAGTACAATATACATGTCCATCTTGTCCACAGGGAGTCTTTATCTCATAAGAGAAATACAAATAATATTTTTATGAATTATTCATCCTGATTCATGAGAATTTCTATTTTAGGTCAGAAAACCATTTTCCACTAAAAGAAGCTTGACTAGAAAGCTTTCTAAAAGTTCTATTGGTAGGAAGAATTTCTACCGGATTTATCAGTCCTGTAGGAATCCAGCTGCAATCCTGAACACCCAGGCCTAACGGCAATAATTACTCATGTCCTCCTCTTCTGTCTTCTCTGAAGCAGCATGAAAGAAGGGACTTGTGCTGCTATAGTATGAAAGGTTGCAGAGGCATTCAGTTATTTTGCAATACGTTCAAGTAAATTCACTTAAATTTACTTAAATTTGCTTAAATAGTTTATCTAAATAAATTCACAAATTGCCTTAATTAAATTGTTTAGAAGTACTCCATGGACTTTGCTGAAGCTATTTAAAATCTACAGTAGTGAAAAAGAACAGATTTGGCCCACTGCCACCTTACTTATGCATAATTAGAATGCATAATCTATTCATTCATTTCTTAATTTCAAACATTTCTGCTAATTAAAAGTCAGAGATGGAGATAACTTATATTCCCATAGCCATAGGTGTCACAGGCAGGCAGCCTTCCTCTCAATTCCAATGAATATATCACTTCAGAAGATCTGCTCACATTTTACATGTAATTCTTTACTATTCATCTTCTCCACAGACAAATATTCATCGCAATTGTATCTATTTCATTGTTTCTAAATATTATTCACAGAAATTGTAATCTGTGATACCAAGAATTACAGAGTGTGATTTAGAATACAAGATACTCAGAGGGTTGATTCTGTTGCTCACTGATTAATAGCTTTTTTGGCAAAAATTCACACCAACAGCTAAAAAAGTACACCAGAAAAAAAAAAAAAAAAAAAAAAAAAAAAAAAAAAAAAACCCACAGCTCTATTGCCCATTGCTCAGATCTCAAATTATAACTTTATTTATTTTGTTTACAAACTTTTACAGCTACTTCTGTTTTTACACACCTATTCTGACTAGATTATACCAAAATCGTACAAATGAAATTAGGCAAAGAACAACTTAAATGCAATATTTTATGTCATCAAAACAAAATTTGTTTCGACACATTTGGCAACTTCAGAATGTTTTGGATTTGGAATATTTTAACATTTTTTTAATACTGGTTTGGAATTTTAAAATAAAATTTAGAAACCATGCTAGAAGATATACAAAATGCTTCACCATCAGATAACACTAGCATTATGTTCTGGAATAAGCATAGAAAAGATCTAATGTATTTATACATAGTTTTGATCTAAAAATGATGGAGAAGAGTAAATTTAGGAGCCAGTTTCTACTTCTAGTCCACAAATGATTCGGGGCAAAAAAAATAAAAATAAAAATGGATTATTAATTTTTGTTTTAACTTCTGGAGTAAATCTTCACTGTACCTCTTAAAGTAGTAGGATGGTACTGGTTCATTAGATACAAAAAAGAGCAGCAGATTATTATATAATTTAACACTAAACAGGTGTTAATAACAATATACTATCATTTATTATCTAAAAAAATGGTCTATGATTATAGAAAAAAAAAAAAAACACAAGAGCAATAGCAGGTAAAGCAGCCTATACTACAAAATGCATAACAAATTCAGCTAGAGGCCAAAGAATTAAATCTGTTCCTGTTATTTTGCAGGATTTTGGAGCATAAAATGCCAGGTGTGACTATGGAGTAATGACCCTACAATCTCTTCTTTTTTCCCCAGCCTGTTCTATACTTAGTATATACTTAATGTTCAAATTTACTCTAAATTAAACCCCACCAAAACCGAATGATTTTGTGTTCTTCATGTTTACTCTCAACCTGTAATAAAGGATTATCTTTGGATGCCAAGACAAAAATCTATGGAGGCAAATGGACTGCTCTTTCTTTTTCCTTTTTTAAAAAGGAAAAGAATTAAGGGTTTAAAAATACTATTATGAAGTGTGCTATGATAACAAATGTGTCATTTCTATGGGTATACCAGCATTCCAGTGATCTTCATAGTGAAATGCAACAGGCATAAAGAAAAACACAGTTTTGTTTAATAGCCTGCTAGTAAATCATCATACCAAAAGCACGAGGAGGTACTAGAATAAATAAAGGAAAGTGCATTTTATAAATTATCTACAACCAGAGACTTCACTTACAAGTTCCTGCCTTTAAGAGACCACTAGGTACATTCAGAAGAGTCCTTAGCTTGAAAACTGTCCAACAACACTTTTCATTTCTATGCCTTAAGGTTTTTCCTCATATATTTGTTTTCCACTGTCTCCTCCATCCTTACCATAAGCCCAACAAACAGAAAGAAAAACTGGCTTGAATACAGTGTTTGAAAAATAATGTTGTAGAACATCTAACATATGTTTTCTAAAAAACATCTAAGAATTGAAATCTCCATTTTCCCTTTCCATTCAACACTCTGTTGAGTAGGTGATAGATGCTGCATTCCTCTGCCACCACTGCAGAGTTTAAACTAGTTCTTCACTGACACCAACAAGACAAAAAGAGGTTCCTTTTTCTCTGAGAGCTAAGAAGACCGTCTATTTTTCCATTTTCTTGCTGGAATATATTAATTTAGTGAAATTTGAATGCTCTACTGAATTCAATCAATTTGAATTAAATTTTTCTCCAGGATTGTCAGATTCAGAACAGATTTCTGCTCTGTTGTCTAGAACAGACAGGTCATGCTAGAACAGAGCTGAGTCTGCTTCCTTCCTATCCCAGGAGATGCTCTGCCCGTCAGATTTGTGGCTGTCATCCGAGTTGCTACTAAAACTCCCACAAAAGTTGCAAGAAAAATACAAAGAAGCCATTACAAACATTGAAGTTTTGAACAGCCCTAAGGATAGTACTAAACGGAGAGTTTGTTTTACTTACCAATTTGTGTGTGAGCTGGATGGTAATAAGAGGAGATCCTGACAGATTGTGGGACAGCTTGGGCGAAGGATCTACTTTGATGGAGATGAGATAGCTGGTTGCTGAGATCATATAGCCTTTGTAGGCAGCAGCTTCAGCAATCCTTGGAAAGAAAAATATATTAAGGAAGTAGAAAAAACACTTTTTAGTTCATGCCAGTATTGGCCTCTTTCAACCTGGCCTGAGAAATGTTGTTCCTGCCTGATGTACCTGTTAGAATAATTTCACAGCTCCCAGTTTCCTAACAAACTGTGTAAAGCAAAGGCCTTTGTGAGCAGTGTAAGACAAATTTTATTCTCAGAGCTGCCTCCAAGAACTCACCCCTATAGCCACAACAAAGGGAACACAGCACATCCTTTTTTCCATTCAGTTCAATGAATTTCTGAGTATGATCCAGCCCCAGAAGATCCTATTACATGACTAGAAGAAACAGCTACATATTATAGGCCACAGCTTTAGCTATTAAGAGACTTAATATCATAAAAATTCCTTCATTCTGCTCCTTTCTTGCAAAGGTTAACAAGCCTTGCTGAGAAGTGCCTTGGATGATTAGAGAGAATCCTATGTAGTAAGAGGTCTAAAAATAAACCTAACTAAGGAAAGAAGCCTTCAAGCAAAGAGAAAAAGTGCCTAGGTATTCAGACAATCTAATTAAACATGCGTATTAGGAAGATGCTCGCATTGTATGCAATGCATATATACATGTATGTCACGCATATATTTAGAAGTCCTTTAAAGTTTAAAGTCCTTTGAAGTCCTTTGAAGGATTGTTTCTGTCCAGTTATAAAGTTTGTTAGAGCGTAACTCAGGTCATGATACGAACAGAAGGAAACCTGACTAAACATCTGATTAGTCTCTGTGATATTTTTTCTAGGCTAAATTATTTTTGCAGTACATAATAAGGACACTTATTTCTGCTTTCAGCTAAAACTTATGACTTTGGCATTTTGCACATTTAGGAATAAATGAGATCTATTTGGCTGTAGAGTAAAATTTTTTACACTATCTATAAAAAAACTGCAGGTGTAAAACATTTTCTGTCATGCATCACTTTGGTAGTGAATGAATGTTTTTTACTATGAGAAATGACAGCCATGGTGAATTAACCATCAGCGTGGGTACCTAAACACAGCACACCACTGGAAAAAAAAAAAAAAAATAATAATCTTACATCTGCTACCTGTTAGCAGTGCTGTCTTGTTTTCCTTGGGGGAGGGAGACTAGAGGTGGGGGGTCATGTTGTAAGATATTAAAATAACTTCATTCAGTTCCTCAGCAAGACCAAGTAAAGCAGAACTCATTTACTACAACCACAAGCACCAGTCTTTACCTCTGACCAGGAAAAAACATTAGTATCAGGCATCAGTATCCTGCTCCCAGGAATCAGAATGTGAATTGCATTTGCTACTCTGATATGAAATGTTTGTTTATAGAAGAATGTGAAATGTTAAGACCACTATCCAACATTTTGAGATTTTTCTTTTACAGATGAACAGGATGGACATTTTTCCTCTCCTGTTACTTGCCATTTTAATGTTACAGACTAAATGAATTTTGAAACATGTACAAAAAACTTCAGCACAAAAAACTTCTGCGTTTTATGTTTGCACATGCCAGCTTTTCTTTGTTGTAGCACAGTCCTGGTCCTGGTTTTTAGATGGCATCTGGTCTCTCATCTGATTACCTCCACTGGGATTACTACACAATGTATACACATGGAAGCAGAACAGGGCTCAAAACCCATTGTTTCTTTTTTCTTTTTTTAATTTCTTTCCTTTAGAATGAATCAAAACTGAGTTCCCTCTGAGAAACTGCTGTTTTTATAGTCTGAAAATAGAAGTCATCTGGCTCTACAGCACAAAAGTTCCAAGAACTTTGTTTTATTTTTACCCCCACATGCTAGAGAGGAAAGGAGAAAACAAACAAACTAACAAACAAACAAACAAACACACCACCACATACAACACTCTTCAGAAGAAAATGAACAGGCTTCAAATTACAGGTGTTCAAGTACCTCAGTGCTAGACAGAAGCTAAAAGAAAATCTTCAAAATAAATAAACAAATTACTCTGAAAAAGCGTTTTTATTCTAGTAAAATGTAAGCAAGGAAGATATAATAGGACAGTACAAAGAAAAAAAAAAAAATCAAGCAGGAGGGAACTTGATACTTATTTTTAAAACATTATTTAGATACCTGGGGTTTGATTCCACAAAGTACTAAGCATTGTCCCTGCATTGTTGGTTTATAGAACACTTTTGCATTTAGAATGTCATAGACATGACTCTGTAGTGCAATATAAACTGCAAACAGTTCAAGTAATTATAGGAATACAGCCGTTTCTTCTTCAATAACTTTGTGTTTTTCTTTAACATTGCAGCAGGTACAGAGCCTTTATTCTTGGAAATGTGTGTTAAAAATACACGTGATTCAGTGAAACTTGTATAGGTCTCCAGGTCATCCTATTCCATAAAATTCACAGACCATGCATAAAGATGACGTAACTATTTCCCTATAACAGAACTCCAGCAGCTTTAGACTCCATGATGATGCATTAGAATGAGAAGTTTTGACGTGTAGTGTCTTTACTCATGTTGTGTTCATCTTTGCTAAACTTTGACCTAAGTCAAGACCGTATTAATTTTCCATCTCTAAGGGGTTGAGAGTATAGCTAATCATCTTAATAAATTGCACTCTGAGCCTCCCAATGAAAAACCTAATCTGTCATGAATTATTGCCTGTTTCTTCATGTCAGCAAGAAATATTGTGCAGTAATGACATAGTTCCTTTACAGCCACCTGCTAAGTGCCCTTTTTTTTTGAGAGAGAGCAGAGAAAACAACAGATCAACTTGCAATTTAATTTTAAAATGCTATTTAGTAACAGTTGTGCCATTATCTCAGTGTGATCAATCTGGTCATAAACCAAGAATTCCCTGAAGTTCACAAATGATTTTTCGTGACCTTCTGTGGAGCTGTGTGTAAAGAAAGGAAGGTAATCCCTGAAGTACATGACAGCTGAGATGCTGCATCTTGCCTTCTGCTGTCAGGCGTAACATGATGAAAAGCCACATAACAGAAAAGACCGAGACAAAGTGTAACTTAATCTACATATTTTAGTGTAGATCAGATAAAAACATGAAGTCTTACTAGTTTAAAAGGAAAGTGTAATGATTTAAACGAATGGCAGTTCTAAATTCCCTGGGGAACTGTCCAGCTAAGAGGTATATAGGTCTCCATTTACTTTATCTTATCTGGAACAATTTCATTGGTGCCACATATAAAACAAAAGGTCTTTTAAGCATTACCTGGTCTCCTGTCGTAAAATTATCTTACGGGTTAAGATTTTATCTACAGAGGGATGTTATGTTTTCTTGTTTCATCTAAGTGCAAACTTCACGTGTGTCAGGAGAAAAGATGTAATTTGCCTTATAAAACAGATTAAAGTTATGAAATTCTAATACCAGATCTGATGAAAGGAAAAAGGAGACAAGGAAAGACAACCATGTCACCATGAGAATCTATTTTACTACATCATAAAACAAAACATCTAACATAAGGTTCAATCTCTCTCTAGTTAATGACTACGCCTCCTCAATATTGCAGAATAAGAATTATGGTTCATAATTTATTTACAGTTGATAATGACATGACTGCTATAAAGGCATATTACTAATGTAATAAACAAGTTGTTACAGCATGGGAGATCTGAGATACTTACTTGGTATCCATAGGGTTGATATTATGAAAGAAATAGTGCATGTTATGGTAAAACAGGCCGACAATGGTAATCCAAGCTGTGAAAAGAAACCGGGGTTATTTCTTAGAGCAATTATTTTAAGCAAGAGACACTTCTCTCCTCGACCTGAAATTCTGTGTCAATTAAGAGCCTTGACTTCTGTAAATTTCAACATCTTTGCTTTAGCTGAATTCTGATTATTATTTTAAATGAAAAAGTATGAACAACTTGCAGTACAGCACAGGAGGATGCCTGCCCTATGCAACTGTACTTCCAGAATGAATAAGTTGTTAAAGTAATCAGTCATCATTTATAAAGCTCCCACATGTCATTAGAAATGGCTGCATGACATACCAGAATCAACATCTCGAAGCTACAGTAATCTCATGGTTACTTAACCACTACCTATATTGGCTGGCAATTTACAAAACTGAAACACAGGCAACCAGTTTCCACTTCAGCTGCCTGCTTGTTGTCTTAATTCCAAGTATTTATGGGTTCTCTAGCATCTAAGTGAAGAGACAGATGTGTATTTTATAAGTGTCAGCCACTTTTGTCTGTCTTTTGCTGGGTTCCAAGTATTTACAAAGTGGAATAATGAATGTTTAGGTTAGTTCATTTGGACAGTGTTGCAGTGTTGTCTGAAGGTCAAACTTGTTCAGAAGTAAGTTTTAGAGATTTAACCCTTTTTCCAGCTAAGAGGCTGGATCATTTTGGGATAGCAGCCATGATAATGTGCCGAAGAAAATAAAATAAGCATGGCAAGAAGTTTTTTAAGGAAAAGAAAAAAGTTCTCACATGCTATTTTTAGCATTACATAGTGGTTTGCAATTATAGTTATTCAAGCTTCAGAGCATTTCCAGTGAAGTTTCCAAGTAGAGCCCCCTGCCAGTGCAAAGAAACAAAACTGTCATCACAAAGCAGGTAGATAGTTCAGTAATTATTGGAGTATTTCCAACTGCAGGCTATCTGCAGCTTTTATCTGCAGAAAGTTCTGTTGAGCTTTCTTCAACAGAAGTGACTGAGGAAAGGTCTCTGGGTGTGTGAATTCTGTGGATTGTAGTTTATGTGGTTTAGCCCTTATTTTCAAAGACCTGAGAATCCAGGCAGATATCTTTAAAAATAGGTTCCTTCAATCTTTTAAGAATCTAAAATAATTGACTCTGAGATTTTAAAACCTTGCCTAAAGCTTCAGATTTTTTCCAATTTTTGAGATAAGAGAAAATTTTAGCTTAGGTTTGGATCCCGTTGCTTAAACCTATCATTTTACAGTTTAAATTTATAAAACATTTTAAGGCTGATTTTTTGTGGAGATAGAAGGAATACCTGATCTGATACCACAGAATTTCTTTAAAATTACCAGTGTGGATCACTAGATATAATTATTTAATGATGGCTTCTCCAATGTTAAAAGATGCCAGCATTAAATATTTGCAGTCTCTGTGGTCTAGGTGCATTATTCAAGTTGAATTAAAGTAATACAAAGTAATATTTAAGTAATATGAAAAACTCTACCACACTAATCATTCATTAATATGACAGAAGAATTGCTGCTGCTTTAGAGCCAGTATGATCAACAGCAATCAAATCCACTATTTAGAAAAGTAAGGCAAACCAAAAACTGTTTTCAAGAAAAACTATTTTTCAATGTCCTGTTTACATTATTCAGCTCCTTCCTTTAAATTTTTCCTTACCTTTTTCTTGAAAAGCTTCACTGGGAATGGAAATATAACTCTGTCCTCGAGATGGAAAGCGATAACGGGACAAATTCAGAGTCTGAGGATGCATTTTAGTCAAGGTGTAATCTGTGTGATAACCCAAACAAAAATATGATAAAATCAATAACATTTACAACTTACTTGACTATGTAACTGTGCTTTTCCAATAGCTATTACTTTAAAACTCCAGTTGTTTGTAAAAAATAGAATAAATTCCCTGAGTACAAAACTGCCTTTTCTACCCAACTTCTTTATGAAGGGAAAGGCTGTACACAGTGTTAGTATACCATGGATCACTTCAACCATGCTCAAATACTGAGCTTGACAGGACAAGAAAAACACACTCTTCCTTTGCCACTGACATTTCAAGGCATTATTTCAGACCTCCAGTGCAATGTTGGAGAATGCCAGTGTCCAAGAGAGCTTAGAAAGCATGCATTCAGTGATTAATGGTACTGGTGACTGCTCAAGTTATTTGACCCCTTGCTCAGGTCTCAGTGAAGCAGAGCAGAACAGTTCAATTACCTTCACTACCTGTAGCATCCTGAAACAGATAAAATTAGAGTGCTAGGATCTAAACAGTAGTAACAGAAAACAAATATATATATATACACGTATATATATATATATATCCTAAAAGGTTTAAACTAGACCTATCATTTGCAGTCCCTTATTCCCAAATTAAAGTTTTGTAGTATCCATACATCTGAAAGTTTGAAGCACTGTGTAAGAGCTCTAGGCACAACTTTAATAGCCTACCAGTATAGTTTTTGCTCTACTATGCCTTTAATATAGTTTTCTTGGATTAATTTAACAGAATTCATATGATAACCCCTTCCTCAAATAACCTCAAGAAAGTTCAAGTACAGGCAGAGCTGATTACATCCGGACTTTCTGCAACTGAAAAGTTTTTTATTCAAAATAAAAAAAATGCTTTGATTTCTTCTTTCACGTTAGCAAAGAAGGGGCTGCATGTACAGAAGTGTTTACGACACACACAGATAGTCCAGAGAGAAAGGTAAAACATTTCTGCTAAATCCTACCTGCCACAGATGATGTGCCCTCAACAGTTAGAGGTAATGTGTTCTCTTCCAGATTGCGTGTCATATGCACCATCACACTGTCAATAGTTTGAATTAAACTTCCAAATATGTGAGCAGTCTGAGGGAAGAAGAAAGAGAAGGCTCTACAAAAGAAGAAACTGTGTTTCATAGCACAAAATGCCACGGTGCCAACGTCAAATTCCTGTGTGACTCATCGTTTGACTGCCCAAAGTCAAATCTGACTTCTCCATAACCTTTTCCACATATAGGGGATTAAATGTTACATAAATTGATGCCATCAGAGCCTGATCTTATAAAATACTATGTTTTATAGTGTCTCCAAAGAACTCTCTGCTCCCTTCAGCATTTGGCAGTCAATTATATTCAGGACTGAGCAAAATGATGTCAAGAACTGAACAGATTATTTTGGCGATATATAAAGACTTGTATCAGACACTCATTGAAACATAATCTTACATACATTTATATCCACAACTTTCTTTCATCTTTATAAAAACATTCCCTAATATAAAGCTGTGTTTAAAGTGTTTATATGTCCCCTGAAAAACAATCCTCAACACTAAAACTTGATGCATAAACCATCAATGTATGTTTCAATGAAGAAACCTATTTGATTTGAGATCTACTCACACAAGAGATAACCAAGAATTTTAGGCTAAGAACTTAAATCCATTAGACATCTATGTCTTAACATTTTTAGGATTCGGTAAGACTCTAATTTATATTAGTAGCCTGTCCCCTTCTCTTGTTTTAAAAGATTTTGTCTATTAAATTTGAGATTCAAATAAAATTCTCAGAAAATTCCTGGATCCCTCATGCAAGTAGTTTTTCACACTCAAAGTTGGGTAGGTGACTAGAAGAAAAAGATCATTAATACAAGGTGCTTTTCCCTATATCAGTTGTAACCTCTTTCAAAGTTTTACTCTCTAATCTAGGTAAGCACCACTACATATTTCATGTATATTGAAGACAGTCCATCTAAAAAAAAAAAATACACAATTATGAAAGTTCAGTGGTAAAAAGCCTATATTTAGGTCAGAAATTAAATACCAACTATTGACAATATCCATTATTTAATAAATGCAGTTTTAGGTTATTTTATTCATTCTGAAGTATGTGGAAGCAGGAGCAGACACAGCTCCCCTACTTTAGCCCTGAAAAATACATTATAAAAGAAAACAACATATTTGTTTTGTCTGTGGATCTTTACTTCAAATATGAAAATGACATACAAGCAAATAAGTCATACTGCCAGCTGTAGCAGCAAGAATAATAGAGGTAACCAATTTCATTACTGTCTACGTGAAGTCATGCACCTGAATTAACCTACAAATCAAGCCCATTTGTCTTACCTCAGGTATTTCGAGCCAGTTGGGCAACAGCAGAAAGTCTTCAATGGCTTTTAAAAATGCCTAAAAAGATTAAATAATCAAATATAGCTTTGTTTTTCTTCAGTTACATCTTGTAGGCATGCAAGGCACATCTCTGCTAGGATTTCCATAGGTTCATTTTAAGACAACAAATCCATTTTCATTCAAGTCACAGAGTCACCCCCTACTGCAAATGTTCTCATCATGTTTTGAATGGTGATATTTTAATTTGATAGTTTATTTATTGAAAGTAACACCACTCCCGAAGTTCAATCATTACACTACAGCTGCGGTGACAACACTACATCTTAGAGGAAAGAGAATTTATTCTCCTAGTTTATCTAAACTCATATGACATTACTACCTCTTCATCTAAGATTAGATATTTCAAAAGCACTGTATTTAAATCTAGGCCCCATCACCTGTTCTGTTTTATTATGTGCTTAACTTTTGCACAAAGAGGTTATTTTTGAGGTCAAGATTGGTCATGGTGGGCACTGTTTTTCATGCCCAGCACAATACAGTCTCTGCCCTAAAGAGTCTTGCTGACAAATAGGAGAAAGGAGACATCGAAAATGAAAATAAAATAAATAAAAATAAAAATAATAATCCACATTCCTGCTTAAACATCTCTGCTCTATTCAAACATCTTAAAACCTATCAGGAAGTATCTCTTTCCAGGCCACATCATCACTCCAAAATTACCACAGAAAAGCAGGCACTGGAAAAGGAGGGAAAGCAGGAGGACTGGAACTGCTGGGCAGAGCAGAATTATACCAGAATGCTAAGTAAGATTTGTCAGAAGTAACACATTATAAGAGTGTCAGTAATCAGACAGTTTATTGCATATCACTTAAATCAAATTTTCTTGTGCTATGAGGCATGTGACAACCAGTAGAGAGATAACTGTACAGAAAATAGCATGTGTGCTCCGTGCTTGTCTTTCAGGGAATTAGCTGCAGACAATACAAAGCCTAACCATCAATCAGACAAGTGACAGAGTCTGTATGTACGATCAGGACTCTTGTGTTTATTTCCCAAAATAGCTTTGCTAAAGATAATCATGTCCTGTTTTTCTGTCTGCACATCATTTTCATGGCACACAAAGCAGCAGATAGCATGAATGAACAACCAAATGGCAACTGAAATGATGTGGGAAACAGGTACAATATATGACAGGATGATGCTCCATTTTCAAATTAGAGCCCACATAAAATTTTCAGCGAAACAAAGGAAACAATGTATTAGAGCTTTTAAGAATGGTTTTTGCTCCATATTAAAATGTGATCCACAAAATCCAAGCTTTACAGTTTGCAGATGCTAAGCCTTTAGCACAAACTACCAAATGCTACCCCTGTATTTTTCAGAAGTATTTATTTATATTTTTTGTCAGAATAAATAATCCTTGTCACCCTGGTATTACCAATGGGCTTAAAGAAACAATCACTGGTGAGGCCAGAGCTGATTACTGTAATAATAGCTTTCTAGCTTGCTGAAAACAGGGAATTAGCTGTCCATCGTTTTACAGAAGGCCAACTTTATGTTGTCAGAAAGTGACCCCCTTGTCTGCAGTTCAGACTGCAGAAAATGTTTTTTCTTTTCTTCCTTTTTTTTCCTTGTTCTTTTTTGTTGGTGGTGGGGAGAGAAAGAAGAGAGAGAGAGGAGGGGTGGTGGGGTGGTATTAGCCTCAACAAATAAAAAAATACTGAATTAAGCTTTAGACCTTATCTTGCCATGAACCAGTTTTCAGATTTGTGATATGACTACACAGAAGTCCTGGCTGTGATTGGATCCCTGGTGCAAAATAAAGCCATTAACCAAAAAAGGCTGAAGATACCTATACTATAAAGAGGCCTTCTCCCACAGCTTTCCACCTCCAGTGCAGAACTGGCAGAGAAGGACATGTGCCTCTGCCCTGCTATTTCAGAGTCCAGCAAGAATGATGCATGACTTTACAAAAGGAGGACAGGCACAAATTACCCTCTGCTTGCTTACTACAGGAAAAATAAAAGCTTTTAAAGAAAAAATAAAAGTTGGGCAGACAGAAGTAACTGATAACATTTTAACCTTACAGTACAAGTATGGATCTGAAATATTAAATTGTAAGCATACACTTGGGTGGTTACCCTGCACCAGACTGTGATGAAGCCACATCTAGAGTGCTACCAGAATCAAAGTTATGATGGTTTGCCATTAGTTCAACCATGCCTCCACTTTGCTGCTGTCACTGCTTGGATTATGGTGTCTTTATGCCTTGTGCCTGACAGGGAACAGTCATACTCAGCTGCATTTTGAATCATTAGGGCTGTGCAGAAAAAAGCTGATTTATTTTTTCCCCCTGTTTTATATATTATTAATTGAATAAACATATTGTTGAAAAAAAAATCAAATTATTTTCTCCTTTTATGTTTTCTGGTTAACTAATGATTTTAATGTGCAGTCATAGTTACAAATATTTATAAGAAGTAAGTATTATGTAAGGTTCCCAAGAACTGATTTGTTTTAGCAACCTTTGAACTTTTTCTTTGGTTGAAGCTTGCTGTTAGCTTTGCTATTTACTCCCTAAGTAGCCACTGCTTTTTTCATATGCATTTTCTGCAATCAGCAAAAACTTTCAAAGTTGCATTCTATATTCTAGCTCCTGGAGAAATTTCAGTGTTATCTGGCTCTGCACACAGATTTAAAAGAAGTTTACCTCTGTCAGGCTTAGAGCAGTATTTTCTGACAAGGATTTGTTGGGCAAGCTGAACGATACATTTTCCAGGTAGTCCAGCATGGTGTTGGGGGACTGGAAGTTCCCTCTCTCCTTGGTCAGATTAGTTATGATGGGATGATAGGCATTTGTAGACAGCTGAGGGAGAGAGATAAAACCATCAGAACTTATTCCAAACAGCAGACATTAGTTATGGTGTTAGTCCAAAAGGGCTCTAAAGGACAGTTTTTAGTTCTCCTGGAATCACTAGCATTTCTGGGTAGTGCAACCTCAAGACTTAAGCATTTCTTAAGCATTTAAGATTGTAAGCATTTCTCTGCCATAAAGCCTCTAAGCAGAACAGCTCACTTCCCAACCCATTACATAGAGCCCAGTATCATTGGGTGTGAAGGGTTTTTCTTTACTGTTTCTGTATTGCTGCTTTTTGTTTGTTTTCCTGTAGTCTGAGGCATAGTGAACTGCTGAGATTATACACAGGAGGCTACGTACACTAAGGGAAAAAGGAAAGCACAAGAACGGATAGACAGGAGAGTAGAATATACATGCACAACTTAATTTTTTTCATTAGCAACTCAGGTCCTATCTGAAATGGTTTCTGTGAACAAGAAGAAAACTAATAGAACTTTGACACTCCAGATAGCAAGAAAATGAAAATATCCTGGAACAGCTAATTGCATGTAGGTTGACTACAGCTAATTGTATAGGGACTGCATATGAAAAATAATTTTTGTTTAAATCATTTTCTTAAGTGCATTAAGTGCATTGTAAATAAATGAAAACTAGCTTTGTTACTGTGGTGGGCAATTTCTTCTAATTTTCAGAGGAAATAAGAAAAGTTATCTAAACTTTTTTGAATTTCCTGTTTCTTCAGAGCTCACTGAAATACTTGTTTCTACTTTTTTTTTTTTTTTTTAATCTTTCCTACACTTAAGGACAGTTCTCCCATCTTCCAATAGTAGCTGCAAATGCTAACAATGCTTTTTTAGTACTGAAGTACTAAAATAAGTGTCATTAATTAAAATTGTAAAATGGAGAGGATATGTAATTCTGTAATATGTAGCAAATTCTAATGCTATAGAAAAGAGTTATGTGGACTGTCCTACCAAAGGTTTTGCAGTAGTTGTCATCATAGACCATGGAAGTGTTGAAGAAAGCAAAACTTGCACACCTAGGAAAAATACATACAGAAATGAGTTCAAAATGTGTGTGTGTATGTATGTATGTATATACATTCCCACTGCAGTTCCAAGCAGTTCTAACTTAAAGCATTATATTTGCTGTTCTGTGCAGTTTACTTATTTACAGTACTAGAGCTACATAGTCTTGTTTAAACAATTTCAGGTACTGTTTCTCTCATAAATTTTATATCCACATCTTTATACAGATAAGCCTTGTAATTTAGTTTAATTCTTAAACACTTAAAATTAAACCTTTCTTTGCAAACAGGAAGTTTCAAGTGTTTTATCTCAATAAAAAAAAATAAAAAGACAACTAAGACAACTGCAAGATTAAAACATTGTCATCCATCTTCCAAGGCAAAGTATTTAGGGGAAAAAAAAAAATGCTATGTCTTATCAGAACTAAATAATAATCTGTAGGCACTTCTGACAAGTTCATATATCTCCTTGCTGTATTATGTATATACGATAAATTCTTTAGAAAAGGGACTAGGAAGACTCAGACATCAGAAAAAAATGAGACTCAAGTGTCAAGTACGGTGCCCAGATAGATGCTAATTTGTTTAAATATTTATGTCTTGAATATAAAGTGTTTGAGTGTCAAATAAAATCATGCACATGCAGACAAGTTCAGAAAGACTTTTCCTAAAAATAAAATAAAAAAATCTGTGAGAAAAACTGAAAGCCAAATATTTCTATCACATTCATGAAAACAGGGGGATCAGTCAAATAAAAGAAAGAAAAAAGTAACAAGGGTCAAGGAGTCAAAACAGCCTTCAGTAGCAGTAGGAGAATATTGTGGATAATGTCTCTATTAGGTGTTTTTAAGTTAATTTGAAGCCCCAGCAAGGTTGCTGTTAATCAGATGGGCTTAACTGATGAATATTCCCTTAGCACCCCTTAGCATTATACCCACTGAAAATTACCATATAAGCATGTCATAAATGATTTGTTGAGACAGAAAGAATAAACTCATTTTGGGATGGTTTCCAGCTACTCCATTTTAAAAACATTGATTCCTTTCTGTGCAAGGGGATTTATAGATCATTTGTGATAGAGAAATAAAATTTTCTTCTAATCTGCATCTTCCCAAGAATTTATGTTTGCCCAGGAGTATGGTATTTCAGCACAATCAAACAGCAGTGGCATATACTGAACACATTATTTTCATTAATCCACATGTAAAATGATTATTCATTCTGTTAAGGAACAGGCTATCCTATTAAGTTTCTTATGTTAGACCACGTTAGCTCAGCTTCATCCCTGCTTTAAGTTCTACAAGGTCAATAGATACCAAGGTTTGGTTTATTGTGTTGGTTAGTATTGTAATATCCATTACTTCCTCTGAGAATGCCCTAGCTTCAGTTATTTCAAATTGGAAATTAAACTAAAAAAAAATCTAATCAGTCTACTGCTTTGAGTGGAAACTCAAAAAAAAAAAAAAAGCTCATCAAGCTTTTCTTTCAATTTAGATGTAAGAAAACCCACAGTTCCTCATGACCCTGAACCAACACCTTTGAATCAAGGTTTAAAAATAAAAATAAAAATTGTGGTAAACTCACAGAACATCAGGAACATTTCAATGCAGCAATCATGGAGTCTGCTATGTAGCTTTCCAAAAATCAACACGAATGGAGAGGAAGAGTACTATAAAATTCTGCACTGCATTCCAAAAATTTAGACTTCAGGAGAATCAAAGGGTCAAACTGTTACTGCAGTCTTAGAAAGTTTAGTTATTAGCATTAACAAAAGCAACTATATATTCTGAACTATATTCAGTGCGACTGAACTGCCCTTTTCCAAAGTGAAATATAGAGGAATGGAAACTTACATCCAGAACAGCATTTGCGTTCCTGGAAAGACCTTTCTGTGATGCCTTAATTATTTTTGAGTGTGGGTAGGATTTTCAACGTGGAATAAAAAATTTATACTTTCCATATCAGACAAATTCTCTCAGAATGTTTGAAGACATTCATAAGAACCACATTGTAAAACAAAAAAACTTGATTTATCATTTGTGTTGCAAAGCAAATAGGCTGCTTCATTACATATTAAATGAAGGGCTTCCTTTTCAGTGGTTTCAATTCTACTTAAACTACTCTATATTTTCCTAATACATTTTGTATTTAATTTGATCGCTATAATCAAACCTGGGTGTTACAAATGCATGCATTCTTATTTCCAGGTTTGCATCAGTAGTGTTATTCAGAGTTTTCATTGTGAAAATGTTTCCCATGTGCTTAAAAGCACAAGAGTGATGGGTGTAACTGCTTTAGCTCTCAGTAACCCAGTAAGAATAAGTGAAAGCAGGGAAACTGCCACTGAAGCCAAATGTTACAGATAGCCCATAGTTTTATTACTCAGATGCATGTTTTCTAATTGTTACTCACAAACAAACACTTAATAGCAACAGCCTTTTTTGTACTGAAAAGTTTATAATAAAGATCATGCCTGACAGATTACTGGCCACCATCTTCTAAATCTTTGTTCAAATACTGATTTTCTGCTGCATGTATTATGCTTCAACTGATATCTTTCTTTTCAGTTCACAAATACAACTTAGTTACTAAATCTTTATTGTTTCAGGAACTTGCGGGTTAAGCATTGTTATCCACATCTGCTGGAATCAGTAAGTGACTTGCCTCTAAAGTTATACAATGACTAGAAAACTATGGTTGATATTTCTTAATACTGTTCTGACTCGAGTCTAATTATTGCTCTTCTTCACTTGATCTTAGGGGACCCAACAATGACTGTATACTTCTGGTTTCGGTAATTTTATTTTATTTATATACATACATTGACATTTTAAAGGAGCTAGAAGCCCAGATGAGAAGACTGCATATTCAAAGACAGCTGAATGTTTCAATCACTTTAATATCTGCATTTTTCTGCTTCTACAAACTACTTTCAATGGCTGAAAAATGAAAAAAGAATACAAATCCTACACACTAAATATTTTTAAGTCAACTTTTGCAAAAGACAACCTTTGACAACAACAGTGTATATACTCACCAATAGCAGCTGTAAAATATTGCTCAATTTCATTGGGGGTGAGTGCCCTTTCCCATATAATGAATTCATCAAATGCCCCATTCACATAGCGCTTAGTTTGATCCCCCTCTGTCCCAGTCAGCAGATTTGCCTTGGGGTCTCCATAATCATAGAAAACTTTCCCTTCTGGGTCAGATGTGTTTAGAGTTCCATTGACATAGACTTTCAGTCCTTCTCTTGATTTCCAAGTGAAGAGAATATGAGTCCAATAAGGACCTGCAAAACATTAAGTCACGGTAAAATCTATGAATCATTTCCATTTAGTGTCTCTCCTATTCAGGAAGTTTTTGCTGACTTGGGCTATGCTATAGAGGTATGTAGTAAGTGCTAAGAGAGAATTATGGAATGCTGATATCATGTATATTAATCTTTATACACATGGGGAGGCCCATACTTTGGCAGAATGCCTCTTAGGTTTTATCTGAACTCTTAGTTGGGCTCACTGCAGTTCCATAAATTATATTTGGTGAATACTATTGGCCAAAACTTGAACTCTCTTCAATACTGTCTCAAAATACAATTCAGCAAGAGCTCCATAAAGACTGCAAGAATGAAAGAACAGAAAAATAGGCTAATTAAAAGCTGCCAGTTTCTTTGTTACACTTCAAGGGCTGAAAACATAATACTAATTTTTATTTGGATTGAATAATCCACAAATATGCAAATTTTTTATACCATTTAACAGTTCTTCTCTTAAAACTGGATTTCTAAACTGATTTATTATACTTTATAAGACTTTATTACTATGAGGTGAGAAAGTCCTATATTCCCAGTTTGCAAACAGTTAAATTGAGGCAAGAAAAGACTTAGTGACTGTCACTAGCATTACTAGAAATACAGATTTTTTTTTGAGTCACTAGGTAATACTGTTTGCAACAACAGTGTAGATAGAAGCAGTACGATATGTGATATCCCCAAATGCTTATTAATACCATGCCATGACATGCAAAATTTGATACTCAACAGCTAATAAAATGACCAAAGCACATAGCACCCATCAGTGCAGTGGATGCAGCGGAGGTCTGCACACATACCCAGTTTTAGAACATATGGAGAACTCCTAAGGATTAACCTGCATTCCTCACCCAGCTGTTTCCTTCTAAGCACTCATTAATATATTGATGTCAATAAGAACTCTGCTTCAGAAAAATGGAAGTCAGGTCCATGTATTGTTGTTGAACAGCAAATGTTCTGTAGTACAGTATCACTGAGTTTTCTGATCATATTTTCTCTCTCCCTCCCCCCATGAAGAGAACTCTTAAGCACAGAAATCTGTAGGTATCTTTATATACCTACTTCTCTTTCCTGAAGATGTGCTCTTACCATTACACCTCTCTGCAAGAACAATATAAAGTATAACTAAAAAAATGCATGAAGAAAAAAAAAAAAAACTTACCTGGTGGACTAAAGCTTGCTTTCCACTTCATCATTGCATTCCCACGTGTGTAAAATTCTACTGAACCTTCACCTTCATTTGAACAGATTTTGAAACCACTGGAAATTACTTGTCCACCGGAGGCAGGGGGGAACTTAGCCTGCTGGTCTTGAGTCTTCCAGAAAAAGGAAAATGTTACTCCTGACAGAAGCAAGTAAAAGGCAATTTTTAATGAGAAACAAATGTAACTGAAAGTTTATAATATTTTAAAATGCAGAGAGTGGGAATGTTTTTGAGCACAAATCCTCTGCTCGCATAAACAAGAATGGCATTTTTTGAACAAAAAATGTGGTAATAGTATAAACCAAATAAACATCTATTCCTTGGTTTTGCATCACATGCACGTATCCAGGACAGAACAGCAATCATCTCTTCCTGGCTAGCTTCTCTCAGTTAGAACTAAAGCTTCTTGAGCACCAGCAGTAATGAAGTCTTTTTCTCTCACAGATTTATGCTTCCATTCCCTATACCTCTCTCTTCAGTCTCCTTACCCTTCTCACCCTTACTATGATCCCCTTTCCTTCCTGTGATTGTTCTTTATTTCAGAACACATTGATTTCATCTCCACTTTCTCACCCAGCACCTGTAACTTTCTGTGATGGATACCATATGTCCGTAAAGCAAGAAGCAGTACATTGACTACTTCCAAGCTACTGGCTGCCGGCACATCCATGCTTACTGAGTAGCATCCATTCTTGATTACACTTTAATTATTCTTAAAATGTTATTACCTGTCTTTTCACACTTCAGTGCTCCAGTAATTGCTGAAAGCAAAGAAACAGTGTAGAAGAAAAAGATACCAACACATACAGAGCCACAATCACAGCTGCAAGATTCTCACTTACGCAGTGACAAAGAATCCCTCTCTAAAATGCAAGTGCAATCCTGTGTGTGCACATGATCAGCTTTGTTCACAAATAATTCTGCTAAATCCACCATTTTACTGTTGTATTCTAAAAACTGAAAAACTCCTCAGATTGCACACTAGTGAAGAAATATTTCTCTAAAGATTTCTGTTTCCTTAATAAAGGTTACCTCAAAGGCCTCAACAGAAACACGAGTGACAAATTGAATGTCCCTTGCACTTCAGAAGTTCTTACTCTGCTGTTCAGGTTCTACAGCTGAATGCAATTACAAAGAAAATGGATTGACTAAATAGCTCCTAAACGTGTTCATCTCAAAATTTATAGTGCTAAGTGCTAAGAATTAAATCTGAATTCAAAGCAGGTTGAAAACTAGATACGAAGTACAAAAGTGGAAGAGGTTTTGCCGGAAAGATTCGAAATTCGGAAACAACCCCAGAGATCACAGTCTAAACTGCTTGCTTATATCAGGGTCAACAGCAGAGCTCAGTTGATTTTTAAACATCACCACAGGTGATGGTTTCACAGCATCTCTATGCAAACTGTCCCCATGCTTGGCCGGTGGCACGGCAAAGAGCTTTTTCCTTAGATCTAATCAGAATTCCTTGTGCTACAACTTGTCTGTGTTGCCTCTCACACTCTCATAATCCTAACTCTGCTTTATGATGCTTGGGTAATTTCAAAAGGTAGTGCACCTCCAAGACTGTTTGACACCAACTATTTCTATAACCACTCATCAGGTAGTTGAAGACAGCCCTCAGCGTTCTCTTTGCTTCATGGTGAATATTAAAGACCTAGGCTTCCCTCCCATATCATATAGTCTAGCCCTGTAAGTTATCTACATAGGCCTCTGATGGACTTACTTGACCTGTCAGCCACTGCTCTTAACCTGCTGACTGGGCTCTTTTGAAATGTAGTCTGATGTAGTCTAATATGTCTGGATGTTTTTATAGTGATCAGTACCTGCAGATTGCCCAAACAATAGGAACTATTGCAATTTACTATCAGTTAGCCTAGCACAGGCTAATGAAGTCCTCAAATTATTACGTCCATTTCTTGTTAAAACTATAGTTTGTTTGATTGTTGTTTTTTTGTTTTGTTTTGTTTCACAGTTCTCTGATCAAAGATGTAAAAGTCTTACATATATCAATAGAATCACCAGAAATATTCCCCTCACTGCACACATTATGCACACATAATTTTTTATACCATTCACATATTTTTTGTCATATTAACTTAGCAGAAAATTTAAAAATTTGTCCTGCAATAATATAATAATTTAACTATGTAGTAACTTTCCTAACTGATCTTCCTGTTTGTTCTCCTGGCAGCACCCATTAATTTATATGAGCTATACAGCTAAATGTTTTATGCACGATAAAATAACCACCATGGAAAGGTTAATCAATTATCATTAGTCTCTTAGAAATCAATCAGTATATGAACATCATCAGTCCCAGTTTGTTAGATCTCAATGTTTATGGGTTTAAAGCTATAAATGCTGTGAACTCCCAGCTGAAGAATTTGATGTTTGCTGTAAGCAACTTGCAATATCCTCATCGGTCCATGTTCATGTTTCAGCGTCTTCAGCAAAGAAGTAATAGGTTGAAACTCTAATCCAACCCTCCTTCTGGAAAGCTATGCACTTCCCTTGCATCTACATACAATTCTTCAACACTCTGGTGAAAGGGCCACCAAGGCTGATCATGTCAAGCAATTATTGCTATTGATGTGATTCCTTTGACCAAGTATCTCATGATCTTCTCCCAGCTATCTTCACAAAACTTCTGTGGAAATGTTGTTATCCCATCTTTCGAGACTGCAGAGCTGAAGTTAGACCAAGTTCTACTGTATGCCTGCACTGGAGTTGTTTTCCCCCATCTTTGACTGTCCATCCTATTGGACTTCCCTGTAGCCACTGATCATCCTGTAGCCATGAAAAGACTGTGGATCTAAATCCTTCTTATGTGCACTCTATCACTTCATGAAATAGAAAAACTTAAAATAAGACTGAGTAAGGCACACAATAAAAACTTCACTGAAATTTAGAAAAGCAGTTTTTCCCAGATAGCTTGACAGAAATAAATCATTTTGGGTCAAACATATTAAGTTTTGCATCACCAGATGCTCATATGAACCTTGAGTGGGTAAGACTTGCTTTTAGCTTTAGAGAAGAAAAACTAAAAATATATAGTCATAAAAGAGCAAGAAGGGGAACTTAAAACTTATAACTAAAAATATGCTGCAGACTTATTTACAATAATATGCATGACTGCACCTGATGACTAAATCTTTGAAGGTGTCTTCGAGTCAAAGAGAATTGCGTTCATCATTAAGAAAGGTACTTCAAATTTTATGTGCTGTTATTGTTTCTCTGAATAATCTCTCATTACCAGCAAACAAGCAAAGAAAAAAAAAAAAAAAGCATAAACCTGAAAGCCAGACAAGCCAGACTACATATACAGAGACTATTCTATTGACAACATCTTTTTAAAAGTGTCGTCATCCTTTTAAAATTAAAAATATTGACATATTTTTAATTACGGTACTTATCCATAATACAGCAATAAGTGTTTCCAATAGGACATTAAGGAACATAATTGTTAACAATAATTGACATTATTATTCCTGTTATTGGTCTGTACCAAGGGAGATGTGAGGATCTGAGACTTCCCAGTTAACCAGCTTGGGAACCTGAGCCTCCTAGGGCAGACTGTTCTACGGTTCTTCACAATAATCTTAAAGCCTGGCATTAGAAGAATCAAACAAGCTTTGCTTATTTAAACTGTGGTCCTTAGAATTGCACACAAAATAAAATTTAATCCCTGACAACTTTTAAGAGAGAGCATAGGTCTTCTCACGTATATGGCCCAGATTTGCAAGCTTCATTAAGCCTTCTAGTTATCTGAAACAAGTTTTGTGTTCACAGAGCTATCAGGAGGTAAAAAGCTAAGGTATTTCAAAACCAACCAAGGAATTCAGATATCCAATTTCTGTTCAAATCAACAGGAAACCTGTCAATCGAACAGTTATAAAATGTTACTTTGTCAGAACATTTATATATCTATGTCACAGGTTAGATAGCTAAGGACTAAGAGCAAGAAACTTAATGGTGGACTACTTCCATCTCCCTAGCGTCTTCCATATTCACTGTGCTTTATGATGCTCGAGTAGAGGTGCTAACAAAATGAACACTAAATAAACTTCTCATTATGCTGAAAGGTTCAAGGAAGAAGGAATTGTATGTGGGTAGGAAAGCTCATCAGGAAGGTGTTCTCTGTATGTTGTAGAGCTCTTTATTATTTTTTCTATTGTATTCAAACTAATGATTAAGAGAACCTTTTCTTGCATCTTTCACAAATGTTTCTTTTGGCTAAAAATGCCGATTTAATGAGCCCAAAACTGCTCAGAGAAAACCGTTATTTAAAAAGTGCTTGAGAAAGAAGGGGGAGGGGAAGGTTTCAACATTTTAAAAACAAGAAAAATGTGTTTTCTCAAGTCAGAACAAGAGTTCTGAAATGTTATTACATTTATGCTAGAAAAAACTATTGGGATTTTTGTTTCATTAAATATTTAGATTGTAATACTTCATCTGGAAAAATCCCAAGATCATCTCTGAAAGCATACTAAGCATACTTTACACCAAATCCAAATGAATGCAACAAATGGACATCAAAATATATTTAAGAAACATTATGCTCATATAAAATTAGAGATCATCATCACATTTAGTTAATACAGAGACAAACAGATACCTCCTTTAGATAAAGGGGTGTTGTCTTCTTATTTTTTACCTGATATAATGATTAAGTATTCACTATTTATATTTATTCACATTTTATCTGTTGAACATTTCAATGTTTTATGTTTTTAATGTTCTTTTTTGTGAGATAGGGGGAATTATCTATTACTGTAAAAATGCATCTGGAAAAGAGATTTATGGAAATGGATTCCAAGACACCTGAGATTTAAAAAATAAAAATAAAAAAATAGAAATATTGTCTCCAAAGATAAGTTTGAAAAAAAGCATTCCTGCTCAAATGCCACAGTGTAAGGCATAGTCTCCAAAACTCCCAAATTTCAAAACTGCAGAACAGCTTATCTGTTTGTCACACTGCATTTTTTGTAGCACCATTAATCTTGGTGCCAGATGAGAGATTTCAGGCATTGTAACCTTATTTCTGATTTTGTTTGAATTAATTATACTGTAGGTCATTGATCTGAGTAGTTGGTGATTAGTTATAATCCACATTGCAGTTAGAAAATACTACATTTTCAGCAATCAGCACTCAAATGTTTCTTAAGCCAATAAAAAAAGCATCAAACTAGAATTTTAGAGCCCATTTCAATTTGGAAAGAAACTATAATTATTGAATTATATAATTTGACAGAGAAAGAAAAGCAAATATTAATTAATTAGTTTACTAACCTTCAGGTCCACAGACTTCTGGGTTGCTAATGCAAGAATTTTGATAGCTTCCAAAGAAGAGAAAGGTAACTCCTTTCTTTTCACGAACGTAAATTCCTTTATTCACTAGTCCTTCCACAATATCTAAAGGAAAAGCAAAATATAATTTAACATTTATGTAAATTAAAGCTTGCTGAAAATGTGATTTTAACAGACTCAGACACTTGCTTATCTAAACTACAGGTTTTCTTATTTAGTTGTTTGGGTTTTTGTTTGTTTGCTTGGTAGTGTTTTGTTTTTTTTTTAATTATAAAAAAAAAATCATGTTTCTTTCATTTAAGGTTTTTAAAAAATTATATTTATGTGCCTCACCCACATTCTTCCTTAACTAAAACTTCTTAATAGAACTCATATACCCAAAACAGAAACTAAAAATCATTATTTCAATGTAGTCTGAATAAACCATACACTTTCCAGACTTCTGAACCCTGGACACATCATACAAGTATTTCTGGCTTGTTGTTAAGTAGAGTAGGTCAAGAAATTATTTATTTAAAAATGTAATAAAACAGGTTTTTGTTTTTGTTTTTTTCATTTTTGAAAAGGAAATTTTGTGATAAAATCCAATTTTATTTTAAAGAAAATATCTCAATAAATATACCTTACAAGTTATATTCAAAAGGCAGAAAAATATCTTTCAGACATCCTTTGGTATGGCATCATTGTAATTTATAAAAGGTTTTTCTTTGTCTAACGGGGACAATGACTAATTGTCTAGTGATTTAATTGTGATTTTCTTGTGACCTCTGCCCTAAAAAGCACTGTTTATTCATGCCCTACTAGCTAAAAACTATGAGCGAGCCATCATGATACTAAAATAACATAACACATTTACCATAGAAAACCTTGCTAAGATCAGAGAATTTGGCTGATAAATGACAATGGAAAGTTCACCTCATTTGTTCCAAGATAAAACGTGGACTAATATTAGCAATGAAGACTATAGGAAATCATGGGAAAAAATAATTCCACCGAGTTAAAAAGTCTGCGTTCCACAGAACACAGAATATTCCATAATTTATTTCTGAGAAGACAGAAGATAATTGTCCAGTTTAGAATATAGCCTTAATATCATTGTAATAGGAGGTCTGAAAAGATTGTGAAGATTTGGGATCTTAGTTTTAAATACCCCTCTCTACAATTTCTTCTGAAAAATACAGTGCTAGGGGAAGAATTGCTCAGAAGGGAAATATCTGCAATGAGGACATAGTCTTCTCTGAAGAGCAGGAATTGCCATAGAGGTGCTGCTTGATATTTGAAAATAGAATGAGATTGGAATGGAAATGAGGAGCACACAAATGGTCTACAACTAGTAAAGGCTGGCACATGAGGGACTTCCCTCAGTATTTATATATGTACATCTACCTGACTTAACCTGAACTTTTTGCATAGCAGAGCATGGTGAAAATCATGTCAGAGTGGCACAGGTAGCACTAAGGAGACACTGTCTATGTGGTTGTCATTAGATACTTTTGTCACCGCTTTGTGTTGGTGCATCTCCTCATGCAACCTGTGCAAAAGGCAATCTCATTTCCCAGCTGCAGACAAGTGGGAGTAAGGACCATCATAATGCTGACCTATCCATAGGAAAACACCACTCAGGGACACAGCAGCTGCAGCATAGCATAACCCTCAGTGAACATATGTCCAAATATTTTTTTAGTTCATACCAAATCTCAATGAAAATATCACCATTTTTAAGTATCTTCCCCTACTTTTGAGCAAGAAGACACCAAATTGTCTAACTGACAGATAAAATTCAGTTCCTTTTAAAAATTAAAATAGTATAGAGTGAAGCAAATATTTCTAGATTCTTTTTAAGTCACTTAAATTCTGAATTAATCTAGCCAGAATAAATACCATAAGGTAATGTATTCCCGTTTCCATAGCATTTCCTTTGCTGTTAATATCACTCTTTTTAATGTTCATATTGAATACATCTTATTATGTGAGAACTATGCAAATGGCCTATAAAGCAGATAAGTGAGGACTGAAAGAAATTAGGGTCGTTTGAAGTTCATCATTAATAGAGTTCACATTTGCCAGCATACTTTTAATCTCAGCAGAAAAATAGTGTTTTTAGTGTTCTAATACAGACCTCCTGCTATCGGAGCAACCCAAAATGACAGTTCTACCATTTTCATCTTCCTCCTCATGTTAGATTTTCTAACAAACAGATATGAGTTAATACCTAATCGTTAAGTAGACAAAGGGTCATATTTCAGTTGCTCAAGTCTAAAGCCTGATGACTTCAATTAAATGATTTTAGCTGTACCTACACCAGCTTAATCTTAGTTTCCAATCTGGCGGGTTTCTGCATGGAATATTGTTATTTTCTGTTATTCCTTCCAACTAGTATGTAGATGTAAAAAGAAATCATATATCTAAGATTTGTATCTACTTATTTATTTATTTATTTATACGTTAATCAAACATATTGTGGTTGACAAGTTTACTTTCAGGATTGGAAAATTCACTTGCATTTGTCTTTATCTCTTTTTCACCATTTCATACTCCTTTTTAAAGGACGTTTTTTCTTTTCATCTTGAAGGAAAAAATAAATCAACGTATTTGTTTTATATATTCCTCTGAAATATCTTCTGTTTCTTTTAAGCTTAATAAAAATATTTTAGGTTTTTGAGGGCTGCTGGGGTCCATCCTTCTACAGACTGCTTAGCAAGGGGATTTGTCTCCCAATAATTCAGACCAATTCACTTAAAATTGAAGGAATGCTTTTTCAATCATTTATCTCAGCATACACATAGATCTTTACCACATGACCAACTGAACCAAAACTCAGTGTTAACTTTGAATCCAGTGATACAAGAACCATCCAAGCTTGACAAATGCAGAACAAAATAAAATGTAAATCCTCACCTACAGTTGCAGAGAAGTTAGAGTAGGCAGAGTCATTGGTATATACAAAGGTAGAGTTATGGGAAGGAAGCACAGTGAAGTTGTGGATTCTTAGAGCTGGGTGAAACAACAAAAAAATAAGCAAATAAGCAAAACAATGAATAAACACAATCAGAAATGAAATGACCAGTTCATATCTCTCAACATGACACAGATCACAGATGTTGGTCAGTGGCCTTTAAAATTATCATATGATCAACTGTCTTCAATAATTTGTAAGTACTACATGAGTGTTGCATCCTTTAACTACATAACTTAAGAAAATATAGCATCACTAAAACCATTTTTAATTCCTGACAGGAACAGAAAAGGAAAAACTATAATACAGTACAACTGCAACCAGATAAGGGGCTCTGAATACACTGAGGTCAGTAAGGAGCTGTGCAGTTATAACAAAAATCATTACACTGGTGCAAAAGTTATGGTCAATTCAAGTTCTGTGTTCTGTTCTGGGTTCCCTAGCACTAGACATACTGGAGAGAGCCTGGTGAAGGACCACACAGATGTTGAAGGCACTGGACACACCAGCAGAGGCTGAGACAGCTGGGATTGCTCAATAAGGAGAAGCAAAGGCTCAGGGATTTTATCAGTATGAATAAACACCCCATGGGAAGAGTAAAGATATCACTGAACTCTCCCCAGTGGTATCCAGTGAACAGATAAGAGTCAGTGGGCACAAATTAAAACACAAGTAATTCTACTTAAACATAAGGAAAAAGCTTTTTAAATTAAGAAAAATTATGAGAGAGCTTTTTAAATTAAGAAAAATTATGTTCCAGTCAGAGACTGGAACAGGTTGTCCAGAGGGACTGTGGAGCCCCCACCCCTAGAGATACTCAAACCTCAACCAGAAAGCCCTGAGCAACTGGCTCCAGCTCACCCTACTCATGAGCCTCCCAGGGGGTTGGAGGAGACGATCTCCAGGTGGGGCATTAAGCTCATCTGTCCTGCAGCTCTGAAGTCTAAGGGCTGCTGGCAAACACACGCTATCAACAGATTTGAAAGGACAGCATCAACATTACAGGGTTTCTACCATTTTGCATGTTATGGTTTTAAGAGCCATCAAATTAATTTAGGTATCCAACAATAAAATTTTATTTTTTTCCCCTTCCATTTAAAAGTATCTTGCACACAGTAATTATTTACCTTGGGCAGGCAAATAGATCTTGATGGAAAGCCTGCATAAGTAAATAGAGACATTGACTGGCATTGACTGGGGATTTAGACCAACTGGGCTCACAGGAGGAAAAAGCAAATGCTCAAAAAAAAAAAAAAAAAAATCAATAGAAAATGCATGGAAAACTAGAGGGCATATTATGAAACCTGAACATGGCCACATATTTTCTTTGCTATATTTTAGGTTGTTTGTTGGTATTTTTTCCCCTCCAATTGCTTCTACCGCTTTTATTGCTATGATAACCAAAAAAAATAATTTGCTGACACTGTCTCTCACAACACAAATGCATTGAGAGATATAAATCTGGCTTCACACACAATGACTTCAACAAATAAAATGGATTAACATGATGGACAGATTATGATATTTCAAGTATTTAAGAGAAGAAACATGGAATGAAAATAATTGCATGAAATTATGATGAATGGGAGAAAAACAAGAAAGGCTAGCAATAAACAGAAGAGTTGTGTAATCAGAATGGTATCAAAAATAGAAAATTGTCATGGGCATTAGATTACTACAATAAAGAAAACTTTTATTGTATTTCAAAGTCAAATATCAGATAGGTACATAAAACGTCTGCTGGAAGCCTTTGAAATAATACCCATGTATTATAAGACACAATATATGCAACTGCCAAGAATTTGAACTATCCACTAGAACGTTAAGGAAAGAATTCAACATTGTCAAAATTGCACTGCAGAGAAAAGGACTTCTGGCTACTAGCATCCTGTGCAAACAATAGCAAGAAAACGTCCTCCAAATCTTTTTTTTTTTTTCCTGCAGTCATGCCGCTGGCTCATTTATAAAGTTCTTTAACACAGTGTCATAATAGGAGTAAGAGACAATTGCTCATGTAAGCCAGCCCTATTCATGTAAGAGAAGGCCTGTAGGATCAGGAGCTTAATATATTCTGCTTTTACTCTTCTGTGTTACTACTGGCAAGATTTCTGAATTGTATTGAAGTAATGTAATTTAACAAGTTTTGAAAAACAATCTAACTAACATCAGTTATGCAATTACAATTTGTCCAACAGCTGTATGTCATATTAGATTTCATATATTCCTTTCAAGTACTTTAAAAACATCTTGATAACACAAATGCTAAAACAATGCTAGATAAGGAGTGCTTTACTCTGTTAGAAAGTACATGAGGTCCACTGTTAGAAAATTACATTAATACACTGTTAAAAATCTCATATGGTAACTTTTTGCAGGTCAAATTATGATCCTATTGAAGTTGGTGGGAACGCTGCCATCAGCCTCTAATGGGAGCAGAATATTGCCTATTGCCCAGATTTATTTCTGGTCAGCCAATTTAATTCCGTTAAGAAGTTTCCTGGAAAGATGGGTCAAACAGTTTGAGTTTAAAATACTTGAGCACCTATGGAATAAAAGGTTTCAGATATTTATAGAATCTTTTCCCCATTTAGGAACAGAGATTGATCTTGCAATTTTTTGTGTAATAAATAGCAATAACTTTGTACTTGTGTAACATTTTTCATACAAGGTTGTAAAGGTCCCTAACTCCTGATTTAATCTCCTGCAGCAATCTTTCTGGGAAAAGATATTACAGTCACCAGCAGTAACACTGCTGCTACTCTTCACAGTAGCACAGTAGGCTTGATGGCCAAGGTAGTCAGCCATAGTGTAAGAAATACTGGGGAATGTACATATATCAACCCAACCTGGAGCTGGCTAAGTAGTTGGAAGAAAAAACAGTTCTCATGTGAAAATTACTAAGGGATTTTTGAGCCTCAGAAGGATGCAAAACAAAGCTGAATGTTTCATCTGAAAGGTGCGACCCTACAAGCTTGTAACACAGCAGTGGGGTATTTTCCTCAGTCAAAACTCCATGAGTTACATCCCCTGCACATCCCTAGGAAGCTCTCACCCCACTTTAAAATATCAGAATCAGAAAACTGCTGAAACCAAAGGACTACATTTTAAAATCATTCCCTCTGAGATTCTAGAGTTGTGACAACTGACACATCAGTGAGGGTTTTGTTTTACCAAGCTTCACATGATTTTTGCCCAACTGGAGAGAAAAAATCATTTAAAAAAAAAAAGAGAGAGAGAGAGAGAGAGAGAGAAAATAAACCTATTGCTGCAATACAATTTTTAAGGAAGTATCCAAACCAAAATATAAATGAATAAGATATATTCAGATATACCCTTCTTTTTCTGTGCATACTATGTGCAACTTTCAAAAATGTCTGCAGAGTTTAGGCATCTAACTCCTTTTAAAAATCTTAAAGTATCAGGCATTTTCACAGCCGGCATAGCCAAAGATCTCAGTTACTGAGCTTATTAGTGCATATTATGCATGTACCAAGCCAACTAATAACAGTGTTATTTCAATAACTCTTTGGATCATAAAACATTTCTCTTTATAACCTTAACAATGCATAGACAGACCATAAAATGTCTGAGAATACTCTATAAAAATCAGTTCTCAAATACAATATAATTTGGATATCAAAGCACTGCAAAAACATTAACTTTAAAGAAAATCTCAACTGCCATGTTAAAAAAAGCTAACCACTTTCATTTCTCCTGCTCCCTATCCACTTACAGACTGACACAAATACTTATGTTATTGCCATTGTCAATGAGTCCTTTGTCTACCTCCATTCGTATCCCGAAACTCATGAATTCCATCCACATCTTCCAATGGCCAGTAATGGGAAGCTGATGCAAGAACTTTGAACCCTTTCAAGGAAATACAGATGAACAGGTTGTTAAAGTAAGTCCCAACAAGGATCATAGCAAGTGTCCACAAAGAAGAACAATAAAGAAAGTCAATAGGTTAAGTAAAACAAGATATGGCATATAAATAAAATACTGCACATAAGCAAGACCATCAAAATGGCAGAGATTAAAGTAAAGATATCTGACAACACTGTAGAGAACTTCTGTTTTTAAAATTCAACTGATTTTCATTCTAATTGCACTTAAAATACGTAACCATCTCTGACAAAATCTCTGCTACTGTATCAGGCAGCATTCATCAAAGTAATTGTTGGAGCTGGCCTGATAATTTTAAGATGCCATGCAGTTTTTTAAACCCATCATGGATAGTATGATGCACCAAGAAGAGAATGTACAGTGGGAATGTTAAGCCTCTGCAGCATGCTTTCTCTACTCCTGCCTCCTCCACAGAGGACTTCACTATCTCCAGTTAATTGAACTGGAGAAGATGGTAGAGTGTTCTGAGGACTCTTAGCTTCTTCTTGAAATGCACTGCAAAAGCAGTGCAATACCTTTAGGTTATATTTACACAAGCATTTTTCGCCTTTGTTCTCTGTGGAAAAACAGTAGTCAAAAACAATACTTGATGCTGGAGGGCCTGCAACGTGGATGATTGTGTTACTGCACAACCTAGCCTTCCTGATATCTCCAAGTAATTCACACTTTAACTGTGTCATACATGTATAGCAGAGCTATACCCTTAAATAGAAGGAATTTGATGTTCCTTAAGAGAAGGGGTTCCAGAATATCCAACAACACATGGGGGGATGGAAGAATCCCCTCCTCCCCACACAGCATTAGCTGTTCCTTCAGAACCATCTTCACTACACCAAAATCAGAACATCTCCTTGTGGCAGGTAGGAATATTTTGTTTTCCAAAATGTCCTCCTGAGCACCAAGTGTACAAGCTGACAACAGCAGGACATCTGCTGGTTTCCATTGGTCTAATTGCTACCAGTTAGAACAGAGTTTAGGAGATGTGATTACTCAAACCTGAACAGAAGTGGGATGTCCAAAGCAATCAAATTTTGTGTTAAGATAACAATTCTATTTTAAGGGTATATCATTAATAATGTAGGAAAACATGAACTGTAATTTCTTATTATCTTGTTAGCTGCAAGAAATCCTTTATTCTCAAAATAATTAATTTAACCAGCCGTTCTGGAAGAAATTGATAATCTCCTATATCCAAGAAAGTTTCAGAATGTTGATACAGATAGACAAGTTTTACTGTGAATACAAATGACAATGTTTTTTCAACCTCACAGCATATCATCCTATTAGCTTGAGTTAATCTTTTCTTTTGGGTGGGAACAGAGAGGAAGTATTTATAAAACCAGCATTTTCTACTCAAATTTCAGTCAAATTTCAAATCTGGTGATTGTTTGGAGTTGGTTTGGGGTTCTTCCTTAATGTCCTTCTCCCAAAACAGAAAGTATTGAAAGGTATCAAGCATAAGCATCCTCTTTCCTTCTCCTCTCCACATCTTCGTTCATATAATGAACAGGTTTGTTCCCACAATGATCCCCCTAACCTCCTTGAACTCCCTGACCACCATTTTTGTTATTACTTTCTATAAAACACCCTTGTTATACAGCTCCATCCACTGCTCCAGCTTTCAAATACTGGACAAAGGATGAAGTGGAAGAAAGATCAACTAGTTTCAAGAAAATTTCTTTCTGCCTTTCATCTGATGGGTATTTAACATTATGTATGAACTGATCTAACAAAACACAACTTTGACTCCCCCAAACTTGCTAGTGAATGATCTTATTAATGAAAAATATAGAGCAAGCATGGCTTCAATAGCACTACCGAATGAGAAAAACACTCCTAATCCTTCTGGGGTCTCCAAATGAATTGAAGCATAACTTATTTATAACATTACACGTATGTGTAGTCCCTTGCCCTACAGTTTTACATTGTTTTGTTTTTTGTTCCCAAGCAATCTTTCAAGAGCCTGAGGGACAAAACAGAAAAGTCTCCTAAATACCACTTAAACCATCATACACCATAGAAAAGCTCCCCAAACCTTGTGAAAATGGTGTGCAAATTAAAACAAAACACAGTATCTTTTGTCCTCTGCTTCTTTACTCTAGAGCGATCAAAACTGCCTACTGGATAATTATTCCATCATTTTAGTGTTCTATATACAAATGAGATTTCTTTACAATGGACTTGGAGGAGCAAAAATATTTTTTTCATGTTATTTTCATCCTAAATTTTCTTGCCCACACAGAGGAGCTGTGAGCTGTTTTGATGTCTCCCATCCTCATGTTGTACTATTAGAGTTGCAATGCAGACAGGAACTTTAGGCTAAGAGTGCAAAGCTGGCAAATTTGCTAAACGTCACAACAAACAATTGCAGATTTGAAAACACAGAACTACAAGCAGCTCTGCATTTTGTGGCAATACACAAACTACTCAGATTCTCTTCTGAACTAAACTATGCCAAAGATATCTAACAAGTGATTCATAATTGACCAGGATCTATTATTGGCCTGCCTAACTAGGAATATTTGCTGTTTTCATAGAGGTTTTCCCAGAGAGTGGGAGCATGAGTGTAAATAGATGAGGCAGGGAAGTGTTTGGAGAAATGAATGTGGTTCTATGGTTACATTTCCTTTGAATACTTGAAAAATACAGAGAAAAGCATAGTTGCTACAAAAGGAGAAAGCTACTGTCAAAGTAAAAGAATAATGACACTGAATAAGTATGCACAAAGCCAAATCTGAAAATTCCAGGCAACCTAAACTCAACAAGCTGTGTGGAAAAGCACTCTGAGGGAACAGGCTGTAGGAATAAACTTTCATTTGCATAAACTAAATCTGGGTATGTGTTCAGTTCTATCTTCAAAGAGTATATTCTAGCTGCTGCAAAAAGAATTAAAGTGATGAGGTTCTATGGTAAGAAGAGTATCCACATAGGCAACCTGTGCTAGTGTACCTCCAGCCAGTCCTCAAACTACCTGCTCTATTTTGCAGAGCACAGAACATGCCTTCTGTTTCACAGTGTGTTTATATGCAAATGGTTCTTGCTTCCATTAACACACCTACCTTTAATATCTGGGGTAGAAGGACTAAAGATAACAGAGGTGATAGAAAAACACAGGAAAAAATAGAGAACAATAGTCAGATAAGAAGGACCCAGGGAGAAAATGAATTGATTACGGAAACTATGTCACAACGTGGCATGAGTTTCATTAGCAGTAGCATCACAACAATGGCATTCTTGTGGTTGGCATCAAACAAACCCACCCCTAAGGAGAAGCTATATTCTAAAAACCTTACATTTATATATAAGATGGGAAAAAAATGGGCAAAGAAAATGTGAAACAAAAGAGATACAGCAAAGAAGTGAATTGCCTCGGGCCATGCCACATGTTGGTGGCTTTCCCAGCTCCCAGTTCTGAGCTATATAAAGTCATGCTGCCACCCCACTTGCAGCCAATCAGCCCTGAGAAGCTTTCTGAAAACAAATACCTGGTGCATTGAATTCAGCTTATACTTGTACCATTACTTCAATGGGTAACTGCTCTGTGTTCAGAACAAAATCACAAGGCTTGTTTACAGCGCTGTAACTGGGAGTGATGCTTTCTGGATTTGAGCATTTCCCCACAGACACCGTATACAAACTAAATGTTGTACAGCTTCCTTCCTTTTTGAGGGAGGCCTTTTTCTCCCTTATGGCTCTATTGGCCAGAAGCCAGTAATCCTCACCTATAGGAAATGAGGTGGTATTTCTTTGTTTTTGAGTGAAGGTGGAACAAAAGAAACTAACTGGTCTGAAGATACTGCAGTAGCAGACAACATAGCTCTCCACATCGCACTGTATTTTATTTTGAACATAATTATATATGGTGAAAACTTAGAAGCACAAAGCAATACATGAATTGGTAAAGCAGTAAAATTGTACTTGTACACCACCATGAGGCTTGAGGTTAAACTATTTATATAAGCAGAAGAATTCTACAGTTACACACACAGATCCCCAATAAGCTATGAGTTTTTCTGCATTGAAAACAGATGAGATTTTTAATATGCTCTGTAACTGATTTTGACTTAAGCATGAAGGCTGGGAGGAGCATAGATAGCTTGAAGCCTTGGTGAAGTACTACAAAACACATAAACTGGCATATCTAACTGTAAATCAAAGAATTTAAAACACTGAACACTAAGACCTTGATTATAAAAAAAAAAAAACAAAAAAAAAAAACTGTGTAGAAGTCTGATTCAGAAATTCATGCTCAAAAAGGTAATAAAAACCCTATATAGAGGAATTCTCTATCTATCAAATACAAGTCATTTTTATCCAAATATATTTCTATACAGAATATTTAGTAGGTAGTGAATATAAACTAAGTGGGATGGTCAGGCTTTATTATATTTTTCATACAGAGCTTATATTTAAATGTGGGGTCACTGTTTCTTTAGGACTACAAACAAAAAAAAAAAAAAGGAAAAAGAAAAGAAAAATACACCCCCCCTAAAAAAAAAATAAAATAAAATAAAAGAGCAAAAAAAGCAATTAAATATTTAAGCATATTGCCATAAAATATAAACTGAATATTCCTTACCTGGGTGTTTGAGTAGCTGGGAATAGTTTCCATACACCTGCACATAAAACATTTTATAATGAGATAAAGTGAGGCAAAACTTGCTAAGAGGAATCCAAATATATCTCAATGCTGCCCATATTCAGAACATTACCTGATACTGGAACTGAAATAAAATCAGCAAAGAATAATGACAACAGAGCAGAGATAATAAATTCTCCATGGTCTATTTAAGGTTAAAAGTACAACCAAGATCAAATTCCTGTAAGATTTCAATCATAAGTTTTCCTTAGCAACTTTTCGTATTAAAAGGGACATTTTCCATGCAAGTTCAAAAAGTCTGTTCCTCCAGTGATGATATAATATCCTTCCAGACCGTTTAAGTAGTATTTGCTTGCTTCACACTTTGATCTCTTCATTTAACCATAAATAAATTACTATGATTTGAGAAAAATTAAAAGAACTGTGCATCAGATCCGAAAGTTGTACGGTTCCATGGAAAGAAGTCAAGTATTTCTGTTAGAATCTGTGCCAAAAAAAAATATCTTGTTTTCAACTTTCTTCCTATGGTCTTTTCCTTTCCATTACTTTCACGTTGTCAGAGATCTGAAGCCAGTTTTGGTTTTGCTAGCAAGAAAATGTACTTCCTTATAGCGCATAGAGCTTATAACTCGCACTATTTCCTCAGGAACTGAGCTGAAAAAAGTTGCTAACTCCAGCTTGTCCAGCTCACGTTTGCACCTCCATCCCAGATCTTTTTGGGTGGAGAGCAAGTCTGAGTGATGTCATGCTTTCTTCTCAAACTTTGTCCCATTCTGGTACTCTATTTATATCACGTTGCTGCTGTCTCTTTTCTGGGTCCTAACACCAGCCAGCTAGGAACAAGTGGAAACAAGTTAATGTGCTTCAGCAAACAGATTAAAGAGATTACAGTTTTTAGCAATCTGCACACTCAAAGAAGATGCAAAGCCAGAACAATTGTTCCTAATTCAAATGTGTAAGAACAAAATAACAGATTTTGGACACAAATTGTCGAAGGAAAGCTAAGAGCTATTCATTAAAACAGCAGTTTGTATTTGTTTAAAGAAACGAGACCTTTGAAAAAATATTGATTTAAATCACATAGCATTGAGGGATTAATTTTACTGTGTCCCTATCAAGAAGGGGAAACTGAGGCTCTAGCCATTTCACTGGTTTGCTCAAAGTTGCCTGTTAGAGCTAGCAAAAATAAAATAAAATAAAATAAAATTACTTCTATAATAGCCACAGCAATATTATTCTTTGATAAAAAATAAAAATAAAAGCAATTACATTTAAGCATTTTTAGAAGAGCATCCCAATTACGCTAAGCTTATACCGCAAATAACAACCAATATTTTATATATTAAAATTATAAGATTTTATATTAAATAAAAATAGTAGCTAGAACTAGTTGATATTTTCATTTACTCTTCTCATTAATGTTAAAATCTTGCTTTCAGAAACAAGTTCTCTTCCCTTTTTTTTTTTTTCAGTGAAAAACTGAAACAGTAACACTAAACAAAACTTGATAAGCCCTCCATTTCCATAAGCCCTGTTCATCTCTTCCTCATCAACCCTTCCTTTCAATCCCTTATTTATCCCGACATGAGCCATACATAGGTGATGTAAGGAAGACCAGAAACTAAAATTCAGAATCAGATCATGTTAACATCTCAGCAAAATTCAAATTGCCAAAATTTTTCAGTAAACTAGAACTTTCACCACATGATGTTTTGTCAACCAGGAAAACACTCTAAACAAAAGTCAGACAAACATGATGCTAATCTATAGAAAAGTGATCACGTGCACCCATTTCCATGTGTGTCATTGTCCACCTATGGCTTACATTCTGACATGTAGTTGTCCTTCCATCCCCATACATCCATTTGGTGGCTCTTGGCCCCATTTCTACAGATGCCCGTATGAGCCTATATTAGCCTGGTTCCTCTTCTGAGCTCTACTCCTTCCATGGTACTATCCCTCTTTCTTACTTGTCCACTTCTTAACCATAACCTTTGCACCAAACTCTTGGCTAAAGCCTTTTTTTTTTTTTTTTTTTAAATGAAAGTTTTCTAATGACCCTTTCTGTAGGGCTTAGGTAGCTGGAAGCCCAGCAGGTTGCCTCATGATAATGGGCCCAGTTCACCCAGCTGGCTGCCCAGAGGCAGTGAACTTCTGAAGCTTCTGGTGGTAACCAACTCTTTCCTAGGAGCTAGGTAGATGGAACTCCAGAGTCCAAGGACTGAAGGGATCATACTTAATTTTGGAAGATGCTCATGCCACATGAGTTGCTGTATGTTATCAAACTTAAATATTAAAAACTTTCAATATCACCAAAAAAACATATTTGGTTTGTAACCTTGCTTTGGTTAAACAAAATAGTTTTGAGAATTCTGAACTTCAGTTCCTAAAAAAATAAATTTGTTTGCACTGAGTATAACTAGTCAGAAGGCACTAGTTATTCACTTTTCCTATTGACTTTTCCTTATTTCCATCTAGTTCTTTTTATTTATTTATTTATTATTATATATAGACTCCTTCCATCATCATTGTTAGCCAGAAACTCTTCTATAACCTGAAGGAAGAAGAGGAATCCTGTGTAAACCCCAGGAAGTCTGCATCACATAGTAACAAGTAGAGTCACTCTTAGAAATAGAAAGTTGCAGCTAAAAATCACAAGAAATATTAAAATAAAAAAGAGAAAGATAGGAATTTGAAATATTTGCCAAGAGAGGCCTGTCAAGGGAAAGAATATGCTTACCAAAACAATTGTGAGAATCCAAGCAAACATGTTCACTGCCAGAAATTTTTGTGGAAACAGCAAATTGCAAGCAGACATCAGAGATTATTTGCAGAAACAAATTCTGAATGTAATCGTATGATCCTCTAGAAACCTGATCTGAAAAGTCACAATGCTTCCACCATAGACCAGAGGTAGCACTGGGCATCTTGCGTGCAAACCAAAATAACTGATCCAACGCTCAGAAGACAAACAATCACAACAGATTGCTCTTGAATAACCTGCAGATAAAATAACTTTCACTTAAAGTACTTGCATGTCAATAAGAGCACAAAGCTCTGCGTACACCGTACACCGGGTAACTGTGAACAGCCTGTTCTCGGCAGCTGGAGAGATTTCTCCCCAGGACAAGTAAGGGAGCTCCCATCCCACTAAGGGGGTGAGGAAGCAGGACCTGTGACCCACATGCAACAGCACTGGGGGGACTCCCTGAAAGGCTTCTCAATTTTCTGCCCCGCTTAAGCAGAGGGAAGAAGGTGGCCAGATGGGAACTGCTCTGCATCTTGGACGTTGCTGACACATAGAATGAACTCCCCAAACAGAACAGGAGGAGTTCTGACAGGCTGCACAAACAGCTAGCAGCTTGCAAGCAGCAAAATCACACACCCCATTTTTTTTTCCCTCTCCTCTCTTTTTTTTTTTTCCTTTTTTTCGGTGTGTGTGTTTGTATGGCAGCACACTTACAAACAAAAAGGTTTAATCTCAAAAGAAAAATCTTTATGATTTATGTTAGTGATTTCAGTTGCAACACTTTCACCACAATAATGAGTGCGACTTATCATGAGATGATTAAACTTCACTTTCAATTTCAGCTTTCCTTGCTCACCTCATTGTTCATTCAGGACAATTATATCATTAAAACAAAAAACTTGGTAAGTGATGCAGCTGATATTTATCAGGAAATGAAAAACACCTTGATGTTAAAAATCTTTATTGCTAACTATGCAAATACAAGCAAAGATTAATCCTTTAAAGAATTTGGTTTACACCGCAGAAGACAATCTGTAGTAGAGTTTTCTACCTTTGCTTTCATTTGAATCATTAACTCTCCACAAGAGACCTGGTGTGTAATTGGCATTGAAACGTTTTATCAAATACCTTGGATTTAATCTTAACATATTCCTTTCTAACTGCTAGATTTTGTTAAACTTCTCTAATATCATAGTCTCCTCTAATACACCAACAAATATTCTGGATGAAAATTGCTCCCTAGTGAAACTATTTATCTGTCAGTAATAGAAACTATTAAGTAGGTTGTTATAGCACCCTCCTACTGAAATTTGTAATTTTAGTGCTAATTTTTCTGGCTTGTCATGGACCTGCAGTTTAAGTAGCTGTAGAACTGCTGTTACTTAACTCGAGTTACACAGAACAGATCTGTAGCTGAAATCAACTGTCCCTTGTCACAGGGAACATCCAGGGCAACTCATCTGGTTCCCTCGGAACTGTTCAGATATGTACATATGTGCACCTTGATTATATTTGCACATCTGCGAGGAACAAAAACAAGATTGTGCCAGACATACTGCCATGTCAATACATGTGTTTGTGTACGGTCATTTCCATAATGAGTATGTTAGCTGCTCACAGAGCTTCAAAACAGAAGCAGTTTCTACAAAAGAAGAACTCTTAGTAGTTTATTACCTCTTCCTTATACAACATTATTCCAACCTAAAATTGTGAGCCCACACCAAATAAAAGCTGTATCTTTTTGTTTGTTTGCTTTAAAGAATCACTTTTGTGATAAGTTCTTCTTAAACCTATGAAGTTGACCTTAGGACTCTAGCAGTGGGAAAGGCCCTGCACTCACTCTCAGGCCAGGTTTGGTATATTTGCAACCAGAACAATACACAATCATTGTACTTAGAAACTTCCACAAAGTTAACATTCAACAGAGAGGACAAGGACTTCACAGAGTCCCCTTCCTACAGTTACAGTAGGAGGACAAAATAAAGAAAGGGACAGGATGGAGAAGCTGCCCCTGCCCATAACCACGCTCTCAACATTTGATGAAGAATCTGCATCATTCCTCTGGTTCTCCTTTGGTTTGTGCAGCCCTGTCTCACACCCGTCTGGATTTTGCAGTTACCTTCCTAAACCAGGAACTATATCCTGAACTACTACATCAGTCTTTGTCCCCCTTTCTAAGGTTTAACAGGATACAGCAAAAGCCACTCTACCAGTGCAGTCACTGTACAGTTTATAAGCAGGAAAGGGAGTTCACATTTTTTTTTTTTTTTTTTTTGTACTAGCAACAAGTCTGATATTTTATTTTTGTACTAGGTACAAAGTCTGCATTGCAGATACTCATACCCTGCCTCTTTCATTGCATAGCTCATTTCAGCCATACAAAGGAGCCACAGATTGGTTTATACCAGCTCCACCCCAGTCACCAAGACTGACTTCCAGTTTGTCTTTTGGAAGAAAAATCTAGTCCCATATCATGACACAGGTCCAACTTGCATTTGGCAGCACTTAAAACAAAAGCACAGTAGTTGGAAGGATTGTTTTGGTTTGATTTTTCCTTTTCCAACATCTTAGTTCTTCTTTGAGCATGGGAACCAAAAGAGCTCATCAGAATGCATTGGCTGAAAACATTTCTGTATTGAAGTATCTTGCAAGTAGTTAATGGCTTTTTTTTAAAGTACATCAGAAGACAGTACTTTGTTAACAAGCTCTGTTTTATAATATAGGTAATTTACCCCTACATTGTAAATGAAAAAATAAGAACAGAGGCAGAAGTTATGTTACTTGAAGTTAACTCTTCATCTAGGTGAACTAGTTATCTAGAATGACATGCTGCATATTGATTAGTATTTTGATCGGTGGTTCCAGCAAGTTTGTTGTATTCTCTCGAATTTTGCTTTAATTTAAAAACCACTACTATTGAAGCAGCTTCTTTCAGTTTCAGCAAATCCTCTTTCATCAAGAGAACAACTTTCTTAGGGTAGAATCCTGCACTATTTAGAGAGAGCCATTAGTTACAGGCTGCCCCAAACACATTCTTAATGATATTTTCATAGACACTCAAGAATATATTTCCTTCCTTGTGCTCTTCCCTTGTTGTATTACAAAATAATGATAGAAGGCAGTACTAATTGATAGAGCAATGAGAGTTTTATTAAAAGAAGAAACGCTGTAGCCCCCTAATTTCACAGAAAAGCAGGAAAATAAATCTCACTCAAAACCAGAAGACAGTAAAATTCACCAACTGATTATATATTTGTGTCATCATATTAACTTGTATTGATGTATAGGACAGGAATAAGGCAGAAGACACTGACTCCTGCTTTAAGATTTCTTGCATTGAAGGTCTCCTTTCCTCACATGATGGACTGCACAAATAGCTTGAGTAACATATCGTAGCACTCTTGAGTGCTGGGAAGAATTAATTTGCTTCTGTTCTCAGGCATCTAACAACTACACTCCCTTTTCATTGTAATCCCTTAAATATAATCCTGATGTGCATTATGTAACTACCAGTGAAAATCTAGCGTATAATTTGAATTTAGCGTTTTATTTGAACTTAAAAAAAAAAAAACACTAACCCTTCCGTACTTTCATAACTCACTGGGCAATTCTAAGTAAACAAATATACAAGTGATTTTTTTTAGTTCTTGTTTAAAATGCATTAGTTAACAGTTACTGTCAAAGATGTGTTATTTCATGCTATTGTACTGGGATCTTCATAGTCAGTGTTTGCTAAAATCCATCTATTCTATGAAATAGTAAATATCCTTTGAACTGTGGATACCTATGAGAGAACAAGAGATTTACCCATGTTCTAAGAACTTAAAAAAAAAAAAAAAAAAAAAAAAAAAAAAAAAAAAAAAAAAATTGGGTCTTTTTTCTTTTAATATTTTCCCAACCAACAGCTAGCACCTTTAGTTAAAGTTCAGGTTTGTAAGTTTTATCTAGGGCTATAAAAAATGCAGTACCATTTAAAGTTTTTCTGTACATTTAAACTTTGAAATAAAGAATTCATCTGAAAGAGTGCTTTTCATTAGAGGAAAAAACAAGAAAAGAAAAAAGACGTGAATAGTTGTCATTAATGATGTGTGGAACCTCCATTATTGGAAGCCCTGAAGGACAGGCTGCACAGATGATTGTCAGGGATACAATGAAAATAGTCTGCCTCATCCTTGCAGCACAAGGATGAGGTAAATTAGTTCTTCTGGTGCATTCCAGCTGTTTTTTACAACAATGACCTCAGAAGCCACAGAATCATTGCATTTCCATAATCTTCCTCATTTATTTATTTGTCACAGGCAAATATTAATTTTGAAAAAAAATCAACACTGATTCTCAGTGGAAAGTCTTGTAATAACAAATTTGAATTTACAACACAGAGCAAACTACCCTTAAAAAAAAAAAAAAGAAAAAAAAAACAAAAGAAAAAAACCCTCAAGGCACAATAAAGAACAACTTTAACAAAAAATAAAACCAAGACATTCTAGACCTATGGAAAAGCAGTATGCATAAAGTTCTTGTACGTACAATCTGCAAGACATATACTGCCTTTGAAAGAACACTGCTATGGGAGGGGCACAGATGTTTTACTAGCATGAGGAATAGTTGCTAATAAAATCTATATTTTTAAGCTGTGTTACTGTTATTAACAGTAAGATGATTCTTGATCCATCCACCTTCTCAGGACTGTGATCTTTAACAGTACAACTAGAATGCCACATGAGCAGCTCTCAGATGTGCCGCAGCAAGCTACTTCATGAGTTCTTCACTGGGCCTCCAACTCTCATGTGCAGGTGGATCCATCCCAGTCACGGCTAATGAGTTACTCAAATCCTTCTCAGAGCAGTGAAAAACCACATAAGCTATGAAAAAGCTTCATTACTGAAAGAACTGCAGGCATTAAAGTTCTGATTTGCACAACACAATCTAGCAAAAGACAATCCAGGGGTGGCTGTGGCCATCGTATGATACTGGTCCCTATATTATTTCAGTTAGTAAAAGATTGTGGCAAAAACAATTGGGAAGTAAACCACACAAGAAAATATTGCATGAGATTTTCCTTGAGTTGATTATACCGAAAAGGACAAACAGAAAAGTTCAGACTGAAGAAAAAGCAAACAAACAAAAATCCTGGAGCTAATTCAACAAGGCAAATGCTATCATGGAAAAATATTTTTCTAATTAAGAAAATGTGAAGTTGCTGAGTTGATGCCAGAAAGTAAAATACAGCTTTTTGGCAGCAAAATTTAGGACTAATCAGATGCACATACTTTTACAATGCTATATATGTAATGTTAGGCTGATTATACATTCTTTCTGAAAAGATTTCAGAGCCTGGTGATTCAAAGACCAAGTAAGCAGGTGAATAACGTCATACATTAAATCACGCACTTAAGTTTTCTTTGGATGAGGTCCCACTTGCTGATTATGGTTATTGCATTACTCTTTTTATTGTCTGTTTACCATATTGTCCTGTGTATTGGACTTTTCCTCTGCTGTACTGTCTTGAACGTGTTATTCTATATACTGAACAAAATACTTGGCGTTTTTTGTATTTTTTTTCAAAAATAGTTTAAGATTTCATGCAAATACCAAATATTTAATTCAGTGGAATCTTTGATTATCTAGGCCTTAATGTCAAACTTATGTTAACTTGGCTAATCATATAATAAAATTTTTATTTGCCAAAAAAACCACTGCCTATAACGACTGCATTTTTGGCGTCAATTCAGGTAGTCAGACTTCCTTAATTACAGAATTATTTCACCATAATAAAGTTCTGCCTTTGGAATATATGCCAATTTCTCTTAGTCTTACCCAGTTCTCTCTTGCTCTTCTAGGTAAAAGTAACTGCATGAAAATTTCATCCAACTGCTTTGTGAAACAAGTTTACTAGCACAAATGGAAGCCAATCTGCAAAGTGTTTCTCAGCAAGAACATCTGAGCCTACTACAGATGTACATACTAAAGACTTCTCTTTCTATGGAGAACACCACAGCTCCTGTCTTTTTAGTTTCTTACTTCAGATCTGGCAAAAGCAATGAAGGTGGTGACAGAAATCACATAGGGCACTAGCTTGAGTCCACAGGGTCTTCCAAACTCATGTTTGTATGATTTGAATAGTTTTTGAGTCCAAAGTGCAGCTGATTAATTTGAGAGCACGATAACTGAATTCCAGAATATCCATCAAGCCCCACCCCCACTTTTGGGTTGTGAGTCTTGGAGTTTTGGCTCCCTGTTGATAAAGGAGGGTCAACACATAAATCAAATCCTAGCATAAATTCTCTTCAATGTACTCTTTTGACCACCATGACTGCTTTTGGTTTGGTCCCCACCCTACTGTATTGCTTAATAATCTGACTAGAGAAATGCCTTATCTCTGTTGGCTGCCGTAACAATCCCAAAGATTCAAAAAGTCACAAGACATGTTGGAATCACAGAACTGGGTTAAAATATGAAGTATTTTCATAATTGAAAACAAAACAAAACAAAAAAACAAAAAACAAAAACAAAAAAAAAAAAAAACAAAAAAAAAACAAAAAAAAAACAAAACAAACAAAAAAAAAAAAAACAAAAAAAAACACACACACCATTTCTAACTAAAAAGGATTCAAAAAGGCCAGTCATCTTCAGCTGCAAGTGATATCTTAAAATTAGTTATTTAAGGAGTCTATAAATATCACTGAATATTATATTTACACACAAAAAAAAGTATTATTGTTTTGTAAGTGTTATACTGAAGTTTCCATGGTCAGGGCATATTAATTATACAAGGCACTGCTTACAGACATCAAAAAGACAGCAGCTACCTGCTTGGGAGTGCTTGAAGTACACTTGGCAAAAAAAGTCAACAAAAATAACTGAAAGGAGTAGTGAAACAGGAAAAAAAAAATGCTTGCCCCGGGGTTTAAGACTTACAAACTGCAATCCAGAATATATTACATGCCTAAAAAAACATTGATTCTTTGCACATTCTTAAACATCCCTGTTGCTTACTCAAATAATGCCTGATGTAGAAAATGCCAAGCTATTCACTACAAGAAAGTGTGGTAAAATGCTCTGCCTGACATGTAATCTTCAAATCATAAAGTGTTAATGCAGAATTTGCCATACAGCGTCCATGTAAGCCTCAGAAGTTCTACTGAGTTCAACTGACCCAAGCACAATGAAGATTAGTAGTAGAAAAATTATTATTTTCTGCTAGAAAATTTGTTTCCTCTCTCCTTAGAGCTTTTTGCCATGGTATCTGGCAGCACTACCTGAAGTGCTTTCAAGCAAGGCACATGAGCTGGATCAGTTTATCTCATGTATGGATACAAGAAGCTCTTACAATTTGTTAGATACAAAACTAGTCTTACTCAAACTCCTGTGGTAGAGATTCATTCAGTGAAGGTCTCAGTTGCCAGGAGAGGTTTCTTATTTCCCTGCCCCTGCAACCTGCACCTTCCCCCCCACATACCACTTTGTTCTATTTTCTTTGATTTCTAATAGAAGACTGCCATTATGTGTAACTGTCACTAGTTAGTTATGCTTTAGAGTGTTGTATTAATCACTATCACATTACAACATTTTGTTCTTTAACCATGATTTATGTATTTCTTTAGCCACTCTCCACTTTTCTACATGCATACTTCCATCTTCCTGACTTTGAGTTCCCCCTCACTTCACAGGTTCAGACCCTTACAACAGGTGCCTTCTCCCTGCCTTGTGAAACATTTTGCATATTGCTTTATCTTGTCAACTGGACTATAGTTCTGAGGATGCCACATTAGTTCTATGCCATACTACCTAGCTTTTTCTGTGTGATAGTGATAGCTGCCATCAGTTCTGCCAGTACTACATCAGCTAGGAATGTGCCTGTGTAGCCAGTCACGTATTGATTTCACTCTGAAACAGGGACCTCAGCTGGACTGTACAGAGGCCGTTTATCCCATACTACACATACCACACAAGGTACTGTTCTCCAGCATAGTCAGAGAAAGCCATCACAGTACAGTTCTTCCAGCAAACCTTGTTTCAAATCTCAAGGTCTCAACAGAAGAACATTTTTCTCCCTTACAGTCCCATTAGAGACGGGAACTATAATGCTCAGATCATTGACCCTGCAAACTTTCTGTGCATGTCACTGTCTGCACTGCAACTTGACTACAAGATCCTAGCATGACGTTACATAAAACTGTATGAAACCGTGTTGTGCAAAGTTTTTACTGTTATATATCCCTCACCATACTTGTTTTGCATAAAGATAAAGGGATCAGCACTTCACGTGTGGATTCATTTTTACAAATAAAGTTATACTGTTATTATACAATTATTATTAACCTTTAATTTAACTAAACTTAGATTTAAAACTAACGGTAAGAAAAATTGCTGAAGAGTAGAAAAATTAGGAAGATATCATAGCAAAACCCAAGCTTTGCCAGCAGCTCTTTAGAGTGCTGTGCTTTTTTTTTTTTTTTTTTGTAAAACAGTCTTTTGTTATTTACGCAAGTGTCCCTGTAATTCATTCTTGGTCTATTTCACACTCTTGGGTATTTAACTGAAGATGAAGGAATAACCAAATAAAAAGCTGTTACATTTGTCTTACACTGCATCAATAAAATAGCATACAAAGAAAACACTTACCCACTCTTTTAAACTTCTATCAACTAATAAGCTGCTACTACACATGGATTATAACTATTTATTATTGTTAATAAACCTAAAAGCATCCACATTGTTCCCTTCTTGAATACAAGCTGCTTGTGCGATCTCCAGTATATTTCATTTTAATACTTTTACTTGATCAGAGCGGCAACAAAGACAGCGTGCCCCACCACGTGGCTGAAGCTGGTACCACAAAAGCAATCCCTTTACATTCCAGCAGTTTTGTGCTAACCTGGAATTAATCGGTGTTATTAGATGCTTTTTTTTAAAAAAAAAAAAAGTTTTAAGTTTTTGGAAACTATATCAAACTTGTTCAGATCGTGAGGTAAGAACCGATCCCTTTAATCTGGTTTAAGCTTCATGTATCAGGCAATTTCTATGCTTCTGATGGTAAATGAGCTATCTCAAATAGTTCTTTTACACACAGCCTTGAAATTCACTGTGCTCATTTACTGCAGTTTGAATTCAGTGTTTTATAACTGAGCATCAGTTCAGGTATTGAAATAAAACAAAAATATCCAGACCTAAATGAGAAATAAAAGTACTAGTTCCAAAAGCAATAGGCAATGGATAACACAAGAGAAAAAAGAAACCACATCAAGATTTCCTGTATAACTCACCTTATTTATAAATGGGACAAACTTCTTCATCTTGATCTCCTTCCCCAATACCCACCTTATGAACCCAACCTGAGATCTAGATGTTTACCAAATTTATTATGGTGTAATCTATCAAAATAGCCTGACTGAAAGGTAACTTTCCTATATATCCTCAGCAGAAGCAAAACACACATCACTTCCCTCCTGCACTATTTTCAGTGGGCACCAAGATGCAAAAGTCACCAGAATGACCTCCTGTGCCATGACAAGCTTGAAGTGGCAGTGACAGGAATTCACATCACAGCTGGGAAATCAGACAGGTCCTACCAGCTTGCGCACAGTAACTCTTACGTGAAAAAGTTCAAAGTAAACAAGAACCATTTACACTAATCACTTACTTGCTTTTTTTCTGCACTTTGTGCAGAAAACTTATAGCTGTACTAGCAAAGATTCTGACTCTTCCAAGTATAATCAGTGATTTTGCCACTTAAGACATAAGAGGAATCACACACCAGTGAAAAATGTTGGGCTTAACAATTTTGGTTAACAGCATAAAAAACAAAACAACCTTTGAGCTTCCTGCTTATGACTATTTTAATCTTAAGAGTTTTCATTTTAGCTGACCTTTCATGAATTGTCAACATAGAAACAGATAACAGTAAATTACCTTGTTACCTCTTTTAGTAACCTGGAGCCGTTTCCAATTAAATTGTTTTAAACGCTTCCACTAAGCGTATTAGAGATGGGGGATAAAAAACCATTTTAAGCGTTATATGAAGGTGTTTGATATTTTGGGAAATTTGTCCTCACTTCTGCTCTCAGGTAAGCCAGGAAGACTGGAATCCCAGCTCTCCTTTTATCAAAGGGCTCTGGGATCACAGCAGGACAAGTATGAAGCCTGACAACCCCAGAAACCACACCTATTCCTCTATTGAACTGGCACACTTATGAACATCAGCCCATTTCAATGACAGCTTCTAGAACACTAAGATTTCTGGGAAGTACCACTTCTTCATTGAACAATGTTCACTTTTTGACAAGTTAAAAGAGAATTAACAGTAACACGTTTCAGGATATTCAGTAATTGAGTAATGAGATACAAAAAGAGACTGTGTCTTGGCTCATCAGTGAGACTAGGTCTATCAAATAGGTCCACACGTTAAGTCCCGCTTTCAAGAATAAAATTCTTCCAAGTTTAACTGTACAGGACTTTAAGCCGGCTGAGTTTGTGTCAGAGCCAAAAGTGCACCACTTTTTTTTTTTTCTTTTTCCTTCTTTGCTGATGCACCAGATAGAGAAGTTGCAGACAAGCCAGAGGGCCATGAACTGAAAACTTACTACAGGTGTTTTCAAGGTGCTCTCGACTTCATGTTAGAAAACATTACATGTGACTAAACTGTCCTAGACAGTATTCTCCTAACATTGGTTCCCAGCTTAAAGTGTTTCTTGTAGAAGTGATTACATGTTTCAGGACATATGCAAGAACTCTTTCATGGGATGTCCATAGTGCAGCTTATGCTAAGAAAAAATAAAAAAATAAAAGCAAACATTTCAACTCATAGCAAAAGCCACACACACACACAAACCTACAAATTAATGCAACCACATGAAACCTGACAGATGAAAGCAAGAGATTTAGCTTTGCACAGTTTTTCCGTTGCTTCTAAAACACTTCTTTCCATCCCACTGCAGAGGAGAGATGGCTTTAACAGGGCTCAGACAGCTATTGCCCAAAAAGCCAGGTGAGAGAAAGTGACCAGTAGTCAGAATTCAGCTATTTCTGAAGAAGACAGGAAAAAGTCTCAGCGTTTTTTCTAGCAGTTTATAATCAAGATTATAGATGCATTTTGTTGAACTGTAACCTGCAGACAGAACAGGGAGAGAGAGAGATTCCGTTGTAGAAATGTTGGCAAGCACTTTTCAAAGGCATTTTCTATTGGAAGCCTAGTAAATTCAAGGGCAATGTCAGCTTTCCCAAGGATGCACTCAACCCTCAGTTTAGAGGTACAGTAAGCAACAGCAAACCATTTTCTCTGACAGTTTGAGCTATTGCTTTTGCCTCACCTTCTGATTTCCAGATGCACTAGTTCTCCAACTACTCTAACGCAAGACTCTGGACTTAGACACTAACATTGCAGCTTTATTGCAGGCCTATTTACTGTTTCTAGTTCTGTAATACATCTTACTTTTGACAGTTAAAAACTAGAAGTAGTCTGTGATGTTATCAAAGCATCTGAAAAAAAGATCATGGAGTCAGAAAAACACACCCAGTGATGGGTGGGTATGTCACTGTAGGACATATCAAGTCCTACATTTTACCTGAACTAACCCTGTCTACATCCAGCAGCCAAGCAGGACAAACAGTGAGCACTGCAGATTATCTTATTAGTTCAGTCACGATGGTGTTGGAGCTCTACTAATGTGGCTATTCAGTACAGAAGTTCTTGGTAAGTTTTCTTAATAGAGGAATTTATCTTTCTAAAACCCAACTTGTGAAAAGCTTCAAAGCTGTTAACTTTCTAAAGTGTTACAATTAAGGAACAACAGCCTAAGAAACTGGATGTGCACGTCACGGCAGCTTCATTATACAATTAAGAACAGCTAAATATGAAAAGTTAAGTACAGTCCTGCAACAAGTGGATTTGATCCCACACCCAGAACTTTTCAAGTCAAAAGCTTTACTTCACAGTAGAACTGGAATTATTGCCTATTTTCAAGTTTTTGTTGACTTGGTATTAACACTGAAGTTTATGGTGGTTCTACTTTTTAAATATCTTTTTCACTTTTCATAGATCTTTAGCTGCTTAACCCAAATCCCAGTACCTGCCTACAACAGGGGCGTCATAGAGATCACATCATACACATTATGAAGTGGGGCAAACAAATACTGCAGCTTTGTCTTCCCTTTAAAGGTTTATCAACACTGCAAAAGAACTACCTCAGTTTCCTAAATGATTTGCAATTTTAAAACACTGTATTATTTGGAAGTTAAACAACTTTATGACAAAAAGGCTTCCACAACTACTGAAGCAGCAGCAGATACAAGCTAGCAGTACTAACCAAGATAAACAAAAGTAAATTAGTAAACTACAGAAGAGAGCCTGTAATACAAAGCTAAAGCAAGATATTGTAGCAGTAAAATTCAATAGAATCTTAAGTCTATCTTTACAACTCAAGTATGATGTTACTCCTTTTCCTTAAAAGTCTCAGGTCCCAAATACAACTTACCTTCTCGTTAACTAGTTTTAAAAACCCACAGAACTTGAACTTGCACTAAGTAGGCAGTATTGTTCTCTCCTTCAGAGAAGTCAACACTTTCTGCTAACACGTATCAGAATGAAGTGTTAAGAAATACTTAAGTAGGAGTTACATATACAAACATGCAAGTTAAAAGGAATAAATGAAATGCTCCACTTTATTAAGAAACCAAAAATACAAAACTGAAGAGTTCAAGGCTTCATGTACTCAAACACTACTGAAAAATGGCATCTTAAACTTAGTTTTGTTTACTAGCAGTACTAATATTGACCAAGATTAATTTCTACAAGATAATGTTTAAAGTAGACATTTTCCACCAGTCGTGCTGTAATGAGCTGGAGTTTCAAATTAAGAACTTGGTGCAGTTACAATAAAGTCTAGGTATTTATACATATATATATGTGGCTTTTGTTATTATGCTTTCCTGCAGCCGAGAGCTTTTTAGCTCATCTACAGCTGTTTTCTAGTTAGTGAGTTTTACGATGCTTAGAGAGTTTGATCAACTATAGCTCTACTGATGTTCCATGCAAAGATACAGCTTTCAGTCACCTAACAAACCTAGCTGCCATTTGTTACTGGCTACTTAAAAAAAAAAAAAAAAAAAACCCTCCGTGAAGGTATGTTGGAAAACATACAGTTCGAAGTTATAAAGTTGAGAGACCGTATCTGAAAGTAGCATATGCAAACTGAACTACACTTCATTCCCAGGTCACTCTGCAGCCCAAACATTCCCACTCACATGGGTCAATTTATGCTTATCTGGTGATCTTGCCACTTACCACTAAAGTGTTCACTTCTTTAGTTTTACCTGGCAGTTAGTTCAGCTTTGCTCAGACGCTTTAATTATATGCATAAGGAAATCCATGGAAGGTTAACTGTTAGCTTTGATTTAGTAACAGGAGCATAACATATAGAGAAAGGAAATAGAGTAAGAAGTGCAGCAGGCAAGCAAAGATTAGCCTTAACTGAAGAACAGAAGACACTTCAAAGAGTTTTCTAACAACGCATGAGAATTCACTTGCTTAGAGATATTTGAAATACAACTTTATTATCTAAACAAAAAAAAAAGAATGGGAATGACAGAAACAAGATTTACCACTTAACATTCTGTGTGACTGCAGCAGTCTTATATTTGAAACTCAAAAGGGGAAGTAATTGCAGTCCAAAAAACAGCTAAATATGCAGGTCCAAAATATGAAGTTTTGGTTTTGTTTTGTTGTTTTGTTTGTTTTGTTAAACTGCCACATTCACTCCGAAGCCCATTCATCTCTTTCAGCATCCCAAAGATTAAGCACATGTTCTGCTCAGCTAGATAATAAAGTGGCAAACACGCTGCACCACTGACATCACAGGACAGTTGCCTATAAAACTAGACTTCTGACGCTGGGCTCCAGCTTCATCCCTCACAGGTCATCATCTTCATCTGGCAGTGCAGTGGTTTGAGCAATCTGGAAAAGAGAGAAGTTACACTTAGGAACTGTTTTATTTTTTTTTCCCAGTTACTCCCAAGAGTCCACGTGCTAATCATCACGCAATCATTTGACCTTTGCCCCTTCCTCAGTTACCTGTAAGTCTTGCTCATACTGTGCTGCCAGTGCTGGGTCCATAACAACTTCAGGTGGCGCAAGAGCAGGCATGGCAACAAACTCCAAGTTGGGATCTCCAATTAGCTTCCTAGCAAGCCAGAGGAAAGGCTTCTCGAAGTTGTAGTTACTCTTAGCTGAAATGTCATAATACTGACAAAAAAAAAAAGTATATTTTGTACATAACACTTAGAACATACCAAGATTAACAAGCACGATTCGCTCTATTTTTATCATTGTACTCTTTCTGACTGTGACTTCTGCTTATGCTTTCAGAAGTAGTTATGAAACAAGTGTCCAGAGATGTACCATTTCATGCAAACAGTCAGAAATTTATATTTTCACAAAAAACAATCTGATCAAAAGTGCAACTTTCAGGAGGCAGTGGCACCTCTTATGCTTACAAGAATACAGGCGTAAGTACCTCTTGTTCTTGTATTCTTAGGTCTACTTTGAACTATCTTACTTCTGCATCACAATGAGATTTTGAGCAGTAAAAGCCAAATGTATACAAGAGAACTTACAGCTTCTGCTCAATACTAGTGATGATGATCATCTTTTAACAAGATCATCACTTTTCCCTTCCCTGAAGTTAGGTTCAAGTAGCCAACGGGATGTAAACTGAAATATTAGAGCCTGTAGTAAGAAAGGCAGAACACCCAAATGCAGCTGGTAAGACTTTGTAAATCTAGATTCCTACAAGCTCATGACATCATACCTGGAGATTCTTCTTCCTGTGGAAGACAATGGATTTTGCCTTGACTTTTCTGTCCTTAATATCCACTTTGTTGCCGCAGAGCACTATAGGGATGTTTTCACATACCCGTACCAGGTCTCTATGCCAGTTAGGTACATTCTTATAAGTAACTCTTGATGTTACATCAAACATTATGATGGCACACTGGGCTGTAAGAAAAGAAGTCTGGAGTTACATTGAAGAGTAAGTGCTTAACTTTCTTATAAACCAGAGTGGGAAAAGGTACCCTTAAAAGTCTTACATTAGGGGTGCCTGCATTAGCTTTTTCCTCACAGTTCTGAGAATACACTTAAGAAGTTCAATGCACAGGAGTCTGCAGAGTTCAGCCCATGACCCTGTCATTTTACATCTTCAGTGCCCAAATACCAGCTAGTTTTATTAATTCCACTGTCCTACTGAACACCTTATTGTTGCATGACATAGAAATAGAATAGGATTACAAAAATCAAGTGTAATTTACCCCAAAATTTGACAGAAATTAGTCAATACCCAATTAACTAATCTTAGGTATCCTATCAAGGCTTTCAGATAAGTTGAGAGCTTGTAGTCCACATCTCAGGATGCCCTCGTCCAGAAAAGCTTTTCAAATTACACAAGGGCTTGACTTGATCCTGATATTTCTAAAGAAAAAGCAATAGCGTCAGAATCTAATCATCCCTTGCAGAGTATTAAAATATGCAGCTGACTAAAGTACACAAAGAATAGAGCTTGGCCAAAGAAAAACTAGGGCTGTCACTACTTCTAAAGGCAACTAGCCTCTGTCAAGGATACACAGAACTTCACTGTATCTGAAGACTTTACAGTTTGTGCATTTCAAGTCTTTGCACCAGCACAGGATGCTAATACAGATATAAGTATTACTAACTGAAATGCATACTTTCACTTTTTAACTGCTTTATTTCACCAGATGCATTTTTTAGGGTGCACAATCGTTCATTACTACCGCAGCCTGCAGTAGCAAACTGAAACAAAGCCTTCCTGTATCAGGGCAGGTTGCCTAGCAAAGGAAATATCTGTATATTTCTGTTTATATACGTACACACACACATATGTATCTGTTTGAAAACTCAGAAACCAGTTCAACACTAGAAAGCCAAGCAAAAGCTTTCAGATTGGCCAAATTGAATAGAATTGAAGTCTTGACCTCTGACAGCTACAGGGTATTCCCATATATAAACACATCTTACCTTGGATGTAATAGCCATCTCGCAGACCACCAAACTTTTCCTGGCCAGCTGTGTCCCATACATTAAATTTAATAGGGCCTCTGTTAGTATGGAACACCAGAGGATGAACTTCAACACCCAGCGTTGCTATACGAATAGAGAAGAGCATTCCACTTAATAAGTTGTGAACTGTACTTTCAACTGTAAAATATTAGATCTTGAAAGTTTCTTCAGACATACCTACATACTTCTTCTCAAATTCACCAGTCAAATGACGTTTTACGAATGTTGTTTTACCAGTGCCACCATCACCAACCAGGACAAGCTGTTAATACATTAAAGCAAAAAAAAAAAAAAAAAAAAAAAAAAAAGAGTTAAAGCAACACACTTCAAGGCATTTATTGCCCATTTTAATTACCACAGAGACTTCAGTCTTCCAGAATGCTGTAAACAAAAAACTGAAATCACCCATGAAGTAACTTGCTGTATTGGGACCCCATTTATTAAACCTGTCAATCTGTAACTCCAGTCAAACATTCCTAATTCCCATAACTAAAAACTACTATGTATTGTAAATGTAGTTCTACTAAGAGGTAAGTAACTGAATTAAGAACATTTGGGTTATTCAAACAGAATGCAACAGCATTTAAATAAACTCATTTAAGCATCCGAACTGGATAGACTCACTGCAATATTGCAATTAAAAAAACCTGCACAACTAGCAGTTGGGATATCCTAGCCAAGCATTGGAAGAAACACAAGTAACGATCTTCCATGAAGCAGTCTTTAAGACTTCTGGCTGTTAAAATAAAAATAAATAAATAAATAAATAAATAAAAAACAAACCTCTGTTCTTAAGTATGTTCTGCCCCCAAGTCAGAACAACATGGTATGTTAAGTCACGTGTTAACTTGGTATGTTAACTTGTTGTGTGGTATGTTAAGCACATTCTGCTTACTGCTGTGAATGTTTCTTTTAATAAGTTTTAATGTTTGTTTTTTCTTGTTTATAAAACGATACTTACATTAAACAACAAATAGCACTAGACTGACAACTGAACATAATGTGGTACAAATCATATGCTGGTTGCGTTATTAATGGAAGAGCAGCACTTCAGACCCAAACCTACCATCCACACTGGTACTTGAGAGTCGTTCCTGCTACTTTTCTACTGAAGGGGAAGAACAAAAAAAATAAATAAATAAAAAAATCTCAATCCTTTACCTTAAACTGCACTTGGGGCTCTCCTTGGGCAGCCATGCTGGGTCTGCAGGGGAAATGGAAGCATGTGAGCTCACAGGCGCCGAGCTGGTTCAGGGCCTCGCCGGAAGGGGCTGGGCGCCCTTTTCAGTTCCCAAACCGCCTTCCGAGGCGCGTGGCTCTGCGCGCCACTCGGCAGCGGCCCGAGGGGGGGCTGCGGCCGGGCCCACACCGCTCCCCCCCCTCGGTCCCCTCTTCCCTCCAGCTCCCCCCCGGCCCCAGTCCCGGTCCACTGCCGCCTCCCCCCACACACACGCGGCGGGAGCGTTCGGAAATGGCGGCGCCTCCCTCCACCCCCCTCCGCCCCGCAACAGCGGCGGCCGCCGCGCCCCTCTGCCTTTCGGGCCGGTTCCCCCAGCCCGAGCTGCACCCCCTCCACCCCCCCACTACCGCCTCGCGGAGGGCTGCCCTCAACCCAGCTCCACAGAGAGCCCCCCCCGAGCCACTCACAAGCGGTTATACCCCCCCCTCCCCCCGAACACACGCATCGGGAAGAGCTGCCCGGGGGTTCTCTGGGGGATCCCCAACGACGCCTCCCCACCCGCCCCCCCTCACAGCGGGCCCAGCGCCACCATGACTGGGCAGCGCCGTCTCCCCTCCCCCACGGGCCGTTGCTCGGGGGCCCCGCTCCACTCTATCTCCCGGATGCCGCCCGCCCTGGCTGCGGGGACAGAGGAGAGCCGGCCCTCACCCCGCTCTGAGGAGCGGCGGGAGGGGGGCGCCGCGCACGGCCAACGGCCTCACGGCACCAGCGCCGCTCACAGAGGCCCAGCCGCGCCGCGCCCCAGCCCCGCTCCCACGCGGCGCCCACCTCGTCCCGCTCTCTTCTCCGAGCGGCCCCGCTCCCCCCCCGCACCCTCGGGGGGATGAAACGGAGGCCGCGCCGAGCCCGTTACCTTCCGCGAGGTTCCTCTCAGCGGCGCTCCGCGCAGTGACTGGGCGCTGGGAAGATGGCGGAAGCGCGGTTCAAATGCCCGGAGAGCGACGCCGCGCGGCTGCAGGGAGGGGGAGGGACCGCGCGTCACGTGGGGTGTGGCGGGGAGCGGGCGGGAGGCAGCGGGCGCGCGGCGGCCCCGCCTGAGGCAGCTACAGCCGCCGGGGCGAGAAGGGGGCCTCCGACCGCCGTGCCGAGGGCTGATGGAGAGGTCGGTCCGAGAGACCTCGAGGGCCTCGTCGGCCTCGTCCCCGTTCGTGTCCTGGAGAATGGGGTCAGGTGACCCGGTTCTTGGTCCACCCAGAGTTTTAAAAGCGCACGTAGTTGCTTGGAGAAACTACTAAAGTGTCGCTGGCACCGTTTAATAAAGCGGTTGGGATGTCTAATTAGAGGGTTTAATCGATTGACTCTAAGGTAAAAACTGTGCTCAAAAGGGCTGTCCTTAAATGTGCCTTACAACCATTATTCTTACGTCATACGAACTGATCTGCATTCATTACAGTGCACGTGAATGAACATAAAACATGCATTGTAAGCCCTATAGAAGTTTTCTCACCACTCACGTCCAAACTTCAGTGGAACAAAGTTGCCCAAAAACTCTAAGACAACATAAAATAGATGTTTTGTATAGATTATACATACCAACTTCCCAAGTTCACACTGATCCCCTAATTTTTCCCCGTGTATAGTTATGGTTACCATAGTTCTCAATTTTTTCCCTAGTATACTTATGCAACTTTTACATGGTCTGCAAAAAGTGTTGGTACATCCATAAAACACAATCAACGAAGTTTAAATACCTCTGTATTGAAATAATATTAAAAATATTTAATGGCAGATTAAATACAACAATGTAGTTTATATCTTGCTAATTTTCTACATATATAGTAGCAATGTGTACAGAAACTTTTGCAAGAGTCATTGCACTCCACTGTATGTTTTGCTTATTTGACGGCAATACAAATGTTGCGTAAGATTTTCTTTGTTGGAAGAATCACTGGCTTGTTGAACTTGCTTTCTTTTTGGACAACTTGTTTGTGTTTGCTTTTTTTTTTTAGCATATTTGCTCATCACCTCTAGGTGTCAGGAAGGATATTTTTCAGAATATATAACTCATCTTACATTTTTCTCAGCATAATTCTATCTTTATAAAACCCTTGTGAATTCCACCTCTTTTCTTGACAAATAGGCAGTCATTTATAAATAGGAGCCCACAAAGCCACATTAGGGGAGTTTGGCAGGTTTTAAGAATATAAACACTTCCAGGAGAAAAATCAATCTCTAACTTTGTTTATAGACCATTCAGTGTACTTTATAAACTTCTCAGTAGTGTTACAGATAAATTACTGAACTACTTTTTCCCCTTCAAACATAAGTGGTAATACTATCTGATTCTTTAATTTGAATTATTAAAATAGATGGCCAATTAAAAAGTCCCCTGTTGTAGGTTTTGAGCTCTTCTCTAATATTTAAAAGTCACTATAAATTACTATGTGGGATCTAGGTTTTATAATCATGTATAAATAAGTGTTCAGAGCATCTATAGAATATCTGCTACAGATAGTCACATTCAGCAAAGGTAAAAAAAAAACAAAAAAAAAACACTTCCAAGCACTCATCAACAGCATCAGATTGCTATCTAAGAGATTGGTGTCCACAAGATACCACTAGGTAATCAGCAAAATAATTGCCTTTAAAAGATCTTTGTTTCCTATAATTTGACTCAGGTTAGCTGAGAACAAACGTAGCAACTCACTGAAGCAGATAAAAAGATTTACTTAAAGTAAAAGACAACCTTTATTAATAAGTTATTTAAGGACAAATGAGGATTGGTACAAAAGGTACTATTACGGGAGATAAATAGCTCCAACAGTATCATATTTAAGAACTGCTTTATCAGTAAGAAGAAAAACCATTTTGTAAACTGTAAAAGAAGGCAACAATATATGCTAGCAAGCAATGCAGAGAAAGTATACCTCCCACTGGTAGAAAAGTATCTGGAATACGAGCTCAAGCAGGAACGGAGGTCTACATGCTGATGTTCAAGGCGACACAGGAAATTACACTGAAAAGATTTTAAGAGGAAATTAGTCACTTTCAGCATGAATAGGTAACATGGATCACACAGTACTAAAATTCAATCAAAATATGCATTTGAAAGTCAATTTTCATTTTTTTTTTTTTTAACCATGTAAAGCTGACATAAAATGAAAAAGCATGTCTTACTCCAAGTTTCATTAACAGACTATACTCTTGGAAAATAAGCATTTACTAAGTCAATGGTGAAGAGCAGATGCAGATCTGAATTTTTTCAGAGAACAAAATTCAGCAACTTACTGTCATCGAAGCAGTTTACAATGCCTCTACAATGCCAAGTTTAAATTCCTCATCCAACACTGGAACAAAATTATTTAAATACATAAAATATATAAATAGTATTGGATTATTATACTCAGTATCCAAAAGTGACATTTTTAGAAACAGTTGCTGCTCAACAAATAATGTTGGAAATAAAGTTTATATACACTAGAACCAGGATACTAATAATTATGAGTATATACTAATAATTACAGATAATTATAGTTTGAAGTAGTACTTGATAGCAAGCACCTATGGACAAAACCACACCACTACTAAAGACCTTCTGCCTTCTATAAAATGTCCATGATTTATTTCCTAGAAGCTCTCAGGCCCTTAAGGCCTGCTGTTGCACCTATTCAGCACGTTGGTGAGTTCCTTATCCTGTGAGCCCTTGCAGTCACTGGTTTTGGTGTTGTAGTGGAGACCTAAACATTAATAAAACACAGTGTTTCTCAACCCTTTTTGGCCTAAGAGTTAAAAGAAGTCAACTGACCACCTTGTGACCCAAACGTGCAGCTTGCCTTTTTACATTTCCAGTCATGATGTGGGTCCTTCATAGCTGTTTCATGGGTGACCCCAAGCTGTGGCTTAAAACCGCAGGGACAGTGGGATGCCTAAACCTGGCCAGCAGAAGTAGCAACAGCGGGAGATGCAGTCTGTCTGCTTTTGGTAATGACGTGCAGAAAGCAAACTCCACAATCAGTAAGATTGTAAAGTAGGTGTGTTTATTCAGCGCTGGGCAGCACAGAGGGTAGTCCCACCAAAGTCGTGCGCACCCCAACATGGCACTCGCCTGGGTTATACGTGGTGAAGAGTTACATATGCATGAAGTTTCTTGAGATGCCTATACATATGCATGACCTACCCCCACTTTGTATTAAAATTAGTTCCAGGGAGTCATTTTAATAGATTCCTCCTAGCCACGCTTGTGCAGTGTATTCTGGTAGTGGTCGCTGGGGGTCATGGTGATGAAGATTAGTGAGTCTTCCTCGTCACTGCTAGTTGACCTCTCATCTCAGCGCAGACTCATAAGCTTCTCAGCTTCTGCTTAAACTGCATATTCAGTTTCAGTTGGTTCTTGAAATGTGTTTCCTGTTTTCTATCAGGAACTGTTTTTCGTGAGGAATCCCAGAATTTCCTGCCACAGTTTCTTTGCACAATAGGTAGCGGAAGATATAGTACATGTCTCTTACCTGTCTTATTTACTGAAATCCTTTTAGCTTCCTTTCACATGCTCATTAGTCTACCTTATCTACTAAAATTCTTTCAGCCTCCTCTCAGTAACTAAACATGAAATTTTAAGAAGCCTGTCTGCAGTCTATCCACGTGGTACACCAGAGGATTACATTCATTAAAAAAAAAAAAAGAAAAGGCACATAACCACGTAACAATTTTTTTCAGCTCGTCTCCTTAGTATTCCCTTGCAGGCCCACCGCCCCTCCCTGCCCTTCAAAGCGCCCGCCGTGACTACATCCCCACCGCCACCCCGCGGGGCACAGTCGCCATTTTGATTACCTCAGCCCCGCCGCGCCGTCAGCAGCGCGAGGACGCCTGCGCGGAGCCGCGCGCCATTTTCCCCTCTATTCCGCCCCTCTGCGGGGCGCATGAGCGGTGCGGGTGGCGGCGGCCGTGAGGTGGGGCGGGGGGTGGGAGGGTGGCTGAGCAGAGCCGGTTGAGGGGCGGCCCCGCGGCGGGCAGGGCAGGGCCGGGCCGGGCCGGGTGCTGACGGCTCCGAGAGAGGAGCTGAGGGAAGGCTGAGGGGCCGCAGGAATGAAGGACCGGCTGGCCGACCTGCAGGAGGTGAGGGAGGCGGGGGCTGCCCTGGCCGTTACCGCCGCGGCCGCTGAGGAAGCGCTTCGGGCGCGGCCCCGGGTCTCCGCGGGGCCGGTGCCGCGTAGGAGGAACGCGGGGGTTGACCTGGTGGCCTTGAGGCCCTTTAATCTGTCGGTGTGTCTGGCTTTGGGGCCCTTCTTTAACCTCTCGGGGAGTAATTGAAGGGCCCCTCTCGGGGTCCTTCTTTAACCTCTCCTGCGTAATTGAAAGTACGCAGGAATTTCTGTGATAATTCCTAAACGCCACATACGCATACAACTTGGCCTGTGCTGAGCTGTGTGAAGGTTTGGGGCTCGTTTGTCTTGAAGCTCTAAGTTCATATTTTCCAGATAATAAAAATATGTTTTGCAAGGTCCAAAGCTTCACTCTTCTCTCCAAAGGGATAAATTGGCATGCAAGGTCATTAGATCACAATATCTTTACCAGGAAAGATATATCAGAGCAGTGCCAAAGAAATGAGCATTTTCTTTCATGTATACTTCAACCCTTCTTCTGTTTCCTGTTTATAAACATGGCCAGGTTATGGGAATATGCACCAAATTTCAGTAGTGGCAGTTGCTTCCCAGAAAGAGGAAGCAGTAAGTGGTGATCTGTGTTTTATAATGCCAAACAAGTACACTTCCTTTTGATGGAGGGGAAGCAACAGTGGGCTGTGTGTATATATTTTAAAAATAAGTAAATCGTTACAATTTTTTTTATTGTAGTTGAAGGTTTTTACTGTATGTATATTTTTTTGGCCCGCTTTAGTATTTGATATCTAAAAACATTACTGCAGGAGGCTATTTCTTTAACTAAAGCATTGCTGCAGAAAATTACTGCTTTAAGTCTAAACACTAAGGTCAGTATTGCTGAATTGCGTCATATGTTCATCAACGTAGTTAAGTTTAGAATTAATGAATAGATCTAAGACTTGAAACTGAAGCTTCCTTATACCTAGAAGGAAGTCCTTTAACATCAAGTGAAGTCAACAGCTATAGAAGAGTCCGTGTTTTATCACTTAAAAGTTCACCGTTGACATGAAGATTTGAAAAGTTGTGTGTCACAAGAGGTGGGCTCTGTAAAACTTGATTTGCACAGGGAATTTGTAGAAGTAATTATTTCCATTTTGCCTCTTTATCTTAAATATAAAAAAAAAAAAATTGAACAGCAATTAACGTTTATTTGCCTATTTTCCATAGCGTTTCAATCTTATTATCGTAGTTCATCACGTTTTATTTGATTAAAGCATTCAATGAAGGGTAGAGCTTCTATATTGTCATTTTTAAACAGGTCTGGGCCTGCAGAATCTTAAGGAATTACTGAATCTTACCTCTTCCCCTTAAATAATGTTATTTTGTATTGCATTGGTTATGTTTTTCACGTCAGCTTCATCTGTGTTTTTGGCAAAGACGTGATGTGCCACACAAATAAAGTTTGAGATGCTAATACTTCAGCCAGTGCACACACTGTTTAATTAAACATGGTGCTGCTTCTAGAAGAAACTTAAGTTTGCAAGACCTTATTTATGCTTGTGGATTTTAACTGACAGCAAGCAAGTTTTGTCACTAGACGTGGTAATGTTTACCTAGATTTTCCTATGTCTTTACAAAGAAAAAGAAATGTTACTTATCAGTGCTTATGGTTCATTAAGATATAAAATTACCATATTTTTTTTTGATCCTTCAGTCAATATCTGGTATTTGGTAGTTAAACAGTGCTAAAATAATTGCCTGAGAAACTGTTGTAGACATGCAGATCGTTCAGGTAATACTGCATTGTCCTACTTCCCTGCTAGAAAAAAAATCATGCCTTTTTCAGAAGATGGGAACCTGAGTTGTATTTGTCTGCTTCAAGGGGCTTATTTCAATGTTTTTAAACTATGCTATGCAGGCCAATATGAACTTGCTTCAGCTTTAGAAATCTCAGTTACCAGATCCATTTCTCAAATACGATTGATAGTTGGTCATATCCCAAACTGGTTTGGGGTGTTCTTTAGCCCAAATTAATATAAGATTAACATTAAAAAAAAAAAAAAAAAAAGGCTCTCTGTGGTCCAATATGCTGCATATAGCAGTGGTCAATAATAGATATTTTGGGAAGAAAAGAAAAGCAGGGTAAGTATATAGCAATGATTCTCTAGAATATTTTCCAGGTCTTCAATGGTTTGATGTTAAGGGATACAAGAGCACCTTAAAATGACTTTACAAGAGCTGTAGGATCTGCATTCAGTCACTGTGTTCAGCACATTTAGCTAGTGTTAGGTATTAAAAACGTGTGGTCTTTTAAAGGGCTGTTTAATAAAAATTGCTTCAATGTTTTTGATATTGTTAAACGGTCTCAAAGAAGAGGTAAAATGTAAACCCCTGCTTTAGCATGGTATTTTAGATCTCAAGGTTGGGGTGCAACCTTCATAACACAAAAATTGCTGTCTCGAATGCTTAAACTGATGTAGAGGTGTATGTTAAAATCCATTTTTCCTGTTTGATAGGTAAATCATTTTAAATACATTCTTTTTATCTCATTACTCTTGAGTGTTACTGCGGGAATCTTAAACTTTTAAAAGCACTTAGACTAGATTGCACTTGATTGTAGCTTTTTTCTTGTAAATAAGGAACAGTAACTTGAACAGAACTGCACTGATTTTTGTAATTTGTTTCTGTGCATTTAGTTATTGTCCCCCAAACTATTGAGGAATGAGTGAACAACCACAAAATCAAAATAGTTAAAATGGAGAGAATTGGGATAATATGGAAAAATATAAAAGGAACCTTTTCAGAAATGGGAAAATATTACTGGCTGCTTTTTTTCCTGAGTTAATCTTTCACATTGTCCTTCACTCAAACACAGAACTTCCTGAAGAAGAGCTTTGTTTTCCATGTCATAAAAGCATTATTTCATATAGTTGGTTATCTTATGACGTTTTTTCTGTGTTGTACGGTAATGCTACTAAATTCATGTTAATGATTGACCTGCCAAAGCTGCCTGATAAATCTCCTTGGTAAGGAGAACCTCTTCAGTGAGAGAAAATACTTGCTACTTTAGTATAAAAGAATTCTTGAAACCCTGATGCTGTATGAAGAAACTGAAACACCTCATGTTCCAGGTCAGGAGAGATCTTTGTACCTATAGATGGCTGACATCTAGAACAATACTTCTGGAATCTGAAATTCTCTGACAAGTACTTAAAGAGAAAAGGCTTGGAAGGCTTTGACTTTAACATGGGAGATGTGATATAAGAATTAGCCTTTCTAAAGACAGGCGTTTTATATAGAATAGAATAATGAAGTTAGGAGGGACCCATGAAGGTGCTTCAGTCCAACTGCCTGACTGCTTCAAGGCTAGCCAGAAGTTAAGGCATATTAGTGAGAGCATTGTCCAAATATCTCTTGAACGTGCATGCATGGGGCATCATCCACCTAAGAAGTCTGTTACAATGTTTGACCACCCTCATGGTGAATAATTTTTTCCATAGTAGCCAGTCCAAAGCTCCCCAAGTGCAGCTTTGTGTTGTTCTCACACGCCCTGTCCTCAGGGAGCAGAGAGCCACGCCTGCCTCTCTGCTTTCCCTCCTCAGGAAGCTGCAGAGAGCATCCAGGTCGCTTCTCAGCCTCCTTTTCTCTGGACTGGATAAAACAAGTGATTCTAGAGTGTTTTAAAACACATAAGTAGTCATTACACAAGTAAAGGGTTACTTGTATAACAAAGGTAATGAGTTACTTGGTACAGGCAACCATAAAGATTTACAGTATCGTCAACGTTGCTTCCTTTTATGCCATCCAGTTGGCTGAGTAATATGGGAGTGCGTTGAGTACAAGGGAGTTAAGTTGCAGTTTGCAGGGACTGCTGTAAATCTAGTATTTGCAGTCCCTCAGATGTGGTTTTTGTATCAATAATAACTTCGGTACAATTATTTGTCCTGTAATTTCTCTGGACAGATTTTAAAGGAAATGTCCATCATACAGAGAGAGCAGGGAGGCACCTGCTGCATTCTCAGGGTGGGAATAGGATGGTGTGCAAGACCTCTGCTCTCAGCATGCAGCTACAGCCTCTTGCCTGCTTTATATCAGGTATTTTTCTGGTGATACTGCTTATACTATGGAGGTGAGGCCTAGGAGAAGGAATACCTTTATGCAAAACTCGATCTTGGTTGAGCCGTGTGCTTGTGAAAAGGTGTGTCACTTATGTTGAAGAGTTAGTGAATAAGCCGTATACTAGGTAAGTGATGATTTAAGAACATAAAGAACAGAGGTTGACAAGTCAAGTGTCTTTCAAGTGCTGATGTTCAAGGTAGGGAGTCCTTAAATCTTTCAACAGATTGCAGTCGGCCAATTTGTCTGTCATTCATGTCATTGCAACCAAATGTGAAAGTGAAATGCATGTGGAACTGACTGAGGCTGCCTCTAAATATGGCTTAACCAAATGACAGATAAAAAAATCTTACTCTTAAGGCTGACTCAGGTATTTAATGTTTTACTGAGATCTGACCAAGGAAGCAGCTGACATGCTGAATCTCTTAACCAATACCATTTTAATTATTTTTAGTTCATTTACCTAAATACAGGATTTTCTTATAACTAGAAAAATATTCTTTACACAGTAAATGTAAGCAGGTGTTCTTTTACATAGATGATTAAATCAAACATCTTTGTAGCTCATTAATGTAGCTCATTATTAACTTAGACCTGGTAGCTTTTTAACACTAGTCTCTGATATCAGTACAAGTTGGGTGACTTCTTTTGGACACGGACTTCCTCTCATTTTTATTAAGCAAGGCTGTTAATTGATTACAGTCCGTACTGACAGATTCTTTAATACTGAGTTCTAGCAATCATCTCCCCAGAATGAGCGAATACCAAAAAGCTTTAGGGATGCATGACATTACACGTGAATTGGTGGTCTGGGAGTGCCGTAACATCTTAAGTCTTTTATTTCAGTTGGAGCACTGTGGTTGCTGAGCATAAAAAATCAAATTATTTCTGATAAAAAATACTGTTATGGAGCTTTATGGACTCCCTGAATTTGCAGGGGGTGGGGGGAAAAAATCTGTCCCAAAGTATAAATGTGAACTTTACATAAAGATTTGGAGCACTGTTAGTGTTTTGACGCTTAGGCTCTCTGTGAATGTAACTTTATGAGGTAATAGCAGTGTTTTGACATTGGATTAAATTGCAGAATTATCATGCAAATAGCATACATCTCATCTAATTTAATAAAACCAGAAGCAAAGAGTTTATTGGGTTACAGGATCAGGGTTTGGAAGTGGAGAGTGGGAGTTAGAGGATAAAAGGCAGAAGGGCTTGCAAGAAAAATTTTGAAAATTAAAATCATGTATTTTACCTATCACGTGGTTTGTCTTTTATTTGGTGATTATCCATGGACTGCAGTAGAACACAGTAATTTACTAATTTTGTTCTAATTTGGGTTCAGTGCAGGTCAGTCTGCTCTGCAGAGGGAACTAGAGACCATGAGAACTGGAACTGCATACTTCTGATGCACATCAGTTCTCTCTTCCTTTGACCAAATTCGAATCCGTTACTGTGGAGAACCACATGTTCTGCTGGTCTGGCTCATGGTTTAGGGAAGTATGACTCAGGGCATGTGCTGGGCTGGGTGCTTGGGAGATCTGCGAGAGCCGGCATCCGGAGTTGCTGCCTCACTGGCTGCGCTTCTCAGTTATGAGAGTCTGCGCTTATCAATTATGTAAGGCGTCTGTGTGTAGTGTAACATAATTGTATCTGAATTGGTGTGGAGTGGCAGCTTGAAAGCACCCAAGGGCAAAACTAGTACGGAGATGCTGGTAGCATTTTGTTCTTTCGTTTGATCTTTGCATCATTAAATCACACGCTAGAAAGTCATGGACACCCCTCTTTGTATTTCTTTGTGAGGTTTTCATTTACTGTCTCAGTTATGGTGTAACTGGGTATTATTTTACATTCACGTAGGACTCACTGTGAAGTAAGTATCTTTAGGCTGTGAGAGAGGTGTTATATATAAAGATGTAAAATTGTATTCTAATACTTTCTTATGACGGGGAATGAGAACTATAAAATTGCATATAGCCTGGTTCTGTCCTGAAGGTTTTTGCAGGGGAGTACTGCATTAGCATTCACAGTTTTATGGTAGTCAGTTGACTTTTTGACCTCTCTGCTTATTTGTTTTCAGATTACAGTCCTCAGAAGAGAAAAACTTACTTCTTGTCAGATTATCGATAAAAAGATAAAAATGTGTATGCAGGAGCAATGTGGAAGGAACCTTCCTTGTTTCAGAACAGTATCGTGAGTTTTATTTCATAGATTTGTTTTGCTGTCTTTTGCAGTGCAAAGGAAATGAAGATGGAGAAACAGTTATTGTTGAAAAAGACCATTTTATGGATGACTTCTTCCAACAGGTGTTTTTTTGTAATCTTTATGTACTCTTCATTATACATTCTGCATTTCTCAGTTATTTTTGCTATTAGCGTAATTTTGAAAGTAAGCCATCTCATGGGCACCTCTTATCACGTATTTCTTGCTTCAATAAATATCATGTTCCTATTCCATACAATATAGCAAACTACGGGGAAGATTCTGTTTTAACAAATAATTGAAGATATTGGAGTTTGATTTCTTGTGTGCCCCCCTGCTATGTTTTCCTGTCACATAAAAGTTCATCATGGTACATAAAAGTATGCATATGATTTTTTGGTTTTGTTTGTTTTTAAAGAAAAAAAGTAAGTTATTTAAATGTTCACAGATAACTACTTGTTGTGGTTTAACCCAGCTGGCAGCTAAACACCACACAGTCATTTGCTCACCCACCCCCCTCCCTCTCTGGGATGGGGGAGAGAAACGGAAAAGTAAAGCCTGTGATTTGAGATAAAGACAGTCTATTAAGACAGGAAAATAATAATAACAATAATGATGATAATAGTACTACTACTAATAATGTGCACAAAACAAGTGATGCACAATGCAATTGCTCACCACCTGCTGACCGATGCCCAGCCTATTCCCGAGCAGCCGGCCCCCCACCCCAGCTAGCCACCCCTATATATTGTTTAGCATGACGTCAGATGGTATGGAATACCCCTGTGGCCAGTTTGGGTCAGCTGTCCTAGGTCTGTCCCCTCCCAGCTCTTGCTGGCGGCCAGTCTGCCCTCTGGCAGGACAGAGCGAGAAGCTGAAAAGTCCTTGGCTTGGTGTAAGCACTGCTCTGCAACAATTAAAACATCAGCATGTTATCAGCACTCTCCTCATCCTAATCCAGAACATAGCCCCCAGCAGCTGCTAGGAGGAAAATTAACTCTGTCCTAACTGAAACCAGGACACTACTGAGTGTCTGAGATTGATATGCTGAGATTTCTGTCAAATATTGTCTAGTCTTGCAATTAAATATTTGATTTTCATTACCAAAGACGCATTAAAAAAAAAAAAAAGCCTTCAAATGCCATATTTTAATTCTTTCATTGCCACATTTATCTTCTAGGTTGAGGAACTTAGAAATAATATAGCAAAAATAGCACACAATGTGGAAGAAGTAAAAAAGCAGCACAGCATTATCCTGTCAGCACCAAATCCTGAAGGAAGTGAGTATCGCTTTTTTAGATTTCAAGTATACATGACTAGATTTTCTGAAATCAATTTTGTTTTGTTTAGATAAGTTTTACTCTGACAGATAGCTGTTCTCAACCCTTCTTACTTTAAGGCATGCCTAAGTTTGTGCGCAGGGTATAATGAACAGGGAAGAAAAGACTCAGTGTCATTTTAGCAGAATGTCTCAACAGTAACCTCTTTTTTTGTTCTTACTGATGAAAACCAAACTGTGGTTGTTAATTCTTTTTTTTTTTTTTTTTTTTTTCCCTCCTGTATCTTCTTCATCTGTTTGTAGATGGGCATGTGTGTGTCTTATTGACAGTGATTTTGCTAACTGATTCTATATGACTTAAAAAGCAATGACCCTCAGGTTAATAAGGGTTAGTAATTGATCTGATTGAGAGCAATTTTTATCACAACCACAGAAATGCATTTGAATTGTGTGGGGACATGATATTGCTCTTGTGAATCTGGTGTCTTTAGGAACTCCAATAACAGATCTAGTTAAGTGCTTCATGAATATGCGTAGTATTTTTCAGAAAATATAGGTAGTGTGTGATACAATTACGTTTTTTTTAAAGTTAAAAGCAATGAGTCCATGATAAACTACAGGACTGTCACTTGAAAGACTTAACTGAATTTCTTCCTTATGACCAACAAAGAAATATTACCATGAAATTATGTTAAGAAAAGGCACAAAATATTTTACCTGGTTTAGGTGGTGATTTGGGAATAACATTTCCCAGGGCCTGTTACAAGAAATAGGAATCTGATAGTAAGATTTAAAATACCTGGGAATATCATAAGCTTCTCAGTATGATTATGCTATATTGCAGGGTTGAGTTATACGTGATCCATGGCTTGCTTGAGCTACATTGGTAGTTCAGTGTTCAAGGTGATGTATTTAATGATGTCAACAATGCAATTTTTCTGTTGCTAATTTCAAAAAACATTTTTAATGTGAAGATCTATTTTTGACAAGACCTGAAGAAAGATTGCAGTGGTACAGTCTCCACCAATACAATTGCTGGATCTGGATTTTATGGTTCCCTTCTAAGTCACTTCAGTGGGCAACATCAGCTTTGCTCCAAATGCTGATAGTTGCCCCTGCACAAACAGGTGCTGCAGTGACCTTTCAGTGGCCACCACATTCTGCTGAGAGAAAGGAGTACAGGCAGCTGTAAACTAGTAAAGCAGGATGAATGTCACCAGGGAATTGAGATTAAAGAATATGATAAAAGGATCAGAGAGGTACCAAAGCAATAAGTGTTGTATCACAGAGTAGTTTATGATTTCTTTTTTTTTTCTTCCCAAATAGAATGGAAGAAAGTTAAGAACTTTCAGTTAAGAACTTAAGTCACTTACTAATTAACTGTGTTTCCCCTGGTCGTATATAGTGTCCAGAAATGATGACTTGAATGTCTTTTGAGAAGGCAACTCACTGATTTGTTATCAAACATCAACAGTACTGGTTTTATTTTTTTTTAAGGAACAAAAGAAGAACTCGAAGAATTAAATGAGGAAATAAAGAAGATTGCTAATAAAATCCGAGCCAGGTTAAAGGGTAAGTTGAGGGGAGAAATAAAACTGCTATCACTCATAACATATTCAGGATGTTAGTGGTGTTAGAGTTAATGGCCTTCTAAAACTTAACTCTATCATGTATGTATAAATTACCTTGTACAACTCCTGCCAGGTTGTTCCTAAATTTTAAGAAAATCTTAAGAAAATTTAGTGTATAGTTATTCATTCATTAAGCCTTGAATACAAAATGTTCAACTTTTTGCGCTAGTGTTTATACAGATCTGTTTTTTTGTCTACTTACATAATTTGGAATTCCGTAACTCAACTCCTTTCATTCAGGCTAAGTAATTTTGCTATGGGTTTTCCCTGCAGTAGTGCCCTGTCCAGTATGCATTTTGAAATACATTGACAGTTTGAGTATTACTCATTACACTTAGTGTGCGTTTTTGTTGTGTTAGTCTTCCATAAGCACCAGGGTGTGTTTACCTGTTATGTTTTTATCACTTAAAATTTAAGAGCAGTCCTATTTTGTTAAGACCTTTTGAACTGCTCCTAGAGTAATAGATGTTAGTGTGACTCTTAATAGTATTGAAGTAGCTACTGTTTTAAGATCTATACACAATAGAATTATAGAACCTATTTAAAACATATATGGATTTCACTGCCCCCACACTACACACACATGCATATGGAAGAAAAGTTAAATTTCTTTGTGGGGAGCCTTGTACATGAGAAAAGTAATAATTAGTAGTATTTACCAAATAACTTTGAGGTGCGGTATTATTAAATTTGCTATATCAAATGTTGACTCAATATTCTTGTATTTGCTATTAGCTATTGAACAAACTTTTGATCAGGGTGAAAATGCTAATCGGACATCAGTGGATCTCAGGATAAGAAAAACACAGGTATGACAATTTAAGAAATGTAAAGAACATAAAAGGATGCTATTATATCAGTGAATGAGTTGCACTTTTCGGAAATAATTCAGGACCCCATGTTCTGTTCTGTTGACACTTAAATACAGTTTTCAGTTGTTGTGCAGTCATATTTGCTGTACTAAGAATAAAATAAACTTTTTGCACATTTTTAACTCCTGTAAAAACAGCACTCTGTATTAGCTCACAAGTTTGTGGAGGTCATGACAGAATACAACGAGACCCAATCTCTTTTTCGAGAACGCAGCAAAGGTCGGATACAGAGACAATTAGAGATAAGTAAGTGACCTGAATACACTTCTTTTTTAAAATAAATAAATTTTAAATGTATTGTTATACCTCCATTGTTTCTTATTACTTAAAGTTAGTACAAAACATCATGCATCTTGGACACCACCTTTAAGCATGTGAATGGGAGGGGAAAGAATTCTCAGATGGCATTAAGTCTTTGCTACTACTCTTCGTAATAACTGTAAAAAATAGAGAAAACTAAATAATATAAAAGTTTTTATATTGCAAATTATTAAATATCCTTTGTTTCATTTTTTCATGTCCTGAAACTGCAGAAGAAACATTAAGCTTGCGTGCAGAAGCTGTTGTAGAGATACTGAATGTGTTCTGTTGTGTTGCTAAAAGCCATTTCCAAATTAACATGCTAATAACGGTGTCATCTCTTTTTATGCTATTCTGTTTGTGTCAATAAGAACATTTTTTTGTAAGTTCAGCTACCATAACATCAGTGCTACCTTTAGTTATACTCTAATAATTTGTTGAATGACTTGCATTGCCTTATTTCATTGTTGATTATGAGGAATATTCAGAAAGGCACCTAACTACTCAGAAGTACAGTGCCTACTTCAGAAAGTGTCTAAAACACCAATAATACCTTGTACCTAATGTTGGTCTTTTTAATGCAACTTGTAAAAGCAAATAAATATTTTTTATATGAAAAATGCAAACAGAAGAGTTAGCAGTTAGTTTGCTTTTCATGTGCTTCTTTTCTTTTTCATTAGTTTCCCATACTTAGTATGGTTCAATTCAGCATTTCAGCATAGTTTATTTGGCAAGTTAATTTCTTCACTCATGCTCCTGTGGGAAGGGACCCTAATATCTCAGGACATGATTCTTTTAAATTAATGTTATGACCTAATTTGATTCTTTAGCTTTTCCTCAGCAGTAAAAATTTTAAAGCCGGTTTTGCAGCATTCTTGGGTATTAATATCACAAGGTAGTATTAAAATTAATTTTCATCTGATAGGACAGAATTATATAAGCCATTTCTAATCCCTGCTCTTCCCATGTAAAATAAGTTGAATGTCTGTATATGATGTGTACAATACAAATAGCTTGAATATGCTCTGTAACTTTTGTCTTTAATGCAAAAGACATTTGCATTTGTTTTACCACTGTGATAGGATTCAGTTTGCTTAAACATGCAATAATAAACTGCATACATTGTTAGGTGTGTTACGAAAAGTAGAAGTGAGGATACTCCGTGGGTAATCATCTCCTCTGTGGGGAATTTGAATGTAATCCTATGTTAGCTGTTAAAGACTGATTTACATAAAGACTTACATATGGTTAACATAAAGACTAGATCCATCACTGTCATTGGTAGGAGGGAGGAAGCAAATTAGGTTCCAATGTGACATGATTGAATGGGTAAATATTGAGTGTTACATAAATACTATTTGTATCTTCAGTTCTTCCTCTGGAGAACACTCAACAGGGTTCATATGTATATTGTAAATGTTTCTGATCAAGCTTTTCAACATGACCAAAAGAAAAAACCCACAGGAAATCTTCATACTAGTTCTGAATCTAGCATAGTTGTTTTCTTTCTACTTGACGTTTTTCTTTTTTTCATATGCAAAATGGTACTTGGTAATGGCTAAACACTACATTGTTTTATCTTGAAAAATGTGCAATACAAGAATTTTCTTTGAGTTGTTATTCTTCTGTAAAACTAAGTTTAATAATAAGTGATGTTATATAAAATATTTTATTTTTATTCTAGCTGGAAAGACCACCACTGATGAGGAACTGGAGGAAATGTTAGAGAGTGGCAATCCTTCAATTTTCACATCTGATGTATGTACTTCTGGTCCAGTTAAGCCTGTCATCTGTTCTGTTTCTTCTGCTATTTAGAAGTTTGTCAACACTTATTTGTGTCTGTATTTTTTTGTTCTTCCAAAGATTATATCAGACTCCCAAATAACTAGGCAAGCTCTGAATGAAATTGAGTCCCGACACAAGGATATTATGAAACTGGAATCTAGCATACGAGAGTTACATGAAATGTTTATGGACATGGCTATGTTTGTTGAGACTCAGGTAAACAAACTAATTCAAATACATATACATAAGTGGGATTTTTTTCTTTTCTTACTCTTTGAAATATAAGGAAACAATTGCTTGTAATCAAATAATACAGGTTTGTTTCTTAGTGTTTTTTGACTGATTAGAATATATGAAAGTTAACTGCTGAAGGTTTTTGTATTAGACAAATTTACAGTCCAGATGTACTAATAGTATGTCCTATGGATTGCTGAGCATAGGCACTTTTCAGTCTCTATATTTAAGTATTTTCTTCAACGTATTTGTATTGCAGTATGTTTGAATGTTTTGTGCATGCTTGAGTAAGAACAACTCTGTCCTGGAGTGATGGCTAGTGTCTTGGAAACTTACTATATTCATAGACATGTTAAAGGACTGATGTGGTAGAATAAAATGTAGATTTATACAATTTGCGTATAATACAAATGTATGATTCCTGTTTTAACAAGCATGAATGTAAACAGATTGACAAGACATTCAAGTTGTCTCATGTTGTTTATCCTGAGGTGCATATAGTTTGTTCTGTCTGTAGTCTTTGCTACTTAATACCAATTAACAGAAGTTAAAAGTATTTTACTTGGCTCTTAAATTCTTTGAGTTCTGCAGGAGAGTGAAAGGAATAATGTTCAGGGGAGAAGCTTTCCTGAAAAGGACATTTTTTAATTGGGTTTTGTGCTAAAGTTGTATGTTGCTTTGATATTAGATCTATCGGCAAGGCAAACTGGTAGTAGTTTCCTAATGAATTAGAAATGAATAAAAATATTTGTGCATCATTATTTAATGCTTTGCTGTTTACTGCTGCTGATTAGTTCTTCTGATGGACAGAAACACAGGTAATAGAGATTTACTGTAACTTTTCACCAATCTTCCATTTCATTACCAAATTTCATTCATCATAATTTGAATTTGGTTATGTGTTGACGTTCTAAACATTCAACTCAGCTTTGCTTCCTGAAGTGTATGGATTTTTTAGGTAACTGTTAAACCTTGTGTTAAAGTAGTCAACATCTTTGCCCACTTCCAGGCACATCAGAGGTTTCTGACCTTTTAGTATGTCAGTTTTAGACTGCCTGTTAAAACATACCTCTCATTCAAAGGTATGTTTTCAGATGTTCAATGTTTGTTCATTCAAAATGGAGAAAGATGCCTACCCTGCCCTTGAATGTTCCTTGTTTGTTTAGAACTTTGAGCCCTTGCTTCTCATTCCCTTTTACCCGTGACACATTCCCTTTTCCTCGTGGCAGAAAAAAAGTTCATTGCTACTATGCGAATTACTTCTTAAGATATTCGTTGATATTCTGTAGCCTTTTTCAGATTCACTAAACAAAGATCCATGGATGCCAATGATTATTTTTTCTTTAACACTTCATTTTAAGGGTGAAATGATCAACAACATAGAAAAGAACGTGATGAATGCATCAGATTATGTGGAGCATGCTAAGGAAGAGACAAAAAAGGCAGTTAAATATCAAAGCAAAGCACGAAGGGTATGGTCTCTCTTCATAATTGCGCTAATGAGCATGTTAACTTGAAATGTATGGATCGAAACATTGACTTTTAAAAACTGAAAATGCAAGTTTTAATGTGATATTAAAATAATAATGCCTTGTTTTTAACAGAAAATATGGATAATTATCCTTGTGTCATTGGTGTTGATTGCCATAATTGGTCTAATTATTGGTTTGTCTGTTGGTATTCGGTGATGCTTGGATAACCTCAGCATGCATGAATTCCTGCCAGTGCGGCAGTAAGTAACTAATCATCTAATTTTGCTATTGTTCTGCTCTGAGAAACTCTTTGGACTACTAATCCTTACTATGTGTGCAGTTAGTACTGTGGCAGTGAGGTGACTAGGTGGATCCTCCTCTGTCTCTTCATTCTGCAATATTCTCTATGCATGAGAATATTGAAAACTGTGACATCTAGTGGTATTTTTTTTTAATTTATCGTAAGACCTGTAAACAAAAAATGAAATGAGATAACCCAGCTTATTGTCTCAGTCCTTTGCTTTTTTTTTTATATAAAGTTAACGTCAGCAAACAGCCTGCACTAAGATACAGATTTCTATTTGGAATTTTGTCAAATGTAGTTTTCTACGGCTTTCAGCAGAGCTAAATTAGGTGTCTACAAACATAAAGCTGGCTATTTTGCCTTGCAGAATATACATAAATTTCTTACTTTAAAGCTCTTTTACCAAATAAAACATTGCATTACAATGTTTTGGTTAGACCAAATGAAACCATGTGATGATACATTTGTAAGAGGAATTCTGCAAATATTCCACCCTAAATTTGAGAAATCTTTCAATTTTCAGAATTTTGCTGTACTAATCTGCCATTTCTTGTCAAATTGACTTCTAGCCAGGCTAAGCAGATAATAGCACTCGACTTTTCTGGGACCAGTAGACACCCAACATTTTACATGTAGGATCTCCAAAATATATATGAAGCTCTATGAGATAGTATGTCATTTCAGACCACTAATCATTAGTTTGGTTGTCTGTACTAACACATTTTTAATATTAACATTTAAGTTTTTACTTCTGATGTTATAGTTTCTTCTCACATTTGGTTTATGGGCAGACAACATGCTTTACTTTCTATCATTGCTGATAGAAATATCTGACCTGCTGTCAGACCTTGATGCATCTACATAGAATCCAGTTGTGTGGGTTTTTTGTGCAGATCTTCTGAGCTACTAGCTATACAAGGTTTTTACTGACATTCTCCTGAATTTGAGAACATTTGAGAACAGAGTGCAATTGTAGAGGTTTGAGCAGACTACAAATATTTATCCAAGGATTGGATTTATTGCAGTTAGCAATGTTATTATTTTTAGGCTTGACCTTAATAAGTAAATGTTTGTTATTGCTGCTATTTCTATATGTAGTAATATTTATGGAAGTTTCCTATGGGTAGTAACAACTATAAAGAAAAATAATTGTTATACAAATAGCTACAGCTAGTGACTATGGTTACATATGTTAGAAAAGAATGGATAACAATAGAAAATCACAGTAGTAAGTTTTTATTTAGAGGGATAATTCAAACATTTAGAATAGATACCAGTGTAATTGATCTTCTGTGGGTATGCATGTATTTAAAAAGTTCTTTATCTGACAAGGTACATCAATCTAAACTTTTCCTTTTTTTTTTCTTTCAGAAATTGATGTTCATTATTATATGTGTAACTGTATTACTTCTGATACTTGGAATTATCCTAGCAACAACACTATCATAGCAAGTATATTCAAAGAGCTACGAACCTTCAGCAACTCCAAAATATGTCTTCAGTAAAGCCAAACTTTTTTTATGAAAGATGCCTTAAACCCTTGCACTGTTACATGATGATTACCTATCACTAAATGGCTAAAATGAAAACAAAATCACTCTTAATGTTTACTTATAAATGAAGAACAGAATGTATTAGGATATGTATGGATTTTCATCATAAACTATACATTTGTAAGACCGAAACTTGCTTTTAATTGTTTTGAACTAAAGTAACTTAGGATGCTTTCATATTTCAGTGTTATAAACAGTTCATATAGGGAGATGAGAAGCTTTTTTGACTGTTTGACTTTTTTATTTCTATTGCTAATATAATCCTAATCACAGATTTTATAACCTTACTGGTGTTGCTTCTGTTAGCACTCCTGTGAACATTTTTATGAAATGTAACTATGTCTTTAAGTTATTTAGTCACCTTAGCCTGTCTAAGCTTAATACTTTATTAAAATATTCTTCAGCAAGTGCTAAAATATTTTATCCTGAAAAGACCACTTAGATATTTAATGGTCTGCCTCCTACATTACACTTCAAAAAGCAAAGATTTTTTTTTACACTTTCCATTTTTATTCTTTTCAACATGACTAAGATTAATTGCTTTAAATATTTTCTTTATGTTATGGTGGAAGTGCTTTCTGGTAAAAGAATACAATAATGAAACACACAATTTGAACTTCAGCAAATAATTTTATAGTCTTTGTTCAAACAGAACTCATGGATCAGATTAGCCTTATTGTTCATATGAATGATAAAAATCATATGATAAAATGATTTTAAAAAAATCACACCTTCTGTAAAGTCAAGTCAATATTTCGTTTTCAGAAGCTTGCTAATGTTGTGTGAATGTAGTACATGGGGAGAAATGCAACTCTCTCGGAAAACTCCAGAACGTAATGCAAACTAAGACGCTGATTTGTTATGAAATTTATTATATAACATGTATGAAGTGTCTTAGTATATACATATTGTTGTAATGCTAGCTTGTAAGACCTGAAAGCTTGAAAGACTTTAAATGTAACCAAATAACTGCATTTAATGTTAAAGATTATTTTTGTATTTTGTGTGTAAAGTATTTGTAACTTGAATTTTTGATTTCTCGTTGTTTAGGATGTCCATGTAGATATGTAGATACATTTACATTGTAAGAGAATTAGAGGAATGTATAATGTGTGCCTTTTTAAACACAGTCTAAAACTATGCTTGTTAATGTTTCCAGATATTCCACTATAATGTTAATTTCAATAACTGTCATAAAAGATTAGAATCTTTAAGCTTACATTTTGTGGAAAGTGCCTGAGATTATTAACTAAAATGTAACTCAGTCTATTGACTAGCTTCATAAAATTCAGCAAAGTTTACAATATATATTGCATGTATGAATATTCTTGCTTTGCTGTCCAATTATACTGTGAATATGCTAGAGCTATTCAGATACTGTATTTTTTTTTTTTTTTTTTTTTTTTTTTTTTTTTAACAAAAAAAGCCTTCTGCAAGCCAGCCATAAAGAAGTCGCTTGAAAAAATTCAACTTCATTAATGAACAATTTTTACCTCTAAGCCCAGAACACTCGCCAATGGTTGTAAGGAAGTTTACAAGCAAAGTAAGGAAAGATTGGTTGCCTTAGTGCTCATTCTAGGTAAAATGTATTTTTATTCTATAGTTTTCTAGAATTCTAATAGTAAATATTATTTATACGAAGTGCATTGAGAGGATCAGTTCTGCTGTTCTACAGCCGGTTATCTAAAATGTTGCTCCAAATTTGGTTGTGTTGATTCTTTTTTAATTTATAATGTAGTAATTTGCCCATCAAAAACAGAAATATGAATAAGCCGCTTCACGCTTTCTTACTTGTTATATAGCTGCCTCAGTTTGTTTTAAAACAAAACTTGTTTTTCACATGAACCTTTGTTCTGTTAATATTGTGGGGGAGGAAATCTCTAACCTATGCACTAATAAATTTATCTACGCAAGTATCTTGTTGCTATTATTATATTCATGATGTTATTGTGACCTTTGTGAATATTTCCAGTAAGTGTTTGAATAAGGCACGCATGTCAAACAACTGCTAATAAGATAATCAGTCTTAGTCTGATTATCTTATTTCCTGAAAATCTTCACACACACAAAAAAAAAAAGGCAGGCAGTACTGAAGATATGAATGGCAGTTATTCATTTAAAGTATTCCCATAGAATTTTATTGAATATTAAACTTGATAAATAGAGGAGTTATATTTGGATAAAGCTAGTCATGTATTCTCAGATTCTGTATAAAAGCACATTTTTCACTATCCAGAAATAAAATAGTGGCATCTCATTGCTGCTTCTTACAGGGAAACCACACCCTCTGTACAAAAAGCACCAGGTGGGAACACAGATGAATTCAATAGAGTGAGCTAAACTTCCCCGAATACAGAACAGACATTTCTAGGCAATGCAGTGTTTGTTTAGTGTAGCACTATGTGAGGTTTAATGAATGTAAGCCTGATAAATAAAATTTAGAAGACAGAAGGAGCTGAAGTAACTAGGAGGAAGGATGCTTTTCTGTATAAAAAAAATAATTTTTAAAAAGCCCTTCAAAGAGCTGTGCTTAATGTAGATTATTTGAGAGTGGCTTGGGTGATTTTTATTTATTTTTTTTAAACTTCAATTACAGTGTTAAACTTGATTTGATATGTTCTGGTGGCTTGTATGTGACTTCTGAAAATAACCGTGGCATGCTTCCTCATGCTGCAGTCAGTGGGTCAGCCTTTGCACCTGTGAATCAACTCAGTCTTTTCTGTCATATACAATAACTGGCTCTTCAGTTACACAGTGCTGCTTGCAGGCTGTTTTCATTACCTCTGTCAAACATGCAAAGTCCTTCTGCACAGTAGTACAGCACTTCCAAATCAACTTTTTGGAATAAAAAAGAGCATTTTATAAGCATTTATAATCAGGTTTTGAAGAACGAAAGTACTTCTCAAAGATTTTTACGAAGGGAAATTTATAGAAATGGTAAGTAGTTACAAAATAATTGTATATTTTAAAGAATGTTTTGATTGCTGCACTTACAGGCTGCTTTTGAACCTTCTTTAAGAAGGGGGGAAAGGAGTTTGATACTGAATAGTAAGTTTATCAGAAATTGCTGGTATACGAATAGCTAACAATATATAACAGATTGTGGTCTGGGAAGAAAGCAATTTTGTTTTATGCATACAAAAACAAACTGTAATTCCTGTATCCACACTTCAGAGAGAATGTGAGACTATATTGGCTCAGCCCCCACTAATTCCTCTCAACTCCAGTAAACTGTGCTGGATCACATTAAACTAACACAGAGCACAGCTTAGTTTAGAGAATATGGCAGAATGAATAAAGACTCACCAGAGGTGCCATTTATATCGCAGCTCACTTTACAGTCCTTATATGTAATTTTACAGAAAATGCACAGGCATTTTTTAATTGTCCTTGCTATGTGTTCACTGTCAAAGTCTATTAACGGGATTTATGTTTTGACATCTTTCTAGACATTAAAAATTTCAAGAAGTTTCAGTTTAAAAAACTCTAATTACAATGCACTTTACAGAAATTGTCAGCACTGCTGTTATGGAGAACATTGCACTTTACAGATGTGAGAAATGATTTTGGGAAGAAAGGTGAGCTGAAAGAGGAGGTATCAGCACCAAAAAATTCTGCATGTTTTGTTTTTCAATATCAAAACTTTGGACCCTGTACACCAACTATAGTTGTGAGATGCACCCACCACTGTAAATAAGGTCTAAATACAGTTCCACATTAAAAGTGACAAGAGATTCCCACACAGGAGAAGCAGCCATTGCAACCTGGCACGTCAGCGTTTGAAGTCCTGTCCTGTGGGCTCCTAGGGATGTGGGAGATAATATTTTTTCTCTCAATAGTTGTAATCCTGCTTAAGTAATTCATTCAAAAGTGACGGAATCATTTCCTCTGCTATTAGTCCTGTTTATTTGGTGGTTTGGAAGAATGCTCTTTTGCTTCGTAGTGCATCTTCTGAACAATATTGTGTGATCGGTTTAATAGTCAGCATTTCTGATGGCACAGCTTTTCACGCGGGTTTTTCTGTAGTGCTCTTCAAATACCTACAGGAATTTGTCCACAACGTCGATAGTCAACACACAGTAGAACATTAACTGATGTGGCAGATTGACTTGTTTTTTCCCTGTTCCAAAACAGCAGACCTTCTGGTCATGAAATGATGCTTTAAAAATATGAGTAGAGCCTGCTTTGTTTTATTTTTAATGTATCAATAGGTTTTACAGTGGAAAATTAAATAAATTTTCATTTAGAACTCCCTCACCACCTTGGATTGTCAATACTGTAAATTGCAGCTGCATAGAGATGTTCTGAGAAAACAATTACTTCCTATTTTATTCTTCCAGGTTATTCCCTAGGATTTTTGATTTAAGCATAGATAGCAGTCAGGACCTGAGTCTAAGCAGAAGATCTGATGCCTGCAATCTACTCAGATCAGCTTGGCACTGGTGAGAAGTAGTTTTGATGGAGAGGGGTCTAAACCTAAGGAGAAAACCCTACTGCTTCTACATTTATAGCAAATACTGTAGAACAATTGACATGTGTTGAGGCAAGACATGAGCTTATTAATACGGTCATGTATTAAAAAAAAAAATCATACAATGACAAACAAAAAAAAAAAAGGTGTTTTTTTTTCACTTGGTTATGAATGAAAAGTTTAGTCATTTAAAAATGCATAGGAAAATATAATCAAGAAACAGATACCAACCATTGAAAGCAGTATTGATAATGGTTTATTTTAATGCAGATTTCTAGGGGGAACTACTTAGATCTGATCTTCAAAGTGAGCAAATTAGGTCATCTACATAGGTGCGGGATACAAGGAAGCAGTTTCCAGGTTTAAAGCCATACATGCTGGATAAGGTTAATTCTGCTTAGCCTCTTTTGTTCTATTCTTAATATCTCCTACTGCCATGGGAGAGGGTTGCTTATGTTCAAAAGAAAGAAATAATCATTTCACACACAGGTCAGTAAAAGTACAAAAAAAAATAATTCTGAATTGCTGATACAGTTTCTTACACATGCATTCTTGTTTAGAGTGGTAGTCTGACTTGCTTAGAAATTTAGTTTATTACTGCTGTGAATCTAAGCTAAGCCACAGCTATCAAACTGAAGCATTCAAGTTCTGTGATTAGCTAAACACAAATGGAAAAAAGAGGTTAGTTGTCCTGCCATATTACATTTCAAGCTGTGAAGTACTGATAGTTGAAGGCATCACACAGAAGATGCATCTGCAGGTAGATGGTTAGGAAGCCAGTGGGAGTTAGGAGCCTAATTGCAGTGTTCTAACTGAAACAGAATGTTATGTTCAGTTTTAAGCTATAACTATTAAAAAACACTTTAACGACTTTTAAAATCACAGTATTGATATCTTATGCATTTACTATAAAAAGTACCATAGTATCTTATTAAGTAGTCAATAGTGTAATAGAGCAGGAGAAAGAGAATTGGAAATTGAAAGAAAACAAGTCAATATTTACCAGTCTTCCACTGCAATGGACTCTTACAGGGTTGCTCTTCATCCCTGAATACTCCATCGTGTGGAAACTGCTTGTAAACACCAAAAATGCAGTAATACAGTAGATACTACAATGAATGCTTCATTGCATTTCAGTATTTTGAGTGTGTATATTTGAGCATATATTGAGATCCCTTTTCTCTATGCATGTTACTTTTCTGGCCTTCTTGGTGGCAACAATTTTTGTGTCTAGTTACATAATTAGAATAAACTTCTGAATTTTGAAGTAATACAATATATATAATGTCTATTACTGCTATCTTTATACACTACAGAATTATATCAGGGCATATATCATCAGTGTAGTCATACGAGTTTATTTAATCTTAGCTCTCTAGCCCCAAATAATTTCTATAAAAGCCCAGCAACTTAAAGAAGTTCAGTCTCTAGGTTACCTCCCTGAAGAGAACCTTGAGTTCCCAAAATGTTGCTTATTTTCTAAAATCAGCACATTAATTGATGGGGGGGGGGGGGGAGGGGGGGAGTAGTGTCTCCACTGTAGGCTATATATTTTCTGCTGATCTCTGTTTTCAAAATGTAAGTAACCACAATTTTGAAAATTAATTCTCTTTCTTAGGTTCAGATGTTGCTGATTTGTCTACTGTGCTTATTCTATCTAAAGGATTGCATGATTGCTTTACTTGCAGACATCTTCCTTTTGCTACTTTATTTCTTTAATGGACTTTTGGCAAAGGCCTTTTAAAATACCATAGCTTGTAAGCAGCAGCCTTCTGCAGTGCTACAGATTGACTTGGGACCTGACCAGGAAAGTATTTACCAGCTCTTCATGCTGTTGTTTGAATTACTGGCGTTATTCACTTAATGCTGTTGGGGAGGGGGTGGAACAAAAAAAAACTTTTCCAAATGCAGACCTTCTTACCTTTGGAGCCATCTCATTGCATGTCTTAAAGTTTTTTTCCCATTTCTTCTCCTGGTCTTTGACTTCCTTTTGTTGAGGCTCTTGGTTCTAGAGGCATAGTGTCTTTTCTTATTGAATCTACCTCATGGTATCTGTAGTGAAGAAAAGCAGCAGTATGTATGCTTAGTAAAGGTCAGTCATTGATGATATGAATGAATCTTGGTTTCATCCACACTGCTGCCTACTATCTTTAAATGGATAAATGTAACTGCACACAAATGAATCTAACTGCATCAGAAAGCAAGATGAAGAAAAAAAAACTCAAGCAGCTTTTAACCTTTGGAAAATTTGCAAGAAACGTTTCGAAACATTTTGGTTCGAAGTCAGTTCGTGCAGATTTAAACATAGCATTTCTAGCTCACATAATTCCTCTGCTTTTGATTTTCCCTTTTGGCAATTTATTCAGTGTAGATTTAGTGGATGGAATCTCAGAGGAGAATAAAAGCCAGTGTTTTGAAAACTAATGAAGTAATTATCTAAAGCATTATTTACAATAATTATTTAGAAGATAATGAGACCCTTTAATTATGTTTGTTCTGCATAGCCAGCCTTTCAATAATTCAGGTTACTGCTGTTCAATTTCCTCTGTACTCACTTTGCACATTAGAAAAATGTCACAGCTGTTTGTAGTGCATAAATATGGGCCCTCATTCTTGATGTCATTTGTCACATGATAATCACCTGCTCACTTTGGTTTGGAATAGGAGGCTTTTAGATTCAGGCTTCTCTGACTCTCCTCAATGTAGCGTGGAACAAAATAAATCATGGGTGAAATAAAGCTGAGCCAATTAAAAGTTATGTTATGGCTTTATAGGGGTACTACTATATATTAACATATATGCATTAATCTAAGGTTTCTGTTAGTATTATTATAGGTAAAGTTTGACTTCAAGGTAATTTTCATTTTGGTAGTCATTATAATTTTATTTGAAATATTTTTTATAAAAGAGCCCTACTCACTTGTGTATAAGAAATTCAGAGCATCATTAGTATTTAGTTGCTAATAAAAATTTTACCTGTATTTTCATATGTATTTTTGAACTTTCTGCTAAAATAGACAATTCTGCCTAGCACATAATTATCAATGGCTAAATATTATATCATCTCTGAGGAGATCCATCTTTTTGTCATGGGCTATATCTTCATTCCTCTGTACAAATGTGGCAAGAATAACTTAATGTTACTTTTAGCTGTTACTTAAATATAAGGGTCATAGCTGGACATATATGGCTTAGTGGCTTGGTGCCAGACCATTCTTTTAGATGAGAGATTTTTTCTTTTGGAACGGAATCACTGATTCTGTACTGAATTGCTGTAATGTATAGGATTTTTTTTTTTTTTCCTCCACTAGGAAAGAGACCTTATTTCTTCTTCCTTTTTCATCTTTCAATGTTCTGATGCACTTCCCATTTTTACTTCTGGGTATGTTTTCACAATAGAAGAACACTGAATTTCAAAACTTGATGCGTTTTATATGTTTTGCACATAGTTTGTGGATATGCTTTGCTTTTAATTATTTTTGATTGATTTTTAAATAATCTTGTGTGAAATGCAGTTGAAATGAAGTAGCCTTTGAGGCTACTGCAGTGACAGCTAGTTACTAGGTTCTCAGCATAAATATGTCTCAACTGATTGGGATCTGCATATTGCACACTTATCATTTTTGAACTCTTCCTTAATTGAGGAGAACTGTGATGCTCTTATATGTACAGAGATTTCTCCCTAAATCTGTTCTAAGCTTTTTGGCTTCAAAATGGTTCCCTGTGCCTGTAGTTTCCTTTTGAAGGTAAAATTTGCAGTCTGCACACTCTGAAACCATTTGAAATATCAAATTTATTTTTTCTTTTTTTTTTTTTGGTAGAAATTTAATTCTTAAATATGGTTAAAGAAATCCACAGAATGTGTTGATTGGTTTTGTATTTTGTTTCACCTGATATGAATCGTTTTTATTGTTGACCTGTTGAAAATGTTACTTACTTCTGTCCTAATTCCAGATGGGAAAATTAATTCCTTTTTGAAACTGCTGAAACAATAAGATGAACTCAGAGTATCTATGGCTATGACTTTAGTGGGTACACACTGCCTTGCTGTACAGATGTTATACTCAGTCAGTATAAATAGCAAAGTAAGAACAATGTATTATTACTGGATATAAAGCACTTCACTGTTCCCATTGGGTGGAGAATCTCCGAGGACTGTCAGGAAGCTACTTGCTCTCCAAAGGGAAAGGCCTAGCTCTGTTTTTAAGCAGTTTGACCTTTTGTTTCATGCTATCTACCAAACTTTTGGGAGCCTGCCTTACAAAAAGTACTAGCTTCTAAAATTCAGAAACACCCTGACTGCTCATTTGCAATAAAACCCTTTAGAGGAAAAAGGGAAGATCTGAGTCATGCTTATTTATCCTATGACTAAATGTTTTGGTTGTCTTTTGAAAAGCCCTAGCAGGAGAAATGGAAGGGCAGCTTGCTTTACAGGATTGTCAGAATACCCACCTGGCAGCTCCAAAGCTTGAATTAGAGATACAAGACAGGCCATGAATGTATTGGAAGGGAGGGAACAATGCAAAGAGAAAAGAAAGAAGAAACAAGTAATACAGCTTGAAGTTACAACTAGCAAAATGGTGCTGGCTGACTTTATCAAAATTCACAAGTCCTGTATGCCAATTTAAACTTCTCTCTAGAGAGTTGAAATGCTCTCATGCCATTTTTTTCCCTTTGTTACAGAAGGCTATCAGTCACATTCTGGATCATAGCTATTCTTTACTGGATTCCCCCAGGGCAAATCAATCCTTTCCAAAAGCAGCTAAGTCCTTGACTAAAGAGCAAGAGGAAGACAAAGTGGTGAGTAACCGTTTCCAATCCTAGGACTTGTCAGAGACTGAGAACTTCTGTGTTCCCCACTCTCCTCCCCTCCCCCCCCCCCCCCCCTTTTTTTTTGTGTGTGAGCATGGTGTTATTAGCAAGCGTTTAAAATAACCACATTTTTAAATCTTGCCATTAAGAGTTATATAGGAACTATGTAAAGCCTTGTTAACAAAAAGCTTTGTATTGTAGGTTATGAGAGTAGTAAGCAAACTAATTAATTGAAAGAGAAGAACCCTACTGCTTGGTAGGCAGCTTAGAAAGTGGATTTTTTTTCTAAGCAGAAAGCAGAAATGTTTCTCTAAGCAGAAAGCATCCTTGTGAGTCATAAAGTCATAACATGCACACCTTCTTTGGTTACAAAGATGGGCTATTTCAGTTACACTGCAGCTGAAATCATGATACCAATTCTATTAAAGAAGAGTTGCTCTAGAGCTTGTGAAACTTCTCACAGCAGGTAAATTTTGGTGTCCATAGTAAGTCTGAATTGAGATATAGATCTAGTGTTTAAAACTAAGCTCATTGCCCCAAAAGGTCATAGCCACATTTTCAATCTGTTCTTTCTTGCAACTCTGTTGACGAAATACTTTTATCTGCACAACAAATATTTCACGTTAAGAATTCTAGTTTCAGATGTGCCTCTCTCTCTGTCTCTTTCTCTCTCTCTCTCTCTCTCTCTCCAGAGTTTGCCATAAAGCATCATAATAATGGTTTTCACAAAATGCCTGGCTGGTCTGTATTCAACTGCATTACCCACACGTGATATCACCATAAGTGGTGAACTTCTGTTATTGTCCTTTGTGAATATATTTTTAAGCATTCATTGGTAGAATAATTTTAGCTTTCTCACATTCCCCACATTTAAAAAGTCTCTGCTTTCTAAGCTGCCTACCAAGTGATACATTTGTTTTTAAATAAATTAGTTTGCATGTGTAGAAGAGTACATTTAGTGTACTCCTACAATATAAAGCTATTTTTTACCACACATTTATACAGTTCCTTAACAGATACTGACAGCAAGATTATAAAAGAAGTTCACCTAAAATTAGATTCAGAACCATTATAGGGACTATAACAAGTTTATACAAAGGGCTTTCAAAGTATTTAGTAGAATACTGTGTGATCTACATTTCTGAAATAGTTGGATAGTTGACAGCCTATTTATGAGTTTTGGAGGCTAATTTTAGGTTACAGTAATCTTGCCCTATGCCTGGAGACTTGATCCCTGAGAGTCACCCACTTTTCTGCCAGGTCAGGCTCTGATGTTCCACTCAGACCTGAACCATGACAGCTGGCATGCTTGCACTCACTTGATTTTGAAGCTATTTATAAGGCTTTTGTCAGAGTTCCCATTTATACAGTTTCCCCTAGTGTATCTTCAGGATTTTCCTCACAATATGAGGCAAATAAAACCATGGAACAAAGAAGTCTTAGAAAGAAAACAGATAAAATCATAGGAAGATTAAATTCAACAACTGTTGTAATGTATTTTTAATCACAGCTGACATATTTTTTTAAATGCTGATAAATAAGGGAAATTACTATAATCTTCAAGTGAGTTCAAAGAAAATAAAGGTAAAGTCCCTACATTTCCCTGTAATCCAGCTGGATTCATATATCCATTGATAACAGAGTTTGTTTTATATGATAGATTTGCTCTCTATGTTTCTTCTCATCTAAGTTGGCTCATTGATAAGCTAAAAGCAAGCATGTCCTATGAAGAATGACTTACAGACTTGTAGGCCAGAATGCTTTTCTTGTTTTTCCATTGAGCATTTTTAATATCCTACACAGACATAAATAAGTGCCCTTGTTGACTTCCCTATCATTTAGTAATTCGGAAAGGAAATCTGGAATTATTTTAGTTGCATTAAAATATATTTTATGTGATTAAAGGAGAATAGTTTCATTCTCGTGTTATAAACTGTAAAGTTCCATGCTTACACATTGATGTAGCACTGCAACTCAATATAGTAACATACAAAAGGAAAATAAGAACTGAGTTGTTATACAATAGTGGTTATTTAAATAAATAGATTTATTTGATGTTCTAACTAGAATGAATGATTTATTGCAGCTTGAGAGAAGCTGTCAGATTTGGGAGGAGGCAGTGAAGTTTCAGGGACTTCATTAGTTTGGAAATGAGTGCTTGGAAGGGAAAATATTTTTCCTATTTCTTCCCCTGCCCTTGGCAGGTGAGACAGGCTGTTGGAACAAAAAAGGGGAAAGAAGGTGCAAGCAAAGATGGGAAGCAGAAGGCCTCTTTGAGCAGGCCTTAATTTTTGCTTTTCCTAGTGGTGGTAGTCCATGGTGTCAGTGCCAACCACTGCTGCTGTGAAGATTGTTCCTGTTAGCATTAACATTACTGCCCTTCCTCCCTCACCATCAGCAGTCACAACGACCTGTGCCAGCCTTATGCCTGGGGCCAGCTCTGGTCCCAGCCAAGAGCTCACTCAGTTTTATTTCATTTTGAATCTGCTTTTATTATCTAGGTACAGCAGTCTACTGAAGAAAAGCTATTCCTACTTGTCTGCTGTACCAACATGATTTATATAAGTGGTCTTATTCAGTGTCCAGCAATAATCTTCTGGAAAATATTTTTAAAATCATCCAATTTACATCAAAATGCTTTCATGTGTAGTATGTTTCTTTGTATATAGTCCTCTGTAGCTATGTGCTACAACTCTCAAGTATTTTTGCATTTATATTTGCTACCTCCTCAGTTTCAGTATTTTTTGATATGTGGTGTTTCCCACCAGTGAAATGTCAGATGAAAACAGGAAAAAATCAGAATATGAGAGGAGGGAACATTGTATTAATTGTTCAGAAAAGATTTCTGGATTCCTCCCAATCATCCTGGGCTATAACTAGCAGAAATCATCAAAGCTAAAACTGTGACAGATGGTTGGTGTTTGTAATACAAGCGGTTCTAATGACCACCTTTGGTTCACAGACAGCAACGGCGGAACATCTACGTAAAAGGCTTCTCTTCAATCCCAAGCAGCTATCTGCTTCATTATAAGCAATTCACTTTTCCATTCTCTTGGGTCTGTTTTTACTGCTTTTTCCTCCTACCATTTTCTGCTGGTAATTAGAGCATTTCGAAGGCTGATTAGGGAAAAGAATAGACTCGAAACTTCCTCTTCCACATAGAGACTCGTTTGCTATGGCAAGGTTCGACTTTTCTCAAATATGAACTCCATACCCCAAAAAGTACAAAAAGCCAAGTCATGCTGGCAAAATAGAGACAGTCTGACTCACCATCAGCAGAGAAAGGATGAAAATAAGGGATAAGGGTAGTGGTGCTTGGAAAAACAGAGATCACTTTTGTTTACCCTCTGGGTGTAGCTTTAGTTAGCCAAGATTATATGTTATGTAAAGTAAAAGAACATCTGTTTTGTTGGCACTCATAGCACACAGTATGAGTGACAACAGGAGTCTCCGTTATGAAGTTTCCCTTAAACACTCAGGAACAGAAGGAAGAGAGAAAGAAAGTTTCCCTTTCCTTAAAGGAGTACCGAACTACAGTGAACTGAACAGTATGGTATGAGGCCATTTCCCTAGCTGCTTTATGTTGTTTATTTAGGTTTCCAAGTGCTAGGAGGCAAGACTGCCTTACACTGATTGTAGCATACTGCAAAGTTTATGTGTGATTTCAGCAATACCTTGAAATTTAAAAAAGGAATCAATGGTAAGCCCTCTAGCGCACTTAAAATAATACTGCATATTTACTCTGTACGCTGTCATTCAGTACTGGGTAACAGCAGAAGGAACAAACGTTCTACCGTGTGTGCTTCTTTATCCCACCTAATTCCAGGGATGTAGCAGAAAGTGCCCTCTTTTGACTGAGTAATCTGATGAAGCAGTGCCACTTACCATTTGACTACATGCTGCTTATAACCCTGCTCTTTCACCCACCTTCTACATAAACCCAACATGAGGTTCTTACCGGGTCTGACAAAGAGACAAATGCCACACAAACAGCAAATTGCTTCTAGTAATATTATTTATTATTTGGATTGCAGTGTTAGCTAGTCTTCCGTTCTGTAGCATTAGCACACCACACCATGCTAAGCATTGCACAGATGCTGTAGCTATAGCTGGGCTCTGCCACGAAGATGCTACGTCCTCAGTTGTTGACTGAATGCCACATTTAATTTGTTCCATTAGACTTCTTGAGCTTTAGGGCTGTACTTTGTATCTTGTGCTTTGCCATGCAAAAGCAAAATGCTTTAACACCAGCAGAATCACTAAGACGATTCAGATGTATTGTAATACATTTTAGTGAGATATCGATGAATTATGTTCCACAGTCCAAAAAGGGCAACAATAAAGCAAAGCAAACATTCAAAAAGCTTCCACACTGCAGACCTGAGGACAGAAGCAAACAGAAAAGTTGCTCAGTAACTCCTAAGAAGAGCAAGGTAAGTGTTACATGCTTTAAAATCTTCCATTGGCTTTACTGCCCCCTTCCCCCTCCTCCCCCCCCCCCCCCCCCCCCCAGCATCTGACACACTAAGGTTTTGCCTTCCAGATATGAGTATTTTGGTTTTATGGTCTAGCACACATTACTTAGCTGTCTGCAGTTTAAGGAGTTATGCTATGAATTTTAACCAGTATTGGGACTGCACCACTACTTTTTTTTTTTTTTCCCCCTAACTCTTCTAATAACAGATATATAATGCTGTCATTGTAAGGAACCCAACTAGAATATCAGTCAATTCAAAGTAATCACCCCCACAGGAAAACTCAGACATTGGTATTAAATTCACTTGGTCATGATTCTGACATTTGTACGTGAGGCTTGTGAAAGAGGGCTCAACACCATTCCAAAAAAGAACCAAGTCTGAGATTGGCAAAGGTAACAGAAACCTTTGCCTTTGGGTTTCCTGAAGATATTCTGCTCTTGTGACAGAGACACAGCATCCCATTTATCTACAGAGAAACTGCTTTTCCAATGACACTGGGATGCATTAGTAATAGGGAAAATTATTTGATATTTACTCAGTTTTATCTTTCCTATTCACTAATGGATTAGCTCTCCAGAGCTCTCAGCGCTTCTCCCTTCAGTGGATACAAACACGATAATAATTGCTTAAAAAAATCTATAAACACTTAAGTGTTTGGCAACTCTCAGACTTTTTACTGTATCGTTTACTCAACAGTTTAATGCTTAATAGAAGAAACTTGCCTGTTAAATATTCATGTGCAGATTTAGCAGATATAACACATCACAGATTCAATTTTTCTAGGTCTTTTCATTCATGACAAAATGAATTGTTTCAGAGCATGAAAATTACATTTGTTGGAGAGTAACACATAATTTACTCTTTTGAGGTCAGTGCCTGGATCTAGTTGTATGAACCTGTTGGTATTCCAGTTGGGGGCAGTAAAGCTTTCATCACTCAAAATTTGGTACCTTTTTGGATTATGAAATGAAAAGTCAGTTCAAGTGGCCTCAGTTTACAGAACTGTTGCTCATTCATGTTATGACAGCCTCCCTGACACTGAGAGACCAGCTGCTGTGCTGGGGTTCTTACTCCACTTTGATATAGCAGAGGATGACTATTCATCTCTGCAATAGAGTTTAGCAGAGAGCTGGTTAACCTCTGGTGATTAGATTGTTGAACGATCTTTTAAGTGTAGCAGATGCTTTTGCCCAAGGGCAGGCTGTGGAGCCCCATGAGGCAAGGCCCTGGGGCAGCATGAGGGAAGGACCATGCACTGCAGGACAGCCAGGGCTGAGGTAAAATGTGCAAGGAACAGCCCTCCCTGCCAGCACCATGCTGAGAGGAGGAGGAGGAGTGGGGCAGGGATGAGGTGCACCTGCAGCCCTCAGGGAGACCAAGGAGGAGCAGGTATTTCCATGCAGTCTGTGGAGAGCCCATGGAAAGCAGGATGATACTGTCTGAACAAATTGTGGCCTTCAGGGCCCAGGCTGGAGCAGGTTCTCCTGACAGGAACTGCAGCCTGTGGAGGACCCACGCTGTAGCAGATTTTTCCTGAAGAGGGAGGTAGAGGAGTTGGGAAAGAAGGAGAGAGGTTGAGCCTGGGAAGTTGGGGAAAAGGGAGAGGAGAAGGTAGTGTGTTAATTTTTGTCCATCTTCCTTACTAAGGAACTTACCTATTCTAATTGAAAATAAATATTTTTTCCCAGGTCAGGTTGTTTTTCCTGTAAAACAATAATTGTTAAGTAATGTCCCTGTCTATCTCAACCCATGAGCTTTTTCATCTTACTTTCAGCCCTGTACTGTTGAGGAAGGGAAGTGAGAGAGAAGTTGGGTAGGTGTCTGGCCAAGGTCACCCCAACACACTGCAGTAGCAAGAGTTAATATAAATATTTGAACAATCCGACTTCAGAATCTGTAATTTGGCAGAAATAACAGTATTTCAGGGTGCTGTTTAAATAGGAGTATCTGCTGATATGACTTGCTTAAAGTCATATATACTTTTTTTTTTTTTTTAATCTAATACCTGTAGCTGATCTTCCGATTGACCAATATTTGATAAATTAACATCTTGGGGTATTTTTGTTGTTGTTGTTGTTTGTTTGTTTGTTTTAATATGGTGTCACACTGCTTCTGGTAATGTTAACCTTCCATTTGCTGAAGTACAGGAGCTATTGGGAGACGCTTAATATTTGGGCAAATTTTGATCCTACTGAGCTAATCCAAAGTTCATGGATATATGTTCAGTGTATTATAAAACCAAATAGTATTAATATGCAAAATTTTATTAACTATCCATCAAGCTTAGGAAGGTTATGTGTGTCTGACAAAGCTGTTTACAAGGCTCACATTAAGAAAGTGACCTGAAATCAGGACTTCCCACCCCTCTTCCATTTTTCACACTTCCAACACAAAAAAAAAAAAAAAAAAAAAAAAAAAAGCCAGGAAAGATAGATAGTGCAATAATGTTAGCAGATACAGCTGTTTTGGGGTAATTCTAGTTCAGATAGATCTCAATTTAGAGATTGCTAACAGTTACTACTTCAAAATTAAGAGAATTCTGTGCTCTTTTGTTGTTATTATTATTATTATTTGAATATTTGTGTTTGCCATTTTACCCATAAAGTAAGTTTTGTAATGTTTACTGCAGTGCAATGACTTTGCTTGCTTATATTTCTAAATCTTTTTATAACACCAACATGCAGTAATAGTTTCAATTGCTCTGTCAAAAACCAGCCATGAACATTAGGGACATATTATACTGTTACTTAAACATTGTTCCAATTGTTCCAAAGGTAGTGGGACGTGGCTTACATACTTGAAGGCAGCGATGACAGTGTTTTTCTGTTACTGTAGTTTCATTACGCTAAATATTCTAATTGTCCTGAAGACCACCCTGAAGATTCTTATTCTGTTGCTGAAGTGGTATAGTATTTTGTGTAGTACTGCATAAGAGTCCATAGGTACAGGTCAAGTATTATGGAAATTGCTGGGTGTAAAGCAAGAAGAGTTGGGACATAAAGATTTGTGAGCTTCTTAGTCTCAGCGAGAGCTACAGTTTCTCCCAGAATTCTCATGCAGTTGTGTAAAGTTTGACTGCCTAACAGCTGATTCCCAGTGAACAGTTTGCAGCATGGTCGAACATGCCTTTTGGAATACAGTATCTCAGGTGCAGCTGAAGCACATCTTCCAAGTGAAGTGCATGTCCAAGGCATCACTAGTAAGGATAACTCCTTAATTTGCTATGTGATACAACAGTAAGTGAATGACCAGATACAGTGATTGAGCAGCAGCACTTTGTTGCCATGAGGTGATAAATACATTGATATCTATATATTCGAAGTGATCATGGCTAGCTGGCATCAACTGAATGAAAAAAGTATGAAAAGTATTTTTCTGCATTTCATTTCTTTGAGTTGTTCCTCTCTTTACTGGTGATTGATCAAGTGAGATTATTTCTTGTTCATTGACTGCATGAATGAAAGATCTTACAAAGAAAATTTTCAAATAATGCACTTCTGGTATGACTTGTGAAACAAGCTGAACTATACTCTTTCCCCCAGACACAGTTTTAGCAAAAATAATATGAAAAATATATTTCTCTTTACCAGGTTGTCAGCCCTTCAACTTCATTGGCATTGTCATCCAATAACACTACTGTTATCACAAAAACAATTACCAGAACATTTCCTCTAAAGCAGAAAATGCATTTAGTCAATGTTAAGGCCCAGCATCTTCAAAATATCAACAAACAATCGGAAAGCATTAAAGATCTGGAGATTCAAATGCTGCAAGTAGAATGTGAAGAACTCAAAAATCAACTAGGATGCTTAAGGGTAGGTAAAAATCCAGTTCTATTCTCAATATCTAACTTTGCTGGTAAACAGTTAAACTGAGTCACAGAATCACAGAATATATCACAGAATGGTTGAGGTTCAAAAGGACTTCTCGAGCTCATCTAGTCCAACCCCTGCTCAAGCAGGGCCACCTAGAGCAGGTTGCCCAGGACCACGTTCAGACAGCTTTTGAAGATCTCCGAGGGGAGACTTCACAACCTCTCTGGGCAACGTGTTTCAGTGATGCATTGCTAGCACAGTGAAGAAATGGTTCCTGATGTTTAGACAAAATCTCTTGTGTTTCAGTTTGTTCCCACTGCCTCTTGTTCTGTCGCTGGGCACCACTGAAAAGAGCCCAGCTCTGTCTTTGCATCCTCCCTTCAGGTATTTATGGACATTTATAAGATCCCTCCCCTGAACATCCTCATCTCCAGGCTGACTCAGTCTCTCTTCGGGGTACCTCAGTCCCCTGATCACCTTGGTAGCCCTCCCTGTGTTTGGACTCTATCAAGTAGATACAGGTATCTGTTGTTCTGGGGACACAGAACTGGACACAGTGTTCCAGGTGTGGCCCCACCTGGAACTGGATCCTTCCCCACCTGAGTGGAGGGGAAGGATCAATAATCTTGACCTGCTGGGACTACTTTGCCCAATGAAGCCAAGAATGCTGTTAGCCTTCCTCACAGAAAGGGGACATTGCTGACTCATGTTAAATGTAGTGTTTACTCCTAGATCCTTACAATAGTTTATTCATACAGGTTTTAAAAACAGTTAGAAAAGATTGCATTTTTCTTTTTTCTGCTTTTTTTTTTTTTTTTAAATCCAAACAGACAGCTAATTGACATTAAATATTTTCTAAATTATCATGTGTAGAAAAGGTTTTGTGCTTGAATGCACAATATTTCTGGTTTAGAAATAGAAATTGAAAATCTCCTGTCACGCAGGAAGGGCTGATGGGGCTGAAGCCAGGTGACATGGAAGAGCTACTGAAACAATCTCAGAAAGAACTGTTGTGGCTTCAGAGACAGCTCTCCTTTATCTCTGCAGGAGGCTCTGTGTGTGTTTTGGCAGCTAGCAAGGTGAGTTCCATTACTATTTTCTCAGGTTTAACTCCACTTTTTACAGCGAAGTGGGAAGGGGAGGGTTTGTCTGGCTTGTTTTATTGAAACAACACACTGCAAAAGTTACTTTCATACTACAGGTAGTAAGAGGAAGATTGGCCTCTCAGGATGTATTTTAAATAATTACTGCATGTAATTTGTAGGGACAAGAAAGAATATCTCTGGGGAAATTCCGTATTGTCTGTGAAAATGTACGTACTTTTAGTGTTAAAATGGCATTTCACAGAACCATATTGTACCTAGAAACATGCTTTATGTTTTATTACTTTTTCATTAAAAAAAAAGTCTATCAGAAGGTAGAATTGTTGTATTGGGATTGCTATTCTCAATCAAATGGTGCTCCTCTCAGCAGCACCATTAATGTGCATTCCTATTTACCAGCAGCCCATCATCAGGTACTGTCAAGGTACATCATTTTTAATGCTGATATTTGGCAACTACAGAATAAATATTAAATTGTTTATGTTAACGATGTCTTAACATCTTACAGTTCCAATAAAATGTGAGTCCTCGTCTGCCATGGCATAACAAGTTGAATATGTCAAGTGTGAAGACTCATTTCTAAACAGTTGCTTGTGGTAAAGCATATGTTTTAAAGCCTTCATTGCAGTAAATCTGTGCTGGTGGTTAAAAAAAAAAAATAGGTGCCATTTAATTTTTGAGTGATTTCATTTAATTTATTCATATAATTTTCCATATCTTTGAACACAAGGTTTCCAAAAATTTTATGATAATGTATATATTTTATACAGATGTATATCCACACACACACATATGTACACAATATATGCTCTTTATGCTTATCTATGAGAAGGAATAAGTTTGCTTTGTTCAGTGTGATGAATTAGTTATGCTATTTTACAGTAATCTGACTTATTTTCAAGTATCTGGCACAGCAAATTTTTCTTTTTCTTGTATGAATGCATATAAAGAAATAGATAGAATCATCTAATCTACAAAATAGACAAGATAGATTTCAAAAATGTGTCACCTGGAATCTTTAGCTATCACTTTGCATCATATGCTGCAGATCTGTATTTGTTGCTGAAGCACAATACGTGGTAAGTGCTTATATAGTCATAGTTGGAAGGAATGTTTGGATTTCAAGCTTGCATGTAGCTCAATTGAGGAAAAAAATTTAATTTGCCAAAATTAGACTTTAAAAAAACAGACAACAACAACAAAAAAGAAAACAATTTATTATAACAAACTGGTTATAAATGTAAGATTGTACTTGCCTGATGATGAAAACCATAATCTAATCTGGGAAGGAACATATGATCCTGAGTCGGAACAGCTTTTCTCTCCAAAAATACCAGAGTTTTGTTTTTCTGGGTACAGTTGTGAGTAATCTCAGGGAAGGTCATTTGGGGCTGAGATGGTGGATACCTTAGTTTTAGATGTTGGACCTTCTAGAAAGACTGCAGTTTTCTGAATAGAATGTGATAAGTAAGAAATTTGGGGAAGAAAGCATACGTTATCTGCAAACCTTTACCTCAATTTCTGACAGTATCTCAGGACAAAGGATCAGATTTTTAGTTGTTTCATTCAATGAAGGACATTTTTAGAAGCAACAAGTAACTTTGAAGATCATGCTGTGATACTCTGTACTATATTTTAATTCTGAATAATGAATGCTTTTCATCCAAATGGCATTGGTGCTACTCACTGTTAGTGGAATCTTTGGGGTAAAGATCTTAGTAAGGCTCTCAAACAGATTGATGCTTGGGAACTGGAATATCCAGAAACGTAAGTAATGCTACTTTTGAAGGATTCCTTGTCTGGTTAAAGAACATCATGGTTCAAGGTTCAAATTTATTATGGTCTGGAAATCCAGATAAGTCAAAACTTGAGAAAGAGATCACCTGATGAGTCCTTCTATTTTCCAGTGAAGTATCTGATGCTAACAGTTCCTGGAGGTCAAAGTACTCTCCACGTATTCGGCTTCATAAAGAAGTATTAGGCATTTGGGGAAATCTGGCTCTTCTCACTCATGTCAGAATCTTCTGAAATTTTTCCTCTTCCTCATTATGCTCATTAGTAAAACTGTAGGGAGAAGACAGAAGTTGCAAAGGAACTGTAAGTTAATGTAGCCTGTTTAAGTTACATAGACACTCCATTTTTGGGATAAAGGGGAGACATTATTAAATGGGAAAATGTATTTCTGCAGATACTTTAAGAGAATTCAGTAAAGTAGTGCCTTGGGAGTGCAATATTTCCTTACTCTTTTAAATACTGAAAGGGAAATACAGAAGTTCCACTCCACATAACTTCATATGTTTTCTTCAATAATTTAACTTTCATCAGCCTCAAGAATTCATTATATTATAGTGAATCCACTCCCAAAGTGGTCAGACTCCATGAGTCAGAAGATCTTTGCTGAAAAAATAATAATAATAAAAAAATGGACTAAAGCTAGATGTTTAAAAATATATTTATTTAAAATCTTTCCCTGTATCCCCTAGAGTGTCTCCCTCTAGTTGCTGGGGAGATACTGGTGGCACACTGAGCAGTTTTTGTGTGAATATATTGGGTACAGTTTGCTTTAGAAGAGGAAAGACAGAATGGTTCAGATGCTCCAGGTAATCTGTCTTAATACCCTTCTGCATTTGAGTTTCAAAGCCTTCCATTGGGCGAGCTTGGCAGTGAAAAAAAAAATGCAGCTCACATTTACAGTTCATTGGTTCGTGCCAGTAGGCCACAGATGACCTACTGAGAAGATCCTGTGATAGCATTACTTGGAGGTAAAATAAAATCTCCCAACACCCGCCTTCACCCCATCCCCCTGTCACTGAAACACACCCTTGCTGAGATCCCACTTGCTGCTTGTCAGCTCCTGTCCCTGCTGCTGTGTCAGGGTTAATACTATGTGAAAGGGAAACTGGCAAATAGGGAAAGCCATCTTTGTGTGCGTATGTGTGTGTGAGCACTGCTGTTTCATAGGCTCTGGCAGCTGCTGCATGGCCGATGATGCTTGCTGTCTCTTTTTCACCCTGCCTCCCTGCAGACAACTAATGAATCATTTCTAGCCTGAATACAAGCAGTGCAAACACACCAATGCTGCTGCTGCTGCCGCCGCCGCCACTGCTGCCTCTCTCTACAGGGTTGTAATTTGACACAGTAGACTGCAGCTCTCTCTCGGCAATGATCTTGCTGAACATCGGAAGCACTTGATTTGAAGGTATGCTGAGATTTCACCCCTTCTAAAAATAGCTATTTCTGCTAAATGCTTTATGGGCCAAATGAGGGTGGGAGGGCTGAAGATTTGTAGGTGTGTGTGGAGGGGAAGAATCCTCTTTTTAGATAGCGGTAATGAATCTGTAACTCGTATCAGAGGCAGACAAACTTTATTGTTCTGCTGCAATTTGATGATGCCCTTCACTGGATCTTTTCTTCTAGGTGATGCTTAAATAATAAAATGTGTTTCTGTTATGCAGGAACACTAGGTAAATGGATTAAACTCTTGCTAGATTATTCCATCCTCCCTCCTATTGATGTTTAATCTGTTGTCATTTTCTAGTTACTTTTGTGGTTTCCTGTGAAATAAATACTATATTCAGAGGTTTGCTGGTGCCATGTTTCTTTTCTGTATTAATTTCTGTGGGCAAAGTTAGTAATCATACTGGCTAGCAGCTCTCTCCCCCATGCCTGCCCCCCCCCTCCTTCCCCCGCCCCGAGCCCCCAAGCATGGTGCATATTCACAGTGTCTGCTTTGAAGATGTATATTGTCATGTCATGACAAAGTCATGAATATCTTCCACAGAGATGTTGTTAATTAAATTATATATGGTATATACGTCTGGCATCTAATGCTAAATTAGACCAATTGCAAGTAAATATCTCTCGCCCTTTTTGGTTGGAGGGAGAGATCTTTTGCAGTTGTATGTATGAACACACTATGTATAGCGGTATATATTGGAATTGTTAAGCATGTGAGTATGTAGAACAATACAATAGCATTTTATTATAGCATATGTATATAAATACTAGTTATTTAGTTAACATGTGCAAGTATGCTGTGTTCAGTGATATAGGGAATACTGCAGGGTTTTTTCATTAACCTCTTTTCAAAATTGGCTGTTGCCAATAGTGTTGGGCAGAGATGGTATGCCTTTCCAGGACTGATGTGATGGTCGACATTGTAGCTGTAGGTGGTCTTAGCACTATTTTAACTAAGGTAAATAAAAGTGCATATGAAGACTTCAGTTTTTCTTTTTAAGCTACTGATGTCTACGGTAAAACACTAACTGGGCTTTTATGACTAGTGCAGATAGTGATGCAGAGTTTATATATAAAATAACTCAACAGAATAACTTATTAATGAATTTTGTCACTGCATTTAGTAAATCAGAGTCAGCTTATAAGGTGACTGGAAATATTTAGAAGAAAGACATAAAATTAAAGCCATTGCACTTAACATTTAAAAAAATCACAAAGACTGCAGAGACAGGTAGATAATACTAAGGCTACAATCAACAAAATTCAAATAAGGACTATTACTTAGCAAGATAGAAGAGCTGTCTTGAGAAAACAGCATGAAATATTAAAACAGAGCAATGATAGAATGTAAATTAAAACTTCTCCAGAAATTCAATGCAATTGAAAATAACAGTATACATGAACTGATATGAAAGTTATTCCAGTCACTTTATATTTCACCTTTTTTGATCTGGAGGTGTTACATTTTTATTAGAAAAGGGCTTTCTAGTTGACTAAGCTAGCAAATGAGGAAAACAATTTAGATGAAATCTTATAGATCATAGCCAGTATTTATAAGTGTAGCTATCCTATGAAATATATTTGCATTACTTCTTGTACCTTAAAGGAGGATGTTGGGTCTCTTTTAAGTGACTTGGTTATTTTTGTTAAAGAGATCTGGTGGTCCTGAACAGTGGCTGTGTGCATACTACTTTCTTTTTAATAGGAAAAAGTCCTACTCTAAGTCACAGGATGGGTTTGGTTGGAAGGGACCTTAAACAGTCCCTTAAATTAAACTAGGGATGTGATCATGCTGCAGGCAGACTAGACAGCAACCTTGATTTTTCATAGCTATATATCTGAATGGGTTCCAGCTTGATAACATACAGCATGACTGTACTAGAGGCAGTGAATGGAGGTGCAGTTACTAAATACAACTTAATATATTTGGGTATACCTGGAGCACCTTTTTGCGAAATTAAATGTGTTGAATATTCTAGAATTACAAGTAAATTTCAGCTTTAAAATGGCACATGGTTATTAGGGGTAATAAAAATAACACATAACAAAATCCAGGACCATGCGATGCCACAAAGTCCTGTGTGAAAATGAACTGAATATCTGATACATTCTACTTTACTTAATTGATAATTGCAGGCTCTGAAATCTTAAGCATCTCTCTATATATGTGGTCAGTCTCATACTGATACAAGCTACATAAGTGCTTTTCAATATGTACAGAATATGTATCTCTTTGTAGGCCCCTTCATGCTATTTTTCATATGTGTCAGATGTGAACACTCATTGTAGTTCAGATAGGTGTGTGATACTGAGTAAGAATTGAATGTATAAGCACAGAGATGTTCATTTAGGAAATAGATTATTACAGAAGTACAAGCCTTTCTGAATTGCCAGGACTAGAAATAAGATGCTTACAATCTCTGGAAAATTAGTATACTCTGATATAAGAATATAAGGGTTTTCCTTTCTGTGTGTCAGATGCCCCACCATGTATCAAAACTAAATATCGAAAATCATACTGACTTTATTCTGAAATAAAGAAGTAGTTGGTCATATATCACTCTTTCCTGTCCATTCAATATTTATGTTGAATGAATCATCATAGAATCATAAAATATTCCAAGTTGGAAGAAACCCACGAAGATCATCCAGCCCAACTTCTGGCCCCACACAGGACCAACCAAAAATCAGACCCTCTGATTTTGTCCAAATGAATGAAGTGTGGTTTGAGAGTCAAGGCTGCTTTTCACTAAATTGCAATTGTTTTAGGCCCTCTTCACTGCTACAGAGTATATCCAGAGTAGCTGAAATATCTATTAGTTAAGATTTTTTTCCTGGGAGTTATGTTTTAGTATTCAGCAAAAGCAACTGACTAAAGTGGAATTTTGTGTAAATCCTTTGTTTCTCCCTTTGATACCATTAGCTTGTCATGTCCAGTGAGCTCTCTGATAAAATGGCAAGCTACATTGGTAGCATTTCCTCTCCATCATTTTGCAAATCTAGCATAGTACTAAGTAACTGAAATCAATTAAAGATTTTCTGGAAAATGACTAGTACCACTTGTGATGATCTCTCTTCTTATTGTTGATGTTCTAATCTGTCCACCGCAGGTGAGAACTGCCACGAAGCTTAGTTGAGAGTAGCATATACTCATTGGTGCTATAATTAAATATATATATATATACCAATCTCATGACTAAAAATAGAATCAGAATTTAGCTACAGTGCAGGAAAAATGCAGCTTCTTCAAAGCAACATGTCATGAGAACAGTTTATGTTCACCAGTAAAAAAAAAAAAAAAAAAAAAAAGGGCTTTTTTCAGGCTTATTTGCACAAACTGGGCTCTTGGGAAATGACAGTGACAGCATTGCTTTGGCAGAACAGTTAATGATCTTCTGGAGCAGCCGATTGACACTGAAGTTTTAATGTGGTTGTCCTGGGTTTCTTTGCTAAATGTGACCACGCTCTGCTTGATAATATGTTGGATCTGTTGTCTTTCTGTAAAGCACAATTGTAAAACCACCTTTGGCTGACATTTTGGCAAGGAAATTAGAGTGGCTTGTAGGCTTGTGGCTCAACACTTTGGCTTGTACTTATAACATGGGGCTCAGTAAGGAAATCAGAGCACAATTTCGAGCTCTGCCACAGATTCTATGAATGGCCTTGAGTAAAGTGCTTAGTATCTCTTGGGCTCTGTTCTCCTTCTGTAAATGGGAATAATGAACTGTTTCCACTACATTCCACTTATTTTTTTCTGCTTCAAAAATGAGACCTTCAGACCAAAGACTTCTTAAATCTGATAAATCTTATGAGATTTATAAATCACTTATAAATCACTTGACAGTCTTCAATGTATGTTGTTGATCAGTAGAAAAATGTTTCTAAGGGCCAGAAGAATCTGAATTGATTCTGAGTTTCTTGGAATAACATTTGGTTTGTTAAAGTTTCTGTTGTGCTCATGGGTATGTTCAGTTCAGAGTGAAGAGCCAGTTTCCTTGATAATGGCAGAGGTTTGGTAGAAAAATTTGCAGTGCAAAAGTCAGGAAATGAGAGTACAAGCCAGATTTTATTTTATTTGTCATAAAGTTTTACCTTTTCTGTATTACGAACAGTATAACACTGCTTGTTTCTAAGGCAATAAGTGTTAATATGCTGAATGTTTGATGTTGATTAGTAATCAGCAGCAGTGTACAATATTACTCTGAAGAACCAAGGGGAAAACATTGTGAATATGATAGTATAGCATAATTTCTCTTCTCTTTTTTCATCTAATAACAATTATAAAATATCTTTTTTTTTTTTTTTTTTTAATCATTTTAAGCTTTTCAGTGTGATACCTTCTTTAAGGCCTAAGCTTAGCACAGTGGGCTGCTGGGCAGTCAGCATGCAAACCCCACACTACATATAATTGAACCTGTATATATAAATTATCAATATCAATATCAATTACATTTTTATAGTTTTTGTATGTGGGAAAAATAACAATAATATCCACTCTTACCAATTTTGGAAAGAAAAGAAGCCCTTTTTGAGACAACGTACCTTGTTTAGTGTTGGCTTAGAAAAATCCTAAATTGAAAATAAAGTCCTCCAGAATCAGGAAGATTTTTTCATGGCTTCAGCATTCAGCTCTTACTGAATATACCTGTAACTCCTTTTACAGTTGAAAAATACTGTTACTTCTGTACAGAGTATGCCTTTTCACTGACATGGAGAGTACATCTCTAGTAAGTACATTGTGGGGCTTGCTTAAAAATATACTCTAATATTAATCAGCAGGGACTTTTATAGATCTGTGCCAGTTTACACCTGAAGGATAGCTGAGCACAGTATCTCTGGAAGAGTGCTGATGAGTTAAACTCTTACTGAAGGTGAATGGAGTTGATGGTGCTTAGTATTCAGCTGGATGAAGCTCACAGTTGTCACTATAACAAGCAATATATGCTTGAATCTGTCCCGTGATTACTGCATTTTTCCTTTCCTATGGTAGTCACAGTTTTACCTATTTGTCAAATCCTTTTTGTTCTCCCAGTCCCCTGGCCCCAATTCTGTATACAATTTTGAACATTAATAATATTCTTTGTCAATTCCACGAGTATATTTCTTCCTTTCTCTCTTGTTTACTGCTTGCTAATTACATTTTGTATGTGGCAGTTTGAAATCTTAGTGGGACATGTCATGTGACTGCTAATGCTCTGCAGATCTCTATTACATAACCTTTAAGTAGTTTGGGAAAATGTGCTTGTGTCATACTGGGCGCGACATAAGGCTCTGTCTGATGCCAACAGTCTGATAGTGGTTTATATATATATATACACACACACATATATATATATATAGAGAGAGAGAGAGAGAGAGAATGACTGTAGAAATCTTATGGATGGTTTGTTCTGGCACAAGATTTATGCCCTCACTGTCAGGCCGGTTGTCTTACTTCCCTGCAATGCTTTGCATTCTGCTTTTTCTGCCTTTCCTGTAGGACAGAAGAGGAGAGGGGTTAGCTTTAAACACTCTGACATACCAGGTAATGATCGCATGAATATTAAATGTAGTATGCTAGGATCCCTTCTGTTTTCCTGATAGGTTTGTTCATTTCAGATTTGAAATAATCAGAGTACAGAATAAACACAGAAAACCTCTCAGTCTCTCCCTGACCCCTTCCCTTGGCTATGGATCTTCATAGGGTTCTGGTGCATTATGCAAAACGAACACATAAATCAATAGAGATTAAAAAAAAATAATAAAAAATGCTGTGTAAGGATGTTCAATTTTTGACGTTTGGTAATTCATTGGGTTGCTGGTTTGCAAAAGGAGGCTTTTTATAAGTGACAGCAATGTATCTGCTCGTAGAATTACAGTTTGTCTCTCTTTTCCTGACCCAGCACCATCTTTTGGTCCTACTTCACCTATAGTTTCACATTTTTGTTGCCTGGAACATATTGACATGCTATCCAATTCAGCTTATGTACTTTACTGTTGACCGACCAGTACTGTTCCCTGAAGAAGGTAAGTATCAGTTTGGTTTACTGGCCAAGATGTGAGCCTTGGAGGATGTGATGCTTGATATACCATGTGTTCTGAGTGAATCAAAGTAAATCTTTGTACCTCAGTTACTTTACCTACTCAGAAGGCTTAGTAACAAAGAGCTCCTGTAGCCTTGCAACAAAAGTTGATGTTAAGAACTAGAAACAAGTAGATGATACACTGCATGATTATTAATTTATTTTTTTTTAATGAAGACAAATTATGGAAGTTTATCATTTTATATTGAAATCTGTGATTGTATGAATCTGCATTTTATTTTGCCCCTAGGATTTAATAGCACTTTTTAGTAAAAGCTCATTACAAAGTGCTTAACAATGATGTTTGATATTGTTCTGTTCATTCAACAGATGAAAATTTTTCAATTTGTTTTGGGTTTATTTGCTCACGATCATTCAGCAGGGTCAATGGTTGATCTATGGATACTGATTATAGAGCCCTGTCCAACCTTTTCCTTTGTATTGGTTCTCCTAATTAAATGTTGGAAAGTGGGGAGGAGGAAGTGCTGATATTTTAAAACCAGTCTTTTGTTTCACATTAAATTGACTGTTTCCCTATGTTCTACTCATAGTAGAGAATTTGAAGATTTATTATTATTTTTAAATTACTATTACCGTATGTCATGGTAGCTATAGTCAATTTGTCAGTTTTCTAATGGCTGATTGGTGGTCTACAGAGTACACTGAAACTGCAGATTGTGTGCAAAAGACCTCTCTCATTGGAGGTAGGGGCCTCTGTTGCTAGACAGTCTTAAATCATCTATATGATGATTTAAGGATGTACCATACATTTCCCTGCAATTCAGTAGTTTTGGCTTATTTTAAGAATAAGTGGGTACAGTTAACTGTGCTCTGTTATCATAGTTGTTGACTGCTGTATGAATTAGGATAAGGACAAAGAACCTAAAGCTTTGCATTATAATAAATAATCCAATGTCTGTTTTGTCTGAAGTGCCTGTGCCAATTCCGACCTGTCTGTGCTTTGTGGTACCTTGCCAGTGATGACTTTCAGGGAACAGAAGCTGTGATGGTCTTTTCTTGATGATTCCTATCAGGGAAGAAATACAGGCATGGGTGTTGTAAACTTTAGACTAGCATCCTGTAAAAATACTCTTGATAAGGATCTTGGACAGAAGGGAAATCCTTCGTGTTATTCCTACAGTCATAGATCTAATGGTGTAAATGGACTTTAGTTTATTTCCTACAATGGTGGTCAGCACATGTCTTTTCATAGAGAAAATACAATTTCAAAAGGTGAAAAGTATCTCATGAAGACAGAGTAAAGCAACCCTGCTCAGTGACTTCTTTGTAGATGCTGATCCCAGCTGCTAGATGCAAGGGAGAGTTTTGCCAACTTTGATAATAATAGGTACTAATTATCATCAATTGTAAGCCTTATGGTTAGCTTTCAACCTTTCTAGTTTTCTCTTTATAAAATTCTTATTTAACTTCAGTAAATACTTTTAAAGGGAAATGAAATGTGTGTTGTGAGTAAATAAACCCCTTATGTTTCATTAAAAGTAACTATCAACTTTGATGTAATAACTGTGTTCTAAAAGTGACACTGAACTGGAGCTCTTTATGATCTGAAGGAAGAACTGCTGGCCAGGTCCAGGTATCAACCTTATTAAACCAGACACTGAACATCACTCAAAGAGCTGTCAGTCCACATATACAACTGGATACAGCAGAGTGATGCAGCAATAGAGGGAACACAAAGAAGCCACTCCCTCCCCTCAATTTTTAGACACTTTCCATAGGAAGATGCACATGAAGTGTCATGTTTCCTCTCCCTTGCCATATTCTAGGTTGCGTAAATAAGATTAATCTCTTAGGTAAAAAGTTATAGCATTTTTAAGCAAGTAATATTGCTGATTTTTAATATAATTTTATTTAATATCATAGAAGAGATTGTGCTGCTACTGAAAAGTATTCTTTTCTCAGCTCAGATTTCCTGTAACTAAGTAACAGGAATTTTTCCCTGACATGACTGTAGTGTGTGGATGAAACTGAGTGTAGTTGAATTAGAAGGGATACTAAGTACTGTGTGCTTTGGTGTTTTGACAGTATTTATTCCAGGCCTTGTAGGATACTAGAGATTATATGGCAGGAATTTACTGTGGTTTTCTTGTTTCTTATTCTGAAGCATTTGATATCTGATTTTGCCTAGACAACATGGCTCTGGAATCTGATTTAGTATGGCAGTTTCTATCCCATTTCCTTACAAGTCCAAAGAATGACTGTTAGATAATACTGCATATCCATTACTGTTTGAGCAGGGTTTGTGGATTTTTTAAAATGGGAGAAATTCTTTAGCCAGAGTATGGGGAAAAAAAAATCAGAGATAACTTTTTCATTATTTTTTTTTTCTTTGTAGAACTGGGTCTAATCATTTAGTGGTTATAGTACCACCTTTTAGTCTCATCTAGCAGAAATTTCTATTTGGTATGTCCTGAAATGCCTTAGGAGAAATATTGATAATGTATGCATTTTATTCTACAAAGGAGAGAGGTCTTTTGCACACAACGAAAGGTGTTTTGGAGCAGAACATTCATTAGCACTGGTGTGTTTTTGTTTTTCTGGGGAGGGGGCTGGATCAGTGTAGTTTGCCTACCATGAAGCTCTGTGTGTACAAGTTCTTTATACAGGTGATACCGGATGCAGTAGGATTTCCCAAAGAATTGGATGAGGAATGAAAAAGTGGAGGGGCTTAAGAGAAAAGACAGTGGGAAATGAAGGGGTTAGGGGGAAGAGGCAAACAAATCTTGATGTTAAAATCTATGTAATTAAAAGGTAACCATCCATTCATTTTCCATACATATGAGGAGTTTCTTCTGGTGTCTGTCCAGATGTGCATACTGTAATTGTTTCATATATGAGATAGTTTGGTCAATTTAATACCGAGTTCAGAAATGCTTTTTATTAAATACTGATGAATGAGAGTATCATTCTCAATTCCTTGTCATTGGCCGAGTCTTTCTGCTCAGTAATATACTACAATTTAGCTTTTATTTGTAAACTTGCTGTTTCTAGACCATTGCCCCTTCAAAATTACAATTCACAGGTAAGCACAGTGGAACTGTCTCTGACATCATCAAATCTACCTTGAGGATAAAAATAATATTTTGTTCGTGGTGTAAAATAATAGCCTAGAGGACAGAATTTTCATAGAAATTGTGGCTCTTAAAAAACAAACAAACAAACAAAAAACAGATTTGAGGCATACAGCAGTATATAATTTGTATTAGGTATATATTGTTAATATATAATATTATATATTATATTGCTATATTATTTTTATTATCTACAACACTAAAAGTATATTTGGTGACACTAACTAGGTAGAATAACACATGCCCATGAGCTACAGTAATTTTAAAGGTCCATGTTGTTCCTATAATCAAAGTTTCATAATTTATTGCAATAACTTCAGAGCTGGAAAGGTTTTCATTCATAATAAGTATATGCAACATATCTTTTTCAGATATGTGCACAAATCCCATTGTTCTGATCCAGTGCAAGCATTCATGGGAAGAAATGTGTGGATGTTTATAGTCCCATCAAACCTATTTTATGGAAAGCCTGCAAAGTCCCACAGGAAAATTATCTCCATACATCATTATTGGATTGATAATAGAATATTATTACATAAATAATACAAGCATCAAGTAAATAGTTCAAGGGAATTATCAAAACCTCCTACTCTGCATTGCATGTCACTTAAAATTACAATATACATTCAAAAGGGAAGGAGAGAAATATAAGAAATGAATGATATTATTTCCATCATGAATAACTGAAACAATTTATATATACTGTTAATTACTTAAAATACATTTTAAAGCTTTGCCTTTTTTGTGTCAGTGTAGGGTTTATATTCAAGAAATGTGAACTGAAACTGGAACAAACAAAATGAAGGACTATATGAATAAGCCAGGAACTTAGTTTATGTAATGAGAGAATTAAAGAAAAGAGTTTATTCTGTGTAGCCTAATAGTGACTAAACAACTAGGTCTGGTACTGTCTGGTTTCTTTACTAATTCTGCCTCTTACAAATTTAAAGTTAAGTATATAATGCTTAGTGTTCCAACTCAATCCCCAGGATTGTCAAAGTGATAGAATTTTCTCCAAATATATAAAGCTGTTCCTATTTAGTGTAAATTATCAGTAGCATCTCTCTAAGGCTTAACCTAGCTTCTGTTTTTATTTTATCTAAGTGTTTCACGAACTTGTTCCCTGTCTGAATTCATTAACTATCAATAAACTAATTCCTCAATGTTCTACATGAAAGCTGTTTATGTAAGGAAAACCCTTTTCCTTTTTATATCAACAGCTCTTTGTAATCTTCACATGGTGCCTGTAGTATTTTTCTCAGTATAGGTGACTAAATATTTTAAAATGCATAGTTCCTAACTAAAAGATGTGTCTGTTCTGGAAGCCCTAGGTTCCTACTAAACTCTCACTGTCATAATATTTGCTGTATTGTGAATACTTGTGGTGTTTGGAAAAGCAGATTCTTATTTCAAATCGTTATTCCTGTGGGGTCAGATATGCTGGGTTTTTATTTGTTATGTCTAAAGAATACCTGCTTGGGTTTTATGCAAAATGGAAGTCAATTGTGAAGATGGAGGTGGGGAAGAATCCAGGGAACTTTAACAGCTGAATAACAGACTCAGAGGGGAACATCTGTTATTACAGTGAAGAACAGGACAAGTGATTTAAAGAACATAACAGTTGATAAAACAAATAGCATGTAATGGCACCTTAAAACATGATGTGCCTTCATGTCAAGCAAATGCAAGGCATCAGCAGTCTCTGTGTCAAAGGCAATGAGGAACTTGTTAGTACATCTACATACTTAAGCTCACAGTCCTTTTTCTTCTGGAAGGCTAGTGTTGAGGGTAGTTGTGGTTGTACTCTGTCATGTATGGCTTACTCATAGGCTGTATCTTGCATTCAGTCCATTTCTTCGAGGTCTACATAAGCAGAATTCCTAATAAGTTGAGGCAAAAGTGTGTTTGTTTTTTCATCATTGTGGCCACTTAACTTTGGCTAAGGAGAAAAAATAATTTAAAATAGATTTATGTAGTCAGAAACAAGGACTAAAATTAAACCATTATCCTCCCTGTTCCTCTTTTTCCCAGGCTCAACTACATTCCTCCATTCCCAACTCCTCTGCCAGCCCCTGGAGCCAGAGGGCTGCAGGTGGTCCGTTGCAGTCCCTCCACTTTTCTCTGGCTCCATTGTGGGGGGTCTCCCTGAGGACCTTTGCCCCGGCACCTGCAGCACCTCACTCCCTCCTCCTCTTCCTCTCGGCATGGTGCTGGCAGGGCCGTTCCTCACACGTTTTACCTCAGCCCTGGCTGCCCTGCAGTGCGTGGCCCTTCCCTCATGCTGCCCCAGAGCCCTCTGGAAGTGGCCCCTGCCTTGCCTCACAGGGCCCTGTGGCCTGTACCTGGGCACAGGCACCTAGTCCATTTAGAAGACTGTTAAATTTAGAAGATCGTTCAACAAACACCAGAGGTTATCTCTCTGGAAGTGGATGTGTGCAGCACAGGGCAGCCTCAGCTTTGCCACACGGGGCCTTACTGCCTACGCTGGGCACAGACACCTGTGCAGACATTCCAGAAAATTCCTTTTGCATATGTACTTACAGCTTCTCATAATAACTTGTGAGTCAGTTTCCACTTTCTTGAAAAAAAAAACAGGATATTTCATGGATGCTTTCAGGGAAGTGGTCAGTTGGAGAAGTGGTAAGATGGATGGGAATGGCAATAGTGGTTTTGCACCTTTGGTCTGAGGAGGCAGTAGTCAAAGGAACTTCCTACAGGTGGCTGAGGCCCAACAGTCTGGTAGTAATTCTCCTTCCTAGAAGGGGTCTGACATTGGTTTTAAAAAAAAAGAGCCTGAGGAAACCTCCAGCACATAATGTTTTTTGAAATGAGTAGCATAGTGTCTGTGAAGAGCAAATTGAATTTAAATCAAATTAAAGTTAATAGCAGAACTTCTTTAAAGTCAAAATAACAAGTAACCTGTGTCTTTAAATATACATGCCACAGACATGTGAAGGGAGAAGGTAGAGCAGGCACAAAACTGAAGACAATTCAGAGCCTCTCAGGCATCTGCTTCAAGTAGAATGAGTCATTAATAGATACTAATTTTTTCTTTCCATAAAAGCGGAAGAGAAGGTCAAGCCTAAAAATGGTTACATTAATGGTAAATTTTCCCCTTTAAAGATCTGTTTTTTTTTTGTTTTTTTTGTTTTTTTTTTTTTTTTGCCATTATTGTTTTGGCTTTACGTTTGTACCTGAACTGGTTACCATGGATTATTGCCACCCTTTCCATTTTTTCAGTCCTTAGAAAAATTGCAGTACATTTCTGCTGGAGGCCAGACTGGAGAACAGGTAGGGAATTAATTTAGGCTTTTAAACCAGGCTTATTTGTTTTCTTAGTCCTAGGGCTGTTTTTGTATACAATCTGCATGTTTGTTTCCACGCAGTTTTGTTTGAGATTGGTTGTATTTAAATAATTCTACCTCAGTGAGGTGAAAGAAGGTTTGGAGATATAGAGGCCCTAGCTTTTATTGGTTTGGGACTCCGTATGTGCAAGTCTGTTTAGAAAAAGATGTAAGTAGTTTACCTTTTTACAAGGATGGGCTCAATGGTTAAGAAGTGCTAAATGCATTATTGCATAAATGTATTTTAGTAGATTTGATGTATTCATATGATGCACTTCGTCTTTCATTTGGGGATTTCAGAGGACTTAAATTAATTAACAAAGTCCTGCTCAGTTGTTAGGTAAGAATGATTTTTATCCTCATTTTCTTTACAAGTTTTTGCAACAAGTCTGATCTATTATATATTATATATTTTTATATATTATTATATATATATATATATTATATATATATATATATATATATAAATATATATAAATATATATAAATATATATATATATAATAATATATAATTATAATAATATATAATATTGGCCCTAAAATATTTTATATTTTATTTTATATTTATATAAATATTTTATATTTATATAATAATACAAAATATATATAATAATAATAATATATATATAATATAATATATAATATATATAAAATATAATATATATATAATATAAATATATATAAATATATATATATATATTTATATTATATATATATTTTTATATATTATATATTATATATTTTTATATATATATATTATATTATTATGACTATTACAATGTTTGAGTCTTTACTTTCCTGATGCAGAAATAAAAATAAAAAAAAAAAAACATAATAAAATTAACATATATAAACGTATAATAAAATAAAATAAAAAAAAAACACAAAGCAACAGCAAAACAAAAATTAAAGTAGTTGTCCACTGCTGTGTACAACTAGCTTTTCCTTTATAGCTTGACCGTCCATGACTGCGTGTGACAAAGACAAATACTTTTATTGGCTGCTTAACAGGTGCTTATAGTTCCCAACAGGAAGATAGTAACTATGTGAGACTCACCCTGCAAATACATCTTTTTAGCCTTTTCCTGTATAAAATGGAGGCAGAAGTCAAAAATGGGGGCTATCAGGGAGTTGTTCCTGTTGCAGAAAAGCAAACTGCATTCATTACAGTTGCTGAAATACTAATTCATTCTTGTTATTTCAGAGAGATTGCTGAAGCAAAATAATTTGTCATACATTGCGAAAAGTTCTCCGTTTCAGTCACTGGCAAACATTTTCTCCTGTTATCCAAATGAGATTTTTTTTTAATTGTTATTATTTGTTACGTAATGGTATTCAGTTGCTCCTTCTCCTTACTTGATGATTTACTAGTTCGTAAGATATACTTGGGATTGTTTGCAACTCAATTTGATCACTTAAGTTTCTGTTGAGGAGTTAACCTGAATTCATTACTGATTTCTGTAGTGACCTATCATGAGCTAATTTTTTCTGACTATAAATCATTGATGATGTCTTATTCACTTAGCTGGAATAGTACAGGTGTATGCATTTGGCCTTAAAGTCTTCAGACTGTAGTTGGTAGTTGTTTTATGACTGGGATCTGAAATAGGCATGTCTGTGATGGTGAATGGATAGGAATAGATCTGTTGCTGATACCTTAAAAAATAAAATAAAATAAAAATCTTTCTTTAGCTGATGGGGAATTCTCCTGTTCCTAAGCTCCTGCAGAGAAACAGGAGATTGCTAGAGGTTTCTAGGAAATAGTTCTTCTTGAGAAAATCAGGCCAGGATCTGTCTTCTTCTTTAGAATTTAGAAGAAAAAGTGTATTTAAAGACTTCCTTTTTTCTTACACGAACAGTGGCTAGAGTTTAGCATACTGTCTGCAGTGGAAGTCTATTAATGTAATCACTCAAGCTTCACACAGTTAAAATATTGAAGGAATCAGGCTGGCGGTGAGCCTAATCACTGTGCAAAAATGAGCCACAGCAATATTAACCTTTACTGTTTGGAGCATTTTCAGTGTCTCTCCAGTGTGTTTATCTAAGCTTGCCAGCAGGACGTGCAAGGTAAATACTTAAAGGAGATATGGTTGCTTTTTGTTGTTGTTGTTTGTTTATTTTTATTAATGTATTCCAATCTTTGCAATAATGACTTTCCTGCAGAGTTAAAATAGAATGTGCGCTGATGTGTTGTGTGGAAGGTAAAGTGCTGGAAGGTCAACGGAAAGATTATACTCTGATTTTTCTGGTTGCATTGTTCTCATCATCTTGGAAGGAAATGGTAATACAAGGCTTGGCAGCAAATCACTTAGTGTGGCGCTCCCTTTAACATACTGGAATTCTGTCCAAACAAGGGTTTAGCAACCTATTTACAGACCTCTCAAATCTGTCACCCGGGAAGTGAGACTTTCACAAGCTGACTCAATCTCATTCTCTTCTCTCACCTATGGCTGTTTCTCTGTCATTTACACCGTGACACGTGTAAACATAGCATATGACATTTATTGATGTCATATGCTAAGTGCATTTTGTCCTGCTTCTTACTTCCTACGTTTCAGAGTGTCTTATGAATTATTATGCTCTGTGCATACCATGGAGCAGTGGAAGGTCCATGGGCAAAAAGGCACTGGGAAAGTGCTGGCTAGCAAGACATTTTTCAGAGGAATTACAGAAGCTGTACATAAGCTAGCAGTAGCCTTGGACTTTGGCCCTTCTGTTTTGTGCCCTGGTTACCTTGCTCTTGTCACTGACTCAGGGAGAAAAGAATCATCTTTCTCTGTACATGTGTACAGTCATGACATGACTATGGATTCCAAATTCTGGTAGGGAATGTGTAGTGCCCTGAACTGCTTAACTACTGACCTACCTATTGAACCATTGACTTGATGAAGAGTTCTTGTCAGTCATTTAAAAATAGGTGAGGTCATTGTAAATACTACCCTAGTACTTGCACCAGTAGTTAGAAATACATGGTACTTGCTTGAGATAGAGAGAAAGCAAAAACCTTGATAAAGGTTTTTAACCTTTGTTTGTACCTTTATCAAGGCAAAAACCTTGATAAAGGTACAAATTCAAGAAGGATTTTAAGTTTGTGGAGCTCAATTAGTCTAGATTGCTTTAGACAGAGGATTTGTATTAACAACTTATAGCGGCAGTGATAAATACGATATCCAGGAGAAACAGAATCTGGTTATGAGGAAAAATATTTTAAGCTTCAACGAATCTTCAAAGTAACCATATTCCTTAAATGATGGGAAGCAGAAAATTGCAATGAATCTCAATTTCATTAACTGGATCAAAGAGGAAGATAGATGTGCCCTGCATATCATCCTTTTGCATATAAAGGATTGAGATGGTGGTTTGAGAAAATGAGACAATCCCTTAACTAGTCTTCATATAACTTAATAGGAAAGTCAAAATAAATTGATTCTCACTTCCTGGGCTTAATTCTGAACCTGTGATAATTCAGCTGTTTAACTTGCATTTATTCAAAGAGCTCTCCTGAACAAGGGCAAGAGTGAGCAGCTATTATAGGCACAGTTGCCTGTGAATTGAAGGTGTAAGCACAGATGTATATGGGGTTTCAGTGATCTGAGAAATTACTCATAAGAAAAGCAAGTGGGAGGTCAAAGTAAATTTGCTGTAAGTCTAGCCAGAAAAAGGAGCAGTTATAGCATGAGTCAGAAGTAGATCATAACCAAAGAACAGTGCTCTGTCAGTGTGGTACTTCAGTTTTAAAATTTAGCTGGAGAAATAAAAATTTCAATTTTAGTATCTGTCTTAGAGTGGAGGTGAACTACATCTTAAAAGTTCCCATTTTACCTTTTACTGTAAGAAAGCCTAGACAACTAGATCAATGTAGATGCTTTTATACCTCTAATAGTAAATAAAATAATCCCGTGAAGATTTAAATATTTTTTTGTAAGTGTGTCATTCATTTTTAATAATAATGAACACCTTCTATCTATATAATTAGAATAAATTTTGGAAAACGTTCAGGTAAATATTGATTCATTCCTAATTTCTGTGTATAACCCAAAATTCTTACCATCTGGAAAAAATGGTTGTATTTCTTAAGTGGTGGATAGGACCTGAAGGCTCCAGTGTGATGTTAGAGTGTAGCAGTCCCAATTTATCCTCCAAAGGCTGAAAATTTCCTTTGATTAGTCCATTAGTGCATGGCCAGAATGACAGATTATTCACCTGTAGCGCTAAAGCTGTGGACTGCAGTGTTTTTGGAATGCGGGGGGAAGCCTGCAGTGCTCAGGTGGCTGTGCTGTAAGACTAGTCTGTTTGTTAATGTTTTTGGCTGCGTATGTAGGCACAGGTCCAGCAAGGCTTATGCCAAAGGACTTGCATTGGGAAAAAAAAAAAAAATGCTTTTTCTCTGCAGGTTCAATTTCTATTTTGGCAGATACATTTAAACATGGTCATGAAATTATTTATAACTATCAACAGAGCCCAGATACCAGGTGATCAGCGCATTAACAGTGGTACTGCTGTTTACCACATAAGTTGTTGAAAGTACTATGCGTAGGAGAGGATAGAAAAATTGTGGACTTTACAACACAAACTCAAGACATTGTTTGTCTAGTGATGGGAGACTGTTTTTGCCAAAGTGATACATTTTCTATTGCCAAAATGGGGATGTCAAACTCAGATGATTTGGCTATTGTAGGTACCAGCTGTTACCAGATGCTTTTGTTCATGTGTGAGAATTCTTTATAGAGGTGAATCTATAACTCTTGTGCTGTTGTTTATATCAAATGGAGTTAGACATTTTCCTGACATTTTCCCATAAAAGCCACCTCAAATCTTTTTTAAAGGATTTGCGTTTTTTGTTGATTATACTTTAGGTTTAAAGGCCTGATTCTCCTTAGACTTCTGGTGGTATAATTCCAGGATAATGCCAGGAAGAAAGACACAAGTTACATGAGTGCAAATATAACAAAAATTGGTGTGGCTGATGCATAATGCATCTAAATAAAAATCAATAGCCCCATGGAAAAGATGGGTATTATTTTTGACAGTGTGCAGTTTCTGCAGACTGATGCAGCAGCTTGAAGCTGATCATACATGTTGCTAAAAACTGAGGTTTAAATGCTTTGCTGAATGGGGATATAGCTGTGAAAGCTCTGATCTAAGATTCATCTCTTGACATACAGACCACTAAATCCTTTGTAATTTTACAAGACATGAATGTGAAGTATTTATTAATAAGTGATGTGAATTTTCACATTAAAACAAATCTTCTGGAAGATTTAATATTGTCCATCCATAAGCTAAAGAAGTTTTTCCTAATTTGTAAATTAGCTAAATTATTTGATAGTCACACTGCATGAAAGAAATAATTGGTACTGTAGAGATGTCATTTGTGTATTTATCTTAGCTTATACTTTTTATCTTGTCATGTTTAAAATATAAAGCAAAATCTCCCTGTAGATAACCAGATTGGTATGCTTCCCAAGAATCACGTTTCTTTCTCTTGCCACAGTGTTTATTGACATGTTCTGTCATACTTCGTTGAGTTTTTTTCAGACATGCAGTTAAGAGTGCTTTTTAGAAGTAAGTCCAGCACATGAATAATTTCCATCAGGACCTCACATCCAGAATGTACAGTGGCTTTGAGTTTGTCATAAAAACTTTGGCAGCAGACTCTTCCATTGAATTTAGGATAGATTTCTGTGGCTACGTGCTTAAATAAAGCACGTAATTTGCACAATTTAAATTTGGGAGAACTTGGCAAAGTAGTTGAGAACTGATGTTAGCCTAAGCAAGAGCCATTAAGAAAACCAGAGTGAATGTGAATGTTTTAAGCTGAAAAAGCAAAGCAATACAATATTCAATACGTTAAAAAAAAAAAAAAAAAAAAAAAGAGTAAAATTAAGGCAAGGAAGTGATAGAGACTTCTGTAAATGTGAGTTTGTTCAGTGTAACTCCCACCATTTCTAGTTTTTGTGAAGAGTTACCAGCCTGATGGAGCATGTGTTTGTGTGCTAAGAAGGTTACAGAATATCTGCTCTAAAAATGAAGAGGGAGCACAAACTGTTGGTCATCATTGATAGAGAAAAGGGTGGCAGAGCATTTTGGGAATTGCATTAATATGGTTGTTGAATAATTCACTCACTACTCATGGAGCACTAATATTGTTTAATTTCTCAGATTTTTAGGGAAACAGCTTGTTTAAAGTGTTCATTGCAACATAAACTATTGGAAAAGTGACCTGCACATTTATATGGCTTGAGATGTAATGTTAATGGGGAGATAGTACCAAAGTCAGAGCAGACACATACAATGACTTTTTGTATACAATATTTTTGTTTGTTTGTTTGTTTGTTTGTTTTCCAAAAGCACTGAGCATGCATCATGAGTACAGTATACTGGCCTTTTAGAAGACAGAGCTACAAAGAATTGCTGAGTTTCTCTCTGGAAAGGAGATAATCATCTAAATCAAATAGAAGTCCCTGTTTATTGGCTAAGACAGAAAGATGCTACTATTTTCCCCAAGGTAATAAAAAAAATGGAGCGCTTCAGGGACAATGATGTTATACACTGCATGCACTGTAAGGGCTCTAAGTGGGAGGTGAGCTAAGTGGAAATGCAGACCAATTCAGTGTCATTGTATTTTGCACCCACACTTCCTTATAGCAGCTGCACGTACTAGAAAGCATGCATACTGTCTCACCTGCCAGACCACCTATTTAGGAGGAGAGAGTCAAGCTAGATTTGTCATAAACATGACCAATGTTTGATTGCATAGGTTGCTGTCACTTTACCACTACGTACTAGATAAATGGGACAAATGCAACCCCATTGTTTTAAGTCCTGTGTTTACTGACGTAAAATACAGATTTGGATCTGGGGTTCAAGTTTTTGAAGCAATTGGGTAGAAAAGAAGTATTACTTAGACATCTTATCGGAAGGGCAAGTAAGAACTTTAGCAATAGATCCTAGGGCTTCTGTAATGCCATATCTGATATTCTAAACAATACTGCCTCTCTGTTACAGTTTTACAGTAGTGGTAAGTTTTTTTAATATTATTTTATTTATTAATTTATCTATATTTAAAGACCAAAGCTTTGGATAATTTTTGTTATGTTAATCTGGAAGGAAGCAGTTCATTTTGCCAGGCAGTTCATTGGTCAAATCAAAATAGACAATATTTTTTTCTACAATTTTCTGAATTAGTTGGGATGTGTGTATTGTTGTTTATCAAGTGTTTTTCTTGTGTCATCTGTCTTTTTATTTTATCATTCTGGTAATGTAGACCATGGGATGTTTCTGTTCCAGTCCTGTGATTACATGGCTGGATAGCCTCCAGTACAGCCTATTGTTCTTTGTTTGAGTTGCAAGTGACAAGTGAGCTCTAATTTTTAAATTTATTTATTAAAAACTCTAGTCAACAATCTTACAATTCACAATCAAGTTCGCTATTCATCTGAAGCTAGCTCTGTATAATTAACCCTCAGTCTAAACTTAGCATTTTCAGAAGTGTTTCATTTCTATTTCCTGTCATAATGGGATTGTTCAATCGGGCTAAGATTGGGAGGATATTTGAACAGAGATGTCAGGAATCAAGCACCAGCACTGAGTGGTTTTACTGATATGGACAATTAGGAATCACTTTTCCAACTTACATATCATGCCCATGTTATTTTACCTACTGAACTATATGTATAATCCATCATGGCTATGGTACTTGTGTGGTTCCATGTCATTCTTACAGTTTATTCCTAAACTGCTTGACTTGAAACACTTCTTTGTCATTACAAAGAGGCTGAATGAATTATCCAAGCTCAGTGGTTGAGTCTGTGGAGCCAGGAAGTTGATCTGCATTCCCTGAATCTCATTCTTGTGCTGATGACAAACATTTCTTACTCATTTATACTCATTGATGCAACGAAAGAGGTGATGTAACATTGGGCATTAACAGCCCGAACTAGTGGAACAAGCAATACTTTTAAAGATCACAAACTTGTCACAAACAATCTAGAAAATGAGTACCTGAATACATTTTAAGCTTGATAATTTGCCTATCACTAGAGCTTATTTTACAAAGCAGCAAGTGCCTTTTTAGCTGAAATCATCAGGGTCTCATGTTATCAGCCTCTTAGAGAATTCAGTTTAGCTCATTGCCACCAGTTTGTTGTTGCTTTGCCATTTTGTAGTTGTTACTGTTACATCTACCACACAGCAAAAATTAAAATTCAAGAACATTACCTTGAAAATAAAAATCAACAGCTCTAGAACAGTTGCCAGTTACCTGATAACCCAGAACAGTTTGGACTATGGACATCTGTCCTGTTCTTATCTCTTCCAGGAGAGGGCACTGGCAATACACAAGACATTTTGCATTATTATATGTAAAAACTCCATGGGCGTTTCCTTCAAGGTGGTAGACCCTGTGAAAGACCCAACTAAAACACAGAGTACTAAGATGGATTTTATAAATGGGTTAAAGTGTACTAGTAGGAGGTGGGGCAGGTGTATTGTCATCAAAATCTGAGCCAATCAGGAGTCCAATAATTTGTGTCAAATTCAGATCCTACTCTATGGAATCTAATTTTAACACTTCTCTGGCACTGGCCAAGTGGAAGAAAGAGTTAACTATTGTTATCTTCTAATTAGAGCTAGGTAAAATATTGCCTTTTTCCTTCAATCTTATTATTTGCCCATTCTCCTGCAAAAGTATAATTAATATAAATTAATTTAGATCATCAGTTCTTTTGCTTCAGTAACATTCAGAACTCCTTTTTGTTTACTTTAAATAACTAATGACATAGGTCATGTTTTATTGAAAGAAAATGCTGGCATAAAAGGAACGTTTTATATCTTCACATGAACATGCTTTGAATGGATGTGCCAGCTAGGAATGCTGAAACAGCAATCTTCGAATACTCTCATGCTTCACAAATGCCAAGCTGGAATCAGGAACACTGAATGGAATAATGAATGCTCATGCAATCATGGGATTTAAAGCTAACAAATGGCATGAGTGGTAAGGGTGGGTGTAGAAATTTTTAACATGACGTGACATAATTCTAAGAATGTAAAGTTACTTCAAAGCAAAGGTCAACTTAATTCAATATACTTTCTTTGGCCATGATCAGTAGTTTCCTTGGACAAAACTGAGACCAAATTTGTAGTTGCATTTTGCAGGTATTTTCTTCCAGGCTCCAACAATTTGCTGCTGAAAGAGCTGCTGTCCATAATAATCTTTGTGGATTTTTCACATAACACTTGCTAAGTAACCTGGCATAAAAATCTTTCTCTTAAGCAGTCTCTTCACCAAAACAAACAAAAAACAAAGCCTTTACTGAAAGTATGTATGATCTCATTAATTGAGCTGCTTATATGTAGTTAATTCAACTTCCATCCTGGCTGACATTCCACAAGTTCCTTGAAGTGTGAGATGCTCATGGATCACGTATAAGGCTATTTACTCTGGATCAAGTTTACTTGGTAATGATACCTTTCAGCTTCCATAATTTCCTTTATTCTAAAATAAAGAAAATAAAGATAAAGAATGGCAGCATACAGTCATGGCACATCTTGCTGGTGTGTTGTTGACTGGTCACCTTGATTCGTATCATTTGCCTTTTCCTGTAGGAGGAATTGATGCTGAATTCTCTGAGTCTTCTTGCATTGCTTATAGTGCCAAATAGAATAAATTGCTTGCAAAGAATCTGTAATAAAGTGGATTTCAAACTAGAGAGACAAGTCTATATTTAGTTTAATTAAAGGGACTAAAAATCAGGCAGGAAGGGAGATTATGTGGCAAGAATCCCTAATCTGCTGAGAGAGAGCACTGCTGCTAGCAGCAAGGCCAGTTAAAAGATGAAGCAGGTTCTAAAACATTTTTGGAACATCTCTCTGTTTTGTCATATATGCAGCGGTTTCTCCTCCTATTTTTTTTCTTTATTTCATTTAAAATAGTCACAAAAAATGGTTCCATCTACTGCTCCTTGGGCTGTCATTTAATTAGAAACTATTATTTTTGCCAGTTTTTGGTGGCTAATGAGCCTGAATTTCTCTTCCGTGCCTTTGCCCCACAAGTAAGGTTTCAGATCACCTTCTTGTGTAATTTGATTCAGAAATTATTAAAATGTCAAATTAATACTCTTTTCCTTCAGTTTAATTTTCCTTTGGTGGAATAACTTCCATTTCATGAATATTTTGAAAGTTCCCTGTGTTGTACATGCAGAGCTGTCTCACAGCTCTCAACCTGCAATTACAGCTTTCCCTTATAAATATTTAAATGACAGTTCAGCTTTCAGACAGAGTACACCAGTGACAAAGATCAAGCTTTCTGACCTTTTGTTAATTTGCTCAGTGAAATATGATTCCCTTGGTCTCACTTTTTTTTTCTTTTTCTTTTTTTTTTTTGTATTTGAGAAGAAATTTGCATGTGAAGAGGGTGTTGGCACTTTTAATTTTTATTGCTAATTAGCTTTTGATGCATTTATTCTACTAGATCTTAAAGAAAAATATCACCAGAAAGCTTTATCAGTTAGGCATGAGAATATAAAATAGATAATTTAAGTAATGTTTAGGCTCTTTATTAAGAAATGACAAGAAATGTGTTATAACATGACAGGAGAATTTTTCACCAAACAAAACAAAAGTGGAAATGGGCCTAGAGCAATGGGAGAATTTGCTGTTCCAGATTTATTTGGTGTTTCATAGCTCTTTGCATTCTGGAGCAAGCAATTCCTGTTTAGCACATCAGAAAACTCAAAAATAATATACAAATGAAGATTATAGTAACAATAACTGCTTGCTTCACAGATGGAAAAGGGCAAATTGTATGTTTGGGTTGGCAAAGATTTTGCCTTAATCAAGAAACACCCTGATGAGAGCCTGAAAACAAGTTTCAATAATGATAGAGAGTTTAGGATGGAAAGAAGGCAGGTTAAAAAAATGACTCAGTGTGTGGGGGCTAAAGAAGAAAAAAAAATGACAAAAATAACAAGAGGATATGGCTATGCTATCTGCAGCATTGCAATAAGGACAGAACATAAAATTAGCTTTTGACTGTCTTCTTTAATGGAAAAAAAAAAAAAAAAGATTGAGGGGAAAAAAAGGTGGATGGATAGATGCTATTACTTGGCATTCAATCTCGTCAGGTCAGTGCAGACCAGCACTTTTCCTTTATGCCCAGTTAAGTGTCACAGAATCACACAGAATCACAGAATTTCTAGGTTGGAAGAGACCTCAAGATCATTGAGTCCAACCTCTGACCTAACACTAGCAGTCCCCACTAAACCATATCCCTAAGCTCTACATCTAAACGTCTTTTAAAGACTTCCAGGGATGGTGACTCCACCACTTCCCTGGGCAGCCTGTTCCAGTGCCTAACAACCCTTTCGGTAAAGAAGTTCTTCCTAACATCCAACCTAAAACTCCCCTGGTGCAACTTAAGCCCATTCCCCCTCGTCCTGTCACCAGGCACGTGGGAGAACAGACCAACCCCCACCTCACTACAGCCTCCTTTAAGGTACCTGTAGAGAGCAATAAGGTCGCCCCTGAGCCTCCTCTTCTCCAGGCTGAAGAATCCCAGCTTCCTCAGCCGCTCCTCGTAGGACTTGTTCTCCAGACTCCTTCATCGATGATCTGGATGAGGGCATTGAGTGCACCCTAAATTCACAGATGACACCAAGTTAGGTGCGTGTGTCGATCTGCTCAAGGGTAGGAAGGCTCTGCAGGAGGATCTGGATAGGCTGCACCGATGGGCTGAGGTCAACTGCATGAAGTTTAACAAGGCCAAGTGCCGGGTCCTGCACCTGGGGCGCAACAACCCCAAGCAGAGCTACAGGCTGGGAGATGAGTGGTTGGAGAGCTGCTGTCGAATACTTAAAAGTTTATATTAGAAACTTCTTAGGAACAAAGACAGTACAGTACCTCTTCTGTCTTGGTGGGCACATGCCCATGCCCACCAAGTAAGAAAGATTCTGTAGGTTAATGGAGAATGTTTTAAAACTTTTTGAAATAGTACTATTATTGTAAAAATTATTATTTTTCTGTTAAAATACCAAACATTAAAACCATAGTATTCTGCTATCAGTGTTGATATTGAGCTATTACATATTGATGCTTTTCTGTTTAGATCTCACAAGTTTTTCTTACCATGTGAATGCTTATGTGTTAGTGTAGGTATGGAGTGAATGTTTAGTTAGCAATTCCACTGACATATATTCAGAGGTAATGCATTATACTGAAAACAAAACTGAGGTTTGCTGTGTATGTGCCTTCAAGGGAATTAAGTTTACAAGTATTACCAGAAAGCTGTTTTTAAAAAATATGTCTGATTTAGGAAGTGTGAACAATGGTTTTGTTTGGATTGGAAGACTATTGACTTTTTATTTGAAACAGTAATTAAATATTTATTTATTTATTTATATATATCTATATAGATGTTGTAGAGAGATAAGGGTCAGCAAAAATGAGATTAAAATTGGGCTTTCTTGGTCAAAGGATTGAGGTCAGGATTTATATACAGCAGCATAATTTTCAGGGTATGTCTGCATTAGGTTTGAAATGCCAAAAATATTAGCAACAGCAACTACTCTTTAAGCCAGTATGTTTTGGAAACTTCAAGTGCTTAAGTCATCATACCAGATGCAGGCAAAGGCATATACAAGGCTAAATTAATCTTCAAGGAGTGTTCAGAAATGAGTTTCAGGTTCATGTTGAACAGAAATACATTTAAGATATACATTAGGATCTTTTGGATCTGATGGAATCAAGGCTCAAACATTAACTCCTAAAAATTGAAATTACTTTTTACTGCAAACTGTGAAAAGTACATCTTCTTTTTTATTAATGAAAAGCATTTACATATGCACATCATCACTAATCTCATCCTAAGTCCGAAACACAGCACCATAACAGCTATTACGAAGAGAATTAACTCTATCTCGGCCAAAACTAGGACATGTGGATTGTGAAAAAGGAAGGATTGCTTACAGTTCTTGGAGCAGAGGTTAAGGCGAGCCAAGTGCACTGAAAGCTTTTGTACTCGCCTTATAGTTTTGCAAGTTGCTTTTTGTTTCTTATTTTATATGCAGTCATAAATGAATGGACATAGCTATAAAGTTGATTAAAGAAACGACTTAATTAAGGGTTGTAATTAAACTAGTGGAGGAAACTACAATGGAATTGAAACTTCAAAATGAGCCTGTGTGATGTAAAGGCTAATGGTGTTAAAGCTGTAATCTATGAAATAATTGATTCTGTAGCCATTAGTCTTTTCAAATAAGATTAAGGGCAAGGTGGTATGATCTTGCTAATTAATTTGTTCTGTACCTTCAAAATATGAAGTAATAGTATAAATCTAGGAATTCTTTGATACACTAGCAAACTCTCAAATCATAGGAGAAATAGTAGTATCTTCAGAGTATTTCCATATTTTCAGTTGTAATAGGCATGGAGGATAGTATTTAACTTAAAACCAGAATATTAAAACAAACATATGTTGCATGGTTTGAATGGATATTAAGAGTCAGATTTTCTGGATGGCATTTGAGATGTTTTGTGAGGACTGCTGGTGCCAAACCTGGTATGTGGACCATTTCTAAGATCATTAGTGTAGCACCTTTCAAAATTTTATTTTCATGTTCACTTACCTGTTAGCTCACTTACCTCATGAACACCTGTTAGCTCACTTTCACCTTTGAGCTGAAATAAAAATTAAAAAAAAATGAAAGAATTGCAAGAGTACGAAAGTAAATATATATATGTGTGTATATATATATATATATATATATATATATATATGTTCATTGTTTCTGACAGAAACATCAGAACATCACACTGATACAGAGGTTCTGTTATTTTAAAGTAGTTGTGACTTTCTCAGGCAAACACTTCATCTCTCCTTCTCCCCAACTCAGATTTCTCCATGACAGCTCCATGTTTTTAGTGAGCTTTACACTGCCATTCTTCACCTATGCAAAAATTATTGGATCACCTGCATCATGTTTCCCCCTTGTATTCTAATCTGACGGAATACATCCCCTCATCTCTTGCAGCCAAGTCCAGGTCTTAGAGTACAAGGTCAGGGGCACAATGCAACAGATGAGCAAAACTCATTTAGAGTAGAGAAATTCAGTCTGCAATGTTGTGGGAATAACTTCAAAAATTAAATGCAATGCTGTTTTGCTTATTGAGTCCATTGATTAATAGCAAGTATCTTCTTAAAGGGTAGTAATAATTTCTCAAATAATAATATTTTTTTTTTCTTCCTCAGACAGTTATTTTTTGTAATTCCTCAGGGCTTCCTTCTTTGGAGGTAGCAATATTTTAAAAGACTTTTGATGTTGTAGAAAGCTTCCTACCTCTTCTTCTGTCTCTCCCCTGTTACTGTATATATCATTTAAAGTTAACTTCCGTTGTATTCCTGTGTCAGTGGCCGTGTAGATCAGCTGATTTGGATAAGGCTCGGTGATAAAGAAGAGTTGTAATAAGTTTTTTTTGTTTGTTTTGTTTTTGTTTTTTCATTGAAAGGGTTAAAAAAATGCAAAACACGTGGAGGATGTTCTTTTTTGCTGGCAAGACTGTACAAAGAGTACAGCATGGGTTGATGTGTGTAATTTAGAAAGGTGGTTGCCTGCAGCCAAATTACTGCCCCATGACCCTGTCAGACCTTCTAAACTACACATGGCCAGGAATAGGCCAGTGACAGGGTAGGAAACAAAGGAAACACACCCAGAAGCTGCAGACAGTTGTGCTGAGAAAATTATAGCATTTAATATTTCCTTGGACTTCGGTTTTGGATCAGTGCTTTGTTCTAGACCTAGATGGAACTATTGGGATGTTCTGGAAGTAGCCATGATATCTTTTAGGTAAGATGAAGTACCCTAGCATTTATTTTTTGTGCTCACAAAGGTGACTTTTTGTACGTAATGTTTTGTTAATTTCAATGTCAGAATAGTAATTCGTCATACTTAGTATGCAGACCTTCATCAAATCAAACTGCAGTAATTTCAAATTGTGTTGTCTGACTGCAGTCTATTTTTGGTTTCACTGGCCATAAGCTTCAGTTCTGTGTTTCCTGGTGTTTTGCAAGAACCCCTGGTTTTACATCAGCAATGGTCATTGAACTGCATTTCAGTCAAGGACAAAGTGAACTACGTCTTAGTAAGAAACTTTACATGAAAACAGTTTTCTTTTCACCCAAGTGAAAATGATGCTATAAATAGACATAAATACCATGTCATTCCATAAGACCCGTGACAGCTGTATGAGCTAGTAGTGGAAGTATGTTATTCCATCAACTTCAGTCTGGATCTGGTCTGGTTCTGAAAATTGGTAATTAATTTAAATACATTGTCTCCCTTGGCATATTAGGGGAGGTCCCAGTTGACTGGCGTCTAGCAAACGTGACACCCATCTACAAGAAGGGCCGAAGGGCAGACCCGGGGAACTATAGGCCTGTCAGTTTGACCTCAGTGCCAGGGAAGCTCATGGAGCAGATCCTCTTGAGAGTCATCACGCAGCACTTGCAGGGCAAGCAGGCGATCAAGCCCAGTCAGCATGGGTTTATGAAAGGCAGGTCCTGCTTGACGAACCTGATCTCCTTCTATGACAAAGTGACGCACTGGGTGGATGAGGGAAAGGCTGTGGATGTGGTGTACCTTGACTACAGCAAGGCTTTTGACACCGTCTCCCACAGCATTCTCCTCAAGAAACTGGCTGTTCTTGACTTGGACTGGCGCACGCTTCGTTGGGTTAGAAACTGGCTGGATAGCCGAGCCCAAAGAGTCGTGGTAAATGGAGTCAAGTCCAGTTGGAGGCCAGTCACTAGTGGCATTCCCCAGGGCTCGGTGCTGGGGCCGGTCCTCTTTAACATCTTCATCGATGATCTGGATGAGGGCATTGAGTGCACCCTCAGTAAGTTTGCAGATGACACCAAGTTAGGTGCATGTGTCAATCTGCTCGAGGGTAGGAAGGCTCTGCAGGAGGATCTGGATAGGCTGCACCGATGGGCTGAGGTCAACTGCATGAAGTTCAACAAGGCCAAGTGCCGGGTCCTGCACCTGGGGCACAATAACCCCAAGCAGAGCTACAGGCTGGGAGCTGAGTGGTTGGAAAGCTGCCAGGCAGAGAAGGACCTGGGAGTATTGGTGGACAGTCGGCTGAATATGAGCCAGCAGTGTGCTCAGGTGGCCAAGAAGGCCAACGGCATCCTGGCTTGTATAAGAAGCAGTGTGGCTGGCAGGGCTAGGGAGGTGATCGTCCCCCTGTACTCAGCTCTGGTGAGGCTGCACCTCGAATACTGTGTTCAGTTTTGGGCCCCTCGCTACAAGAAGGACATCGAGGTGCTTGAGCGAGTCCAGAGAAGGGCGACGATGCTGGTGAGGGGCCTGGAGAACAAGTCCTACGAGGAGCGGCTGAGGGAGCTGGGATTCTTCAGCCTGGAGAAGAGGAGGCTCAGGGGCGACCTTATTGCTCTCTACAGGTACCTTAAAGGAGGCTGTAGTGAGGTGGGGGTTGGCCTGTTCTCCCACGTGCCTGGTGACAGGATGAGAGGGAATGGGCTAAAGTTGCACCAGGGGAGGTTTAGGTTAGATGTTAGGAAGAACTTCTTTACCGAGAGGGTTGTTAGACACTGGAACAGGCTGCCCAGGGAGGTGGTGGAGTCACCATCCCTGGAAGTCTTTAAAAGTCGTTTAGATGTAGAGCTTAGGGATATGGTTTAGTGGGGACTGTTAGTGTTAGGTCAGAGGTTGGACTCAATCTTGAGGTCTCTTCCAACCTAGAAATTCTGTGATTCTGTGATATATTTTTATCTGCACGCATGCAAAGACCTACATGCAGTGCATTAGATGCATTAGTACAATTGAATACTGCTTTTTTTTTTCACTGATTATTTCTCTGATGGAGGCAGAAGAGAAAGGGCATGTACTAGAAGTAGAGGCAAGTTGGTTGGGGGTAATCCTTTAAATTTAAGACAAAAGATTGAAACATGTTTTGTGAAGGGTTTATTAAAATGTCTTACAGTACAAATACAACATTTAAGAACTACTTCAGCAGATTGATAACTTCATAGTTGTTGATGCTTTGCATCCTGTGTTGATTGAACACTCCTGTCTAACACGTAACATGGCTACTGATTTGTCAATCACAATGCACTGTCATTTGCAATGTAAGATCAAAGGTGATTGCTGAATTATTAATGTATAGTTAGGGACTACAAAGTATGAGACAAGTTGACATCACCTTTCCAATTAAGTTTTGAAACAGTGTTTCACAACCCCATCAAATAAGGAATAATAATGTAATTTGGTTTCGTAGCTATATTGTCTTCAAATTTGGTAAAGTACTTATAACTCACCAAGCAGAACTGGGTTAGCTGTCATAAAATACATTGGATGTTGTAATCTGCATGAAATAGTGTTGTAGACTCCAACACGGCATACAGTTTTAAGGAAACTTTAAAGAAGGCATGACTGTAGAGATGCTCCTTAGAACGTCAGTGTTCAGCCTTAGACAGCTACCTTTTGCTGACAATTGCTTTTTGCTGATAAAGAATTAAATCTCCAACACACTGTGATAAAAATTCACTTTGTGCCACGCCTTTTTATATCAATAATTTATAACACTGTATTTTGAAGTAGTATAGTAACTAAGCAATGTTGAAGTTGGATATGCCAATGTAGTTTATTTGAGTCACCCATTGCTTTTGGCTCTTACTCCATTTTGGGAACTACTCATTCTAAACTGTTACAGCTTCAGAACTGTTGCTTATGATAATGCCTGCTTTCAGTTAATAGGCAATAATAAATCTTATACACTTAATCCCTTTTAGATTATTTCATGAGCAAATATAAGTGCAAGGTTTTGCATAGGGATGGTGTGAGGAAGATGATTAACTTAGTTAAGATCCCTGGAATACTTGGAAAAAGATAAGCTACAAAAGCATAACCAAGAAAAGGTTTTTAAATGAGCGCAATAAAGGATAGGAAATGTTGGAAGACAAATTCGTTCTAGTGTTCATGCAGCTGTGAGCTTGCATCTTCGAGGTGGGTGCTCATACAGTATGCTACTAGCCAGTGATGCAATCCTTGCAGTGTTCTATTACTGGCAGGTGTGATTGTGCCTCACTTCATTTGGTTATGTTTTTGAGAAATAATGCAATCTCTCAAAAGCAAACTTTAATAAACTCTTAAACCGTATAAAGTGACTTCTCAAAACACTTCCTCCCTTAACAAAATACTCTTGTTATAAAACAGAGTTCTTTAGCAGTCAGCTTGCACCTAAATGAGTCATTCGGATAAACAAGTTCCAGTGAAGATTGAATTACGATCCTATTCAGCTGACACAAAGCAACCACTAGTTCTTCTCAGGAAACTCATGAATAAATGAAAGATCCTGTGCTTCCAGGCCCAAGCCTAACAGAAATGTAAGGATGAGTGCTTTTCAGTATGATTTCCCATGCCCTGGAAGTACAGCCTTTAAGTTGCCATCAGAATTAGATTGGTGCTGATGAAGACGTTAGACATTATGTAAGTAACGACATTTAAACATAGATAGAATTGTGGGGGTATGAGTGGAAGTATTTATCATAAACTCAGAACAGTCTGTTAGACAATAACCTTTGATATTTAGCTTGTGCCTAGATGATGCAATTCATATGCCTTCCCATTTCTCACGTGGAGGGGACCTATCCAAAGTTACATTTAGATTTTGGTCTTAGTGAAGAATAAGACTTTTAAAAAATATTCAAAGCACTTATTTATGCTTATCATCTACTGAGGCCAATGAGTCTGCTTGCAGGATGTTGGCCCTTCTCTGTTACATTATGTTTTGTAGCATGAATTCAGACTCCAGAGACAGTTATGCTACATACCTGTAACAAGAGGAGTGATTCCTCTGAGTATTTTAAGGAGGGCAGTTGGAAGGCTTTGGCAAATGCTCATTAGGAAACTTCCTGGGCATAATAAAGAAGCACAGAGGTGCTTATGTGAAAATATGGCAATTGCAAGATGAAAGGTGGAACTGTTGGCCATTCAGAGGTGGGAATTGGTAGCTGGATAGTTTGCAAGGGCTAGGCACTATTTGCAGGGTGGCAAGAAGCTGTTATTATGTCTCCCTTGCAGATTGCACAGTGCAATGTGCTTGATCCCAGGCACGTTACACTGTGTGGGCTGTATTTGAGCATTTCTGAAATTATTTCCTGATCTCTCTGTGTAACTTGAAATGAAGCTATCTCTGCAAGGATGAGGCTTGTATGAATTTGGTTTGCTGAACTTAATCAGCAGATCTTTCAACTTGGATTATTTTAATTTCTAGTTTTTGAAATGCAACCCAAATAAAATATTATGGAAATGTACCCTACTGCTTTGCAACTGTGGTTGAAACAGCATTTATTTCTAAAACTGTTCTTTGAGAGTTCTGACACCTTTGCACACAGTTATTTTGACTGAATACTGAGAAAGAGGGTTGTAAAGGTAGAGCATGTGGTTCAGAGTTGCAAGGTGAGGACAGAGTCAGTTCTTACAGAAATTAACTGCAAAAACAGTCTCTGTTTTGTTTAGGAGCATGTCTGGTACTGGTATCAACTTGTGGTATCTTCAATTTAAAAAAATACTAAATAAAGTTTAAATTAAATTCTATCAGATGTGCCATGGTAAAGTTTATTAAGAAGACAGTTATTGAAAGGTCAAACAGGGTGCTGAGGACTTCGGATTAGTAAATCTTCTCAGTTGTGGACAGAAAAAAATCAAATGGATTGGAAACACTGATCTCTGTGAAACACTTAAATGATTTAAAACCATGACTCCCTTTTGCTGAGAGTAGTGTTTATATGGGGCAATGAATATTCAGAAAAAAATACTTAATCTCTGTGTTATTAAGTACTTATGGATGTGCTGTAGCTATACAGGGTCTTATTCTATTTTTAATTATTTTTTTATTTTTAAATTTTAATTGTGTCCTGCCTGAAAATTTCATTAAAAAAAAAAACAGGTACTCTGAACATATTAGAGTCCCAGCTTAGTAACAAAATGCAATACAAAAGTGTAGAGCAAATGAGCATCTAAGTGTGCTTCAGCTTTATTTCATCATATTAGTGAGAAAAATGTTAAAAAAAAAAAAAAAAAAAAACCTACTTTACATTTATATTTCATCTGTTCATTTAATCAGTGCACCTAATAGTGTTGAATAGTCAGCCTTTCTAATGTATGTATGTGATGAGTAATGTGCTATACATGTTTTAATTCAAGGGATGGCTTGTGAATAGGCCTTTAAATCTACTGTCCAGATGTAGTGCTCAAATACTTGACATTGTGCATCTTTTGGAAGTACTCTATCGAATTGAAATTGTAGAGGGGATTTAACCATACTGCAAGAATAATTTCTTTCTTGCACATGTTTGGTATTCTTGCACACAAATCATTCTACCGCTTGATTTATAATCTTGTAAGCCAAGTCTCATAATATATTTACATATATCTTAACAAATCTGCACGTGATCTTTATGATCCTTATGAAACAGTTACAGCCTATCTGTGTTACTGTCCATGAAGTGAATGGTCATGCAGGTATCCTTGTATGAAGTCAGCAGTGGTATATTCAGATATTTAACAGACCGACTTCTTCTGGCATCAGGTGGAAAAAAATAATTGCATTTCATGGTAGACTTTGCATCAAAGTAATTCATTTGAAATTGCTGCAGTACTGATACTTTTAAAATATATTTATTATTAAGACTTTTCTGAGGAAACAAAATAAAATGCTATGATTCTTGCTGGTTGTAGATAGTATTAAAATTTATTTGAATTCTAGTGTTAGGAGAGAAAGCTAAATTTGCTTGAGAGTGGAACCACTTTGTTTGATCTTATTTGGGGTTATGAATCTAAATTATAAACGTATTAGGATCTTACTCAAAGATCTCTGGGAGTTTTTGCATTGGTTTCAGTGACTTTAGGTTCTGTCCATCTCAATAATTTATGGTCTTATACAGTCATTTTCCAAGTGGTAGTTTGATTGTTGGCAACAACAGACAATGCTAGGCAAAGGATTAAGTATTTTTGAACTACCCCAAACTCAGGATCTTTTAAGGTTCCTCAGAAATATGTGCCACTTCAAATTATATTTCCTTGAAAACATAGTGTATTTGAGGTGGTTATTCTCAAACCTGTATGAAAAAGGAATTTGAGAATGTTGTTATTGCTGACTCCATAAAGCTTTGAAATATCAACCCTAAAGATCCCTCTTTTGGGAGCACTGTGCATTGTGTAAGTGAGCTAACCAAAAGAAACAAACAAGCCAAACAACACAGGCTTTCATGGATACTTTTGTACAAGCTTTGATTGAACTTTGTTGTAAATACAAAAAGAGATTCTGACAAAGTTGCATACTCTAACGGTAAATATTAGTGGGACTTTTTCTGCTTAGTTCTATACCCCTATGTTTTACAGAGAAGACATTGAAACTGAATTTTTAGTTTTACCCTCTGAAATCTATTTCCTGCAAGGGATGCTATGTAAGGTTTATTTTGAAGGCTTATGTTGGACTTCAGTCTTGTTGCCTGCCCTGACAAAATGTTTATTCAGCAAGCCTGACTTTATTAGTTTAATTTGGCTTCTGTTGTCTGTAATGTATATTTAATCATCACTTTCAAGCAGCTTTCAGGGGAACATATGATGAGAAATATGTTAACGAAACACTGTGTTGTAAGAAAAGTAAGCTCTAGTCAGCTAGTACAAATGCAGTTTAAACAAGCTGGTCACTTGATTTGTTTTGTTTTATTCTACACAGTTTGGAAATGATCCATCATGCCTGCAGCCTGCAACATCACAGAAAACATTTGATCAGGTCCAGTTTTTAGAAGAGAGACAGATTTCCAAGTCAGATGTCACCACATTAAATCAAGAGTATCATCACTGGCAGTTCTTAGTGAGTTTTCTCTCTCTTTCTCCCCAGCCTCCTTCCATGAGCACTAACATCAGGGTTGGTTTATTTTGAGGGGGGCATTTGGGAGAAGGAGGGTTTAGCCTCACCATCATTACAGCAGTAAATTCGGTATTGCTTTCTTAAAATATTGTAGATCTGTATTTAGATAATATAAGTAGGCACTTGGGACATAATTTTAAGTATGAAAGGAGAGTTTAACAAATAAAAATGTGATATGAATAGGAATTGCAATATTTTGTTCTGGTTACATGGATACAAAATTGCAGGATTCAATGCTTTATGTGGTTGTGATCAGAACACTCCAATCTGCTTTGTTGTAAACATCCTGACACTTGATTCCTAATGTTACTAGATTTTTCTTGTCAGATTTCTATATGCTTGCAGGTGTTCTAATTTTCAAGCTCCCTTTTGCAGTTAAAAAAAAAAAACAAAAAAAAAAAAAACACACACAAAAAAAAAAAAAAAAACAATAGCAGGAGTTCTTTAAATATAGTAACTGTAGGATAATGTTAGTGTACCTGAAGAAAACTTCCAGAGAAGAGTGAAATGTGGCTCAAATTAGGTGATTTGAATTCTTCCTTTTAGATAAAATACTAGTACATAAGTATAAAGACCTTTGAGTACACAAAGGGATAAATCTCTGTTTCTTTTTAAAATCAGAGTTTTAGATGGAACACAATGTTTTATTTTCTATAATTAATAGCTGTTTTATCTGCTTTTGCTTTTATTACATGAAGGAGTTTGCTTCTTTTCAGAATGTAAAACTGTAGAGTGTGATTATTTTCTGGTTTTGTTTGTTTGTTGATGGTAGTGAAAACAAATATTGTGAAGAACACAAGCTTTCTGAAATTTTTGGACTAAATACATTGAACTAATTGTCTTGAATTGAATTTTGCAGTCAATTTTCAGCAGTAAGTGCAGCTCTGTGAGTAGAGGAGACCTATTGTGTACAGGGTTATCATCTAAAAACTTGCGAGTTGCCTGAGATAGCTAAGCCATAATTTCACAGTTGTTCTTTTCACAGAAGTGAATGCTTAATCAAGCTACTTCTCCCCCCTGCCCAACACAGCATTATTTTTAGCACAGATCAGTGCCTCATGCAGTTCCTCCTGCAGCTGCAGAAACAGTTGTAATGGCACAGTTGAGAAGTGTGGCATGCCTAGGGGGAGTGAGCAATGCCAGGTGTTTGGTGCTCATGCTACTGGCTGCAGAAACAAATCCTAGCACTTAATAGTGCATGCTAACACTAACGCAGACACATAAGAATCCTTATTTGAACTTCTAGAATCGGAGGTACTTTGTTTTATCCATCACTTTGGAAATGCTGACAAAAACCCACAACTGACACTCAATTCATAAACAATATAGTGTAACAAAAACTGTTGGTAAATTTAGATCTCTACAATAACTTTGTTTATTGATTAGTACAACTGGAAGGAGAACAGTTGTTTCTGAATGTAAAGAAATGTTGAAACTTTGTGATTTGGAAAGAAAACATCTTTCTGTTGTCTGTTAGAGCTTTGCTTTTTACTAACAGCTGAACCAAACTGTAGTAAAAACTTACTCTTTATTTATCAAGAGTAAAGCATCAGAAATGTGTTTAGACCTACTAGTTCAAGATGAACTTGCATAGTTTACATCATTTCCGTTTGAGCTTGGAATTACTTGGAACAGAGTAAACTGAAAGTTCCAAAACTTCCATTTAGGTATATACTTAAGGGCTTTGTTTCTCAACCTAATGTATATGGATTTTTTTTTTTTAAATATCCTTTTCAAATGAGATATAATAACATTATTCTCCAGTGATAAGCCAACTATACGCCTTAAAAGCAGAACATAAAAATTGAAATGTGTTCCTTAGATCTCTAGATCTTTATGTCCCAGCATTGTCAACCATTGCTCTGAATTCTTCCCCAAGATAGAGATGATTTTATTAGTCTTGAGTCTTTATCTCAGCAAGTATGTTTAGTATGATGGTGCTTCTTTGGGTGGTATATAAGTAATGATTGGCTCGGGCATGTTTTGCCCAAAACTAGAGGGCCATGTGTTCAGGGATGATGTAGTGTGTTTATTACTTTTCTAAAAATGTAATGGGTGACTACAGAGAATATGGAACCAACCTCTTTGTGGAGATACACAGTGAAAGCAGAAGAGGCAATAAACACAGCCTGTAGCGAGGGAAATTCTTATTAGATCTAAGGAAAACATTCTTTAAAACAAGGTTGGGCAAACACCAGGGCAATTTGCTGAGAGGTTGTGTCCAGACTATGAGTCCTTCAGACCTTTCAGGACTGACAGGTGTTACGAAAAATAAGATACTATGATTTATTTTCTAATGATGATGAGTTCTGAGAAGCATACATATTAGTCAGTTACTTGAACCGCAGCTCTTGGTGACTGAGTTATGTTATTCATATATAGATGTATTCATCTCCAAAGGACTTTGCAACTACTAAATAACACAATAATTCAAAGAAAGTTCCAAAAAAGGATACCATTTTTAAACCTAATGTTCTCACCTTCTTACATTTTATCTCACTCAACTGAAGGTAAAGGCTTGAAGCTTTGCTCTAAGAGCCTGATATTTGAAGTTTGCAGTTCTAAATTTGGTGGTGGATTTATCCATTTGAAGGATATGAGTTTGATTGCATCAGAAGTAATTATATTTAATATGACAAGAGAAAAGTGCATAAATGTGATATTTTGAACAGCTGTTAATGCCATCTTTGCATCTCTGCTTCTGAAAAGAATAATTACATAGCTGTGGTGTGAGCTGAATATTAAAGTTTGGTGAAAGGCACTTCTGCCTTTCACTTCACTAAAAATTGAAGTCAATCTTTTAACAGCATGTGTAGTTCTACAAACAGAAGGCATTTGAAAAATTAGGTGGTTATTTGTAGACCCAGACCCAATGCACTTACAAAAGACCAGCTTGAGCCAAAAACTGGATACCACTGCAATTAGCGGGAATTCTGCTGTTAATTTCAGTCACACCAATAACTCATGCTTTCAAGAAACATAAAGCTGTGTTGTAGAACAGAAAGCAGTGGCTTGGATTAGGGTCTGCAGAATAGAATAGAGAAATGGTTTCTCAGCAGCTCATTTCAGTCCAAAATAGACTGTCTTTGAGCCCACTTAAATCTACTCTTGCTGCTTCGGTTTGTCAATATTTAGAGGCAACACAAGAAATCTAAATGGACACTGCAGTTTGCAGCCTTCTGGATAAAGGGTAAACTCCGGATGCTCAAACCAGCCTCTTTTTTAAAACATTGTGTCCTTTGTGTTACCGTAGTGTGGATAGTGAGGATAGTGAGAGCACTAGATACCCTGATGCCAGGATTAGGATTTCCTAAAAAAAAAATATATCAAGGTTTCTTTCATAGTGTAGTTACAATATTCTGGGGGCTAATTTTAACTTGTGTGTTCACTTTTATTCACTTTTTTAATGGTTTGCTGCAGCTATATCAGGAACCATAAATGTTAGTTATTTATACCAAAAATATTTTCAGAAGAAATAAGTGCAGTTCTTCATTCTGGTACTGTAAGTGTAAGCAGTGGCTTCACTGGTAGAAGAAAATCCCGTATTTTAGTAAATAGAGGCCAAATTTTTTATCTACAGACAAATGTTCCCTTCGTCTTCTGTCATTAGCTTTCTGCGTATATAAATATAACAGACTTGCACCAGTTACCTGTGAGTTACCAGGCAACAGCAGCATTTGACACTGCCTGCAGCTGCAGTGAATGACGTGCAGCTCCCTGATAGTAAATTAAAGTGCTCTGAATTTTGAACTACGGCTGATAAAAAGGATATTAGTGCAAGTACAATGCCAATTTCACCATAGTAGCAACATGTCAGCAGAGTTTCCATAACAACATCACTTTGTTGCAATATCACCCTTTAGCACATGTTCATGCTGGAAAAATTGTAATTGCTTTAGTCTTTTGCAATATGTAGTTTTCTCTGAACTACACGCTGCATGCCATGTAAGCCTTTTTACTTCTTTACTAGAGCAGGAAACTGCTATGCTTCTGAAAAATTTGCTCAGTTGTTCACTGAGGTCAGCACTAGATGTGTATCATACTAAGCAAAAACTGGGCTGAAAGAAAAACATAAATTTTTTTGAATTCATAAATATTTTGAGCATTTCTTGCTTTCCAAAGGTGGTTTGTAGTCTCTTAATGATGGCAGAGTAATGAGGTTGGATATTAATGCAATAACAAAAATTGTGAATGCTTCTAATATGATACTTCAGCTCAGCCTAGCTGCCTGGAAATTTTTAAGGTTACTTGTCATTCCTGTGCCCTGTACGTATGGGTTGGTTTGTTTGTTTGTTTTAGCAATGAGAACACTAATATTCATGGTCAAGTGCCGTAGATGGATTTTGATGGAAGCTGCGGTTAAACATGATGAATTTAAATTTTTATAATTTGGGGTCTCTTCTGAGCATTTTTATATGGCACTGGGAGTGCCTATGAGCTATTTTAAGAGTTTATTTTCCTTTACCATTCCATCATTAATATCCTTCTCCATATCGGTTAAATTAGTTATATAACTTTCCATTTATGATGATATTTTCTAGATTAACTATTTCCTCTGCAAATGTAAATTTGGTTATGATTTTGTTGATACAGTGATAGTATAATAGAAGTCTTTCCTATCTTCAGGCTGTGAAGAGAACAAAAATAGATCTTAATGTGGTTTTAAAAAACATTATTTCTAATCAGTGTTCAAGCAGCTTGTCATGTTCGTGAATGAATGAAATCAGGAAAAGGTATTTAAAGCCCCAGACTGTGAAACTTGTCCAATGTAAAGAAAAATAGACTGAACTGAATTTGTAGGCATGAAAGCAGACTGACCTTTTTCTTGCTTTCCTAGAACATAGTATTCCTCGTCCCTCAGTTTAAAAAGATTGTTGACTCAAATATGACCTTCTATCAAAAACATTCTTGTAACTGAGTTTCCATCTTTTCCTTTGTGGTGGACTAATCAGAGCCATCATCAGGGTAGGTCAGGAAGGGCACCAGGTAGGAGCAGGTACACTCAAGCACTGATGCTGTGGTTGATGCCTGGATTATGTGCATGATGGCAGCTTTTAAGAAAGCTCTGGGGAGAGGGGTCCTACTCATATGTTCAAAAGGGGAGCAGAGGAGAGATAGGCCTTTATCGGACTCAGGGCAGTCTTGCTTATGGTGGATGTAATGCTGTCTTGCTATGATTCTGGAAAAAAACAAAAAACAAACAAAAAAAACCACACACCTTGTATTTTTCAAGTCCTATAGGTCTATAGTTGTTTCTCTAACGAATACTTCCATTAATCCTGTTGCATCATAAAATTCACACATAAGGCCTTCTAATGGCCTGTAGCATATGTGATGTGCTCATAATCAGGTTCTCAGTTTAAAAAGTAGACTTTTGGTTTTCATGACTGCAGATTTAGGAGATATCTCAACATGATCTGAGTGTAATGGATTCAGTGAATCCAGTCTAAACATACAAAAGAAATGAAATGTTCTTATCCCTACTTCTCTGTCAGGACCAGAACAAATGAGCCAATTAATGTCTAAAGAAAGCACAAGGAAAGAGTCAGGAACTGAGCGCAGATTTTCAGATTCTCAGGTAGTGCTTAAGGGCATGATTTTTCTTTTTTTCATTTTGTATTCTGTCATTTAAATGCATCCAGCAAACAACCAACTTTGAAAACATTCAAAGGTTCAGCTTACCCTAGAACAATTATTTTCTAAGCATGGAATGTAAATTCATGGGTCAGTGTATAGATATCTTTTTAAATCTGAATGGATGTAGGCTGTATATAAATCTCACTATCCAGTGCACTGCTCAATGCTGTCTGAAAAGACAACATCTGTGTAAGTCTAGGTATATGTTATCTTTCTCCTAAATGTACTACCCATTGTCACAGTCCCAGCATCCTTCTAAATTGCCTTAACAGATGTAATACTTGTATCTCACAAGAAAGCTAAAGAATCTGAATGCTTTATCAGTGACAGCAAAACAAAAGGCATATGGAGCAAGGTGATTTATTACTTCATTTTTCTGAAACGCCTAAGATGAAATTTTTTGCTTATACTTCTTCCTATTGTAATTACATTTACCTCTTGTTTAATCGTCTTTAAAAAAAAATAGTACATCTGAGGAGAGAACGTGATTTAATTAACTTGTGTCTTAATGAATCAAACTGCAGAATTTTGTAGTAGCTTCATTTGCAAGGCTTCTTGTTCAGTAAATAATTGGAAGACAAAGTATTCAAGTGATATTAAAAAAATAAAAGCCTTAAATGTAAACCACATACTAGTAATAGAGCAAGGAAGACACAGCTTTATTTGTATGAATAATTGAATTGCTCTCTAATAGCATATACATGTGGAATAGATCGTGATTCGAACAAACTTCAATTTGTGTTCTGGGAAAGTACTAGTGATTAGATGGGAAGCAAGAAGGCTCCTTGAAGCTGCCAGATTCACTTTTCACTAGCTAAAAACCACCAGAAATGTTGGATCAAAAATCCGGAGTTAACATCAATGCTGTATAAAGTTCATAGCACTTTGGAAAGACAGCACAGCTGGGAGAAAGATATTCTAAATTAAATCTTTCTGAATATGGATATTAGTCTATGATGAGTCCATAGCTTGATAGTATACATCAGAGATACAAGGCATATTTAGGGAAAAGTGTGTTTAATGTCAAGAATATGTAGAAAACTGTATTTCTGGGCTTTCTTCTTTCATCAAACATACCAGAAAAACTGAGCTGTGTGAATGGGATCATATTAGTGTGTGCTAAAGTTTGTAAATTCCAGTCTCAAACTGTACTTCGCAGTTAGGCATATTTCATATGCACCCATTCTGTACTTGCATCTACATTTGAGGATCTTAGTACAGATCCCAAATACAAAAGGTGCTTTACTAAAAATGTTGATTTAAAATTGACAGGGCAAGTTATGTTTGTGTTGAGATCAAAAGTAACTACATAACTACAAACTACAGTCCCAGAATTTTTTATTCTTACAGTAAATTAAGCTGAAGTTAAACCTGAAAGTGCTGTAGTCCTCCACTTAGTACTCCAGCAACTGTTCCTGCAACTTGGAACATTTTCTTTATACTGGGAGATAGCACGAGTTTGTTTTTCAGTATGAAGAACCGTGAAGAGATTGAATTTGGGAACTGGACATGATGGGTTTACTAAAGGCATAGAAACTTTGTCCTGGTTAAATGTCTTTGTGACTGCATCTATGACTTGAAGCAGCTGTTGTGATTTTGCCAGCCAAAGAAACCTGTCATGTCTGTTTCTAATTCATTGAGTGTATAAGTGTCTTCAGACGATTGAAAACTTTCTGTGCACACTGGCAGTGTGCAATAATGCTATTTTATCAGAGGCATATGAAAGTATATGCAATGCTTTAGTTATTTACTGCTGTAAATAATTGGCACAAATGATTATGCTGATGTCACAGCTCAGAAAGTACTTTGCAAGTGTTAGATTTTGCAGAACAGGGCTCTCCTTGTATGTATGGCTCTAGCTGATCTGTGTAAATACGTTCTAACAGTACATAATCTGTGTAAAGACATGCTAACAAGTGTGGAGGTGTGCCATCTGCCTTAACTTCTACGGCCACATTGGGAGAGAGGCACTCACCATCATCTCTGTGCTGGACTGTGAGCAGGTTGAATAACATTCAGCAGGATCCTCTGTATAAATGCCCACATTTCATCTCCTGTCTCATTGGGGAATATGTACATGTAGTGGTGCACCATCTGGTGCACCCTGGTATAGCTTATTTTATTCTTGGGGAGGGGGAGGTGTGGTGGAAGAGATTAACTACATTGGTTAAAACAAAGAACCAAACAAACCCACACCTGTTTTGAAGCAGGCATTGCTTGGGATATTCTGTCATACTTTTTCCACATGCACAAAGCTGTCTGTAAAGTACCTGTATTGCTCTTGAAGAAATCTTGACGTGTGATTTTCTGTATTTTGGGGACGGGATGTTGCAATATAAGCGCCTGTAAGAATTTCACTGCAAAGTTGATGTACTGGTTAAGCTTTTTCTTTCTTTAAAAAGTAATAGTTCAGATATGTTCAACCCATTAATTCATTGTTACCTGAGAGGCAGTGGGTGGACAAGAAAAATGAGTCGTGCTCAACATAGCAAGGAGATAACGAAGTATAGAAATAATTAGCAATACATTTTAAAAATATGCTCATACAGAGCCAAAAGCATCTTGGTGTAAATGCATGGTCTCAAGTATGTAATTGAGACTACTCATTTGAGCAAGGAAAATATGATTTAACTCTTTCTCTGTGTGGCTGTTAAGAATTCATAAAATGTTAAACGTCATAAAGGAACAGAATATGATTCACAGCAAAGCTCATTACATTAAGACCACTAGTGAATGTGTTTTGAAACTTGTTTGAATTGTTTCCTTCTGTAGCAATAGATGGTGTGTTTTGTATATTTGCCACGATGATGTGCAGATCATATATATAACTATATATTCAACTAATTCCATAAATAAATTAATTAATAAAAATCTTAACCTGTATAAAAAATGAATACAAACATGAAATGTGCTCTGCCCCTACCAACTGTATAATTTCAGTTGACAGAAGATAAAATGCAATTCTAGGCACAGGCCAGTCTTCCAAAGAAGACTAGGGAATTAATTTCAATGGGAAATTAATTTCCATCTCCTCCAAAAATCCAAGGCTAGTATTATTTAAGATATTTTTTCATTTAGATAAGAAAGCAGCTATATAATTGAATATCCATTAAGAGCAGGATAACCCAGTATCTCTTTACTAACAGTTCCCTAGTTCCTGATAGGCAGGCAGGATTGTACTTGCAAAATGGGAAGAGGGTGTCTGAGAAAGCTATTAGACTTGCAGTTATCAACGCACAATGAAGCACATTTCTGGCCCCATCACTCTGTTGTGTTCACGTAGTTGTATGACTAGGCATGTAATTCTACTCAAGTATTCTGGCAGGGCTAACTTTGCTATTTCAAAATCCTGGGGTTTTGTCCATTTATTAATTTCTGTGCTAGCATATTCTTCTCTAGTTGCTAGCTTATTTGTGTGTCATTAAAAAAAGGGACTTTGTTCTTTAAATTCCTGGTTAAATTTTACTGATTAAGAAGTACTGGTGGTTTGTACAAATATCTATGCCTGGTCTTTCAGATGTGACACTGGTTTGCTGCTCTATATTGTAGGTTAAATGAGTAAATGCCAAAATGAAAATGTCCAATGTTTTGGCCATATTGCTAATAAATTATATATGAATCTTAATAAATATTAGTGATGAAGCTGACAGTTATGCATCCCTCTTGGGTAAAGTAGGTCTGATCTTAGTGAACCTCTTCAGGAAATCTGTGTCATTTCTGATGGGACACATGACAAATGAAAACCACTTGCTTTCAGAGGAGGAGTACCAACTAAAACCTAGTAACATTACCTCAGTTCTTTATTAGATAAAATCAATGTATTCATTTAACTACACACTGAAGATGCTGGCCTTAGAGTGATGTGTAATGCTGAACTTATATTTGTTTTTGCTATGAAGCAGTTCATGGGCAGCAGGCCAGTCCCAGAAATGCATCATTTTCTTTGATTACTCTCTCTACTAGTTAACATAAGAAGAAAGGCCAAGGACATGAGCAGGGAAAGTTAGACTATGACTTATAGATGTGATATGTATGTTTTTTTTGTTTCTCTCTTATGGATTTAAATGGAGATGTACTGTAAGGAAGTTGGCCTAGCTACTGCCCTGACAGTGCCTTGTTTTCTGTGCAGATTAGCAGGGAACTCCAATCTGCAGGGCCGTCAGTCTGGCCTCTTTACATCAGTACTGAATCACTGTAAAAAGAAAAACACTGCATGTGATTATCAAAAGCATTTCCATTTATAACACACTTTTTACAAATAACACTTTTTTTTATAACACACATTTATAACACTGGCAATTCAGCTCTGACACCAGGAAATAGGAGCATTAATATTAAAAGGATGTTGAATGTGAAAATTTGTAAGGTATATAAATGTGGCAATAAAAATATATTTGTCTGTCACTTTATAGAGATGTGAATGTTTAAACTTAAAGTGTCAATAGGTAGTGTTCCCTTTGCTTAGTCTCTCTGTGATAGGTAGACATCAGCAGACATTTGACACTAAAGTCCAACGAAGCAGCAATTAGCATATTTTAAAGTTTCCTGCACTGACTGCTTAAATAAATTTGCATTAATAGAAAGATGAGACTCTTCCTAACATTCTCTGCATATGAAAGGCTAAAAATAGTTTTATCAGTACTGCGGTTGCAGCTTTACTAAATTTTAACAGTTTGGGGGAAAGGAAAACACTGTTGAAAGGTTATAATTAATGAGTTATGTGTTGTTGTTTTTTATAAGTATACCAAAATAACATGAAGAAATTGGGACGAGCATGCTATTTTGTGCCTTTGGCATTTTGATGGTGTGCAGCCTAGCTTCCCACTTGAGATGGGGGCGGGCTTTGCCATTGCTTGCTCTTAGTAGCTAGCCCTCTGCAGCTGCTTAGAGAGGAATCCATGGTATGTTTAAAGGTGATTGCAGAGAAAGAAAATTCAGTTCTGAATTTACAAAGCAAAGTGTTATGGCTACTACTATGGCTCTCTGGCTGAAAGGAAATCCAGCATGGTGCATCCTGCTTTTCTGAGGAAGTGCACATGTATTTAAGCTCCTGAAAAGTTTAACAATTACATTCTCAGCCATATTTGGAGGCAGGCCCATGCTTGAAGTTAAGAGTAAATGCCACATTTTTTTTCCATTTCATTTATTTGAACAGTTTGGAATAAGATTACCTTGTAACACATGACCTATAAAATTTAAAGCAGTATATGCAAGAACCCTCTTGAACTCAAGTAAGAAAAGCGAAGTTTTATTGCTTCTGAAGAAGTTTTCATGGTGTGAGAAACACATCTTACAGATAACTAAATAAAGCAGTGTTATAGAGCACTCCCTGGAGAATATATGGGAGCAAAGCATTTATTAACAAAATGATGTATCAGAAGTCCAGGGATATATACAGATGTTAAGGAAATCATCCTTAGCTGGTAAATCCATGGAGTGGAGGCAAGGCTTGAGGATTAAACCTTAGTCTTAAAAATAAAGCCTAATTATACTTTTTCATTAGGATACAGACATGGTAATTTTCTCACAACTTCTCCTTCAAGAATGCATGTAGTCTTACTTAATGAACTTTTATACACTTTTTTAACTCTTAATGAAACTTTCTGGATGTCTGATTCCATGCTGAGGTACGCTAGACAGGCACATTATAGGACTTCGTGTTGGTTTATATACTGTATGTAAACTGAGCTGAGAAATAGCTATTATAAGAATTATTAGGAAGGACAAGCTATGGTTTAAAAATTCAGCTTTTTTTTTTTTTTTAATTGAGATGCCCTATGCATTATTTATCTCTTCAGCTCACCTGTTGTATACAATCACTTCTCAAACACCTAACCCACATTATTGTGCTTTACATGTAGTTCACCATGTCTATGCATTTTGGTTGTATTGCTGTTTGTTTGTTTGTTTTAATTTGGTGTGGGTTTTTGTTTGTTTATTTGTTTATTTGTTAATTGAAAATGACAATATCATCCTGATTGTCCTCACCTTTGGTCAAGCTCAGGTTTTGACAACGGCATATTAGTTAGCCTAAGTACTACATGAACTTGCTGTTAGCCAAGTTTTTTATTGACACAAGGAACTCAATGAAGATAAGCTTAGTATTTTTTAGAGTTGTACTAGGTCTTCACTTATGAATGTCATAATTTTTAACCCATGAGTTTCCTTTAACAGTAAAGACAGAATGCACTCTTCCAGCATATGTGCATGTGTCAGCTTTTGATGAAGGTGCAGGGCTGCATAATGGTCATGTCAATGCAATTCTGAAAATATCTAGGTTCGTTTTTATGCTTTATGCATGGAAACAGCTATTGTAATTTACCCTTTTGAATTAAGAACCGGAACTTGTGTCCATATTTCTTAAATTCAATATACAGAACATTGTTCCACGTACTGATCTTATTCTTCTTTAGTGGTATTTTTTATTATTCTGTTTTGAGAGTAGATGAGGGAGAGAAGCTTTGGGGTTATTTAAAAACAACAACAACAAACAACAGTCTTCAGTTCTGCAAAGAAGCATTTGGATGGACTAGTAGCATTGTGTCAGGTGTGAAGTAAATATGGATGGGTGACAGAATGGGAGACATGACGATGTTTCATAATCTTAGGGAAAAAGAAGTGGGTAAGCTGCTGTGATGGTAGGGTGTGCAAAGCACTTCTAGGAGTTTCTCCCAGGAGATTCTGGCAACCAAAGATTTGCAGAGAATTTGGAATATTTAAGCCTAGCTAAACACTCCATGTGAGAAGCTTATTCTTATTTTTGGAAAGGTTAGAACCTCTGGGATCATTAAAATCTGGCCTTGAAAGCTCAAGAGAATGGTTTTTATGCCACTATTTCTGGCATAACATTTTCAATTTCAGCACTTAGAATTTTATTATTTCTGCAATTGGGTTCTAGCAGAAAACGTGGATTTATTTTTATTTTTAAAGATGATTAAGATCTTTTAAATCTCAAAATTCTAACAAAACAACAACAAAAAAAACAAAAAAAAGCTCAGTTCATAGCTAATTTTGTCAACTGTGATTTTCAAGGTCCTAATCTCTTGTTTCCATTTTCAGCTGTGCTTTTATAGAAAGAACTCTGTAGTCATATTGCCCAGTGTGAGGAGAATTATGAATAGAGTTAAAAGAAGCGTCTCTGTGTTAAAACATTTATTTTTATTAACCATTTTCTATATTTGCACTATGGTTTGAAAAGATGAAACAAAATGTGCTAGTCACATGCTGGCCTGTATTTACATGTTAATCTTTGTATTCATACAAGCACAGTTTCTCTAGGAGATTTAGCTGTAAGAGGAGGAAAGAGTCAAATATATGCATTGAACTTCAAATCCATGAACTATAACTTTGTAATGTGAGTGGTAAGCTTGCTAGATGCAGTTCCTGATTATATATTGAGAGGGATCTTGGATTTGCTGGATGATGATTATATTATGGCTCTCTGAAACCTGTCTTTAGATACAGCAGGCTCTGCGGCAATGTTAGGCTCCAGAGCTCCCTACCGATTTTATAGCAAACTTGATTAAGCCATTAAATTGCAGATCATTGCTGACAGTAAATTAATTCTTAATCTGAGTCCTATTCTGCACTACATCAGGAGACTTTTGCCAGGAGGCCAGTGGCTTGAAAACGGGTAATTAAATTCTGCTGTAAATATATTTTTTATCTATCCTTCTGCTTTCTGGAGCTGGCAAACAAGTGGGAGCCATTAATTAATAATTGTAATGTGGTTTAGTGGTTTAAGCCCTGCTCCTGAATTCTGAAATGTAAACCAAGGCTATGAAGTAGGGTTTAAGTATGAGATGAAGAAAGCTGACAAAAATGTATTCATAAGAGATTTTTGTTATTATTATTATTTCTCTGTAAAAACTATTGTATACTTTGCAAATTTGGCAATCCTTGTGGGGATGTTTAAACAGTATTACTGTCTGTCTGTCTTTAGCTGTGTGTCAATGTGAATTATATTCAAGGTGTCTCTTGGCAACCTAATGGCACTAGCCATAGCAGTGTTGTGGCTCGTGTACTCTTTTGTGGCTAAAACTGCAGGCAGAACTGAGTTTTTGAAAACACACATTTGGAAGTTTTGACAACAAGCATGCCTATAGAAGTTATCTGAAATGAGCAGGTCATACAACATGGAAGATACTTGGTAGTGACACCACAAGGAAGATTTCAGCTTTCCAGCAAAAATCATCATAAGAAAAAGAACCATGGTTCCATAAAAAAATATTGCTGTTGTACTTAACCCACCTTTCATTTCGAAGGTTAATATAGTTCATAAACACAAAAAAAAAGTAGGATTAATTTGAATGTCTAGCATATAAAATTGGGTAAGTTAAAATGCAAGTAAGGGAAAAGTCCTAAGAGAAAGCCTCAGAGAGATGAGGAGAGAACATAGGTACAGCTTATCTCTCCTGGACAATATGTTGTATTTAATGATTTACAGTTCCAGTTAAAGATTGTAGAATTGCAAGGTATTTGGAATTTGAGGGAGTAGTAAAACTAAAACAAACTAATTATTTTGAGAGAAAAGCTTTTAAATGGAACAAGTTATTGATAGCTGGCTTAGTACATGAATAAAATGTGTTTACTTCATGAGAGGTGTTTTTTTTTTTGCAATGAGTGTTTTCCATTAGAACTATGAAATGATAGTGAACAAGCTTGTTATACCACTGATCTCTAGTAACCTCATTCTAGTAGCATCATTCTCCTGGCTGACAAAAGTCCACTAATTACAGATATGGTAAGATACATTGGCTTTTTACAGGTCTGTGAAATCATTTTTGTTCAAGTTTGTGGTGCCTAAAAGCCTTCTGAGCTTAATCTCTTTTTTACCTTCTGAACAGCATGAATGTGAGATTTCATTAAGGATACAAGCATGTAAAAATACATATGTTTTTATATTTTTGCTTTATAGCTAGAGAGAGAAAATACATAATTTTATCTGGAATAGTATATATAGACATACATACATATAATGTGTATGTTTGAATTCCACAGACTGAGATTTGTTGCTGTGCTTTTCAGTGTTATTAAAAATTTAACTGTGTCTCCAGCTGGGATACCTTGTCATTTTGAGAGCAATGCAAATGTTAATAATTAAAAGCAATTAAAAAGTGTGTTAAAAGTCATGTAATTTTTATATGCTGGCTGACTGAATAATGAATGCCTCCTAGATTTTTCTGGAGTGCCAAAGGGTTATTAAACACACCCTTCTGCCATCCTAGAAATCCTGTAGAAATGAAATAACCTATTTTGTCAATTTGGTAATCCAAATAAACTTTTGGAGTGAAATAATCCCTGGTGAGTCCCATAATCACCATATTGTATCTGCTCTGGATACATATTGTATCTGAAGGATACTCTTTCCATGAATCTAGATATGAAGGATTCCAAGAGACAGGTCAAATAAAAGGAATACATTGAAAAAGCATCTTGATTATGTTAAGTTTTATGAAGTGACTGTAAAGCACTATAACCACATTCTGCAATGCTCAAAAGTCAATACTGTATTTCTAGCAAAGAGAGGAATTTGATTACTTTTTTTCTTAGAGAATGATGAAGGAGATAAGAAAACAAAATGTCTCCTCTCTTATCTTTTCCTAAAAGTAAATGAATGAGTAAATAAACCACAGCTGCATAACTGTGTTGAGAATTTCACACAAGAACAATAAAATTCTTGTGTAGGTCAAGACAGTTGCAGCAAACAGGTGCTGTGCAAGTTTAAAGATAGCATTTATTTGTCTGTTACCATTCTGCACACCGTTTGATGGTTTTGGAGAGGATTTAAATCTGTCTACTAGCCCAGGCAGTATTATGTGAAACACATTTAAGATAAATGAAAAAGCTGTTTCTTTCTGAATTGTTTCAAGCCCCTGAATCAATCATGTATTTAATTTACTGAAACCTTATCTCCTTCATTTAGTAGAATAGTTCATATTTTGTAATGCACTAAGCATTATGCTGAAAGAGAGAACTGTTATTTCAGCTCATCAAATAACAAAGGCAAATGATAGAGATTAGTTCAGAACTCTGCCTAGATTTCTTCGTGTCCTTGCAATGTTTGCTCACCATGTAAATTCTGCTTTTATGTCTTCAGTGAAGCCAGCATCAGAGCTAGAGACCTGTAGGTCATGATTTAGAGATTAGAACAATTCAGTGAATAAAATGCTTGACTTTGCTGTTACTTTCTGTGAGCTGCCATGTCTCTTCTGAAGTGTGTTTCTCCTTGGCAGATAATGGAGGAGAAAAACTATGTCTGTGAAACACCAATGCAGAAAATTTTCAAGAGTACCTCCACTCCCCCCATCCTACCCCCTGCCCAGCTTTGTTGCTGTAACAGTATTTTTTGGTTTTGTGGGCTTTTTTAACTTCAGTTTTGGAATTCTATTTCAGTTCTGTTTCTTGTATTCTTGCTTTGTGAGAGCAGCTTCTTGTCACATGAACAAAATTAGATTGACAGAAGAGCTGAGCATATAGTCACCCTTTTCAAGATCTCGACTATTCAGATTCTGGAAATAGGTTTCCTGAAATAGGACTGCATCCTTATCTATAAAATGAATAAGACTGCAGTCCTCCCATGTAACAGCATTTTTAGTGTATTACCATATAATTAAATTTAAAACCAAAGCAAGCCCTCAAGTGTGATTTGGAGATCTCTATCTATGGAAAAAAGTAGCACCATATTTAGTAAAGGAAAAGGGGTACTTGGAAAAGCACTGTAAGTTGTTTTTTTCAACCAGGCTGAAGTAGCTGAGCACCATGAGGTGTTAGCTAGGTGTGGTTATTTTATCTAGTAGTGAAGGGAACAGAGCGTGACTGAAGACCTTTTTCTCAATATTAGCCATCTGAAGCCACTCCGGATTTTAGTCCTGTTCTCTTGGGTTGTACATAAGAAAGTGAGCTGTGTTGTAGCACACTAGATATTTTCAGAATACGGTTCCTCTTACAGAAATCATAGATTTGGTAATGTCACATTATTATTATCATTATTCACCAGGGATGTTTTAGGTTGGATATTAGGCAGAACTTCTTTACTGAGAGGGTTGTGAGGCATTGGAATGGGCTGCCCAGGATAGTGGTGGAGTCGCCATCCCTGGAGGTCTTTAAAAGACGTTTAGATGTTGAACTTAGTGATATGGTTTAGTGGAGGACTTGTTAGTGTTAGGTCAGAGGTTGGACTCGATGATCTTGAGGTCTCTTCCAACAAAGACAATTCTGTGATTCTGTAATTATTATTATTATTTGTGAATTCTTGTCAGTAGGAGGAGCTTGATAGAGTTAACAACCGAAAAAAAATATGAAATTGTGTAGTTCTTTCAATTTGAGAATGTTTAGTGAAATTTGATGATTGAGTTCAGTGCCAAATTTAATTTGTAGAAATGCTTCTGATTTATATAAGGTGATAGATGTCCAATGGTCTGTACTGAAGGAAAATGCAATGAAAGAGTTTAAAGTTTTTTTTGTGTTGTTGTTTTTTTTTTTTTTTTTTCAAATTATCATTTTGGCTAATTCAAAATAACTGTTTCAACTTGAATAATAATAAAAAGTCTTCTGAATTATCTGAAAATGTATTTTAAGTTTTAAGGGATTAGTTTTGTTTATATACCACAAATAGTACACAGGATGTCTTGGAAACCTTGTATTAATAGATACTTTGTACAAAAATAAAATAAAATAAAATAAAATAAAAGATATTGATGAAATAAGAAGCTACAGAAGCCCTGTAATAATGTGTTTATTGTAATTTTCGAAAGCCAAGTTGCCAACTGTGATCTGTGAATCATTAGAAGTCCTCTGGGCATGTTGCTGATTTCTCCATCTGGTTTCCATCAGTCGTGTTCTTCTCCAGACTTCATAGTTCTAAGAGCATCTGTCAATGAAGGAGAAGGGAGTTTGTATCCCAGTCAGCAGCTGCAGATGTATGGCACAACTGTGAATGAGATGATAATGAAGAGGCTCACTGGTGGTGGGGTTCCACATAATCAAAAACAAATGAGTAAATTTCTGCAAGAGAATTGTGCTTCACCCTATAGCAAAGAGTTGCTTGCCTCTGTCCGCAGCCCATTAATGGAGTGAAAGATACAGACGTGATAGGAATGACTGCTGTGTATAACCAGATTGTACTTTAACTGTTGTCTTAGAAGAAACAGAGAATACTTTTTTTTTTTTCTTCTTTTTCCCAGTTGCAAACAGAACATTCATGAATAAAAGTGAGATGGTTATTTCTGCTAGTGAACAAAAGCTTCAATATTTTTCTTTCCAATTTTCTTCCCCCATGATTCTTCTTTTTAAACTTTTTCTGGTTCCTAAGCAGATTGAAAAACCAGAGCCTGTGTTGAGCTGTTAGAATGCATGCAGAGATCTGTGAAGAAAGATTAGCCTTCCTCATAGACTGCAAGAGTAGTGAAAAGAAGAACAATGATGAAAGCTATTGCTGAACAAAACAAATTATTTTTAGAAGCCCTGTTATGTTAGCTCACCCAGTTGAAAAGAGAAGCCGTTCTGTGCCTACCTATCTGCCTGTCATGGTGTACTGCAGACACACTGAGGACGTGCAAGAAAGGTTTTTATAAAAGAATAGGAAAATCCCTCTATTACTGTTATGCTATCTGCTCTTTCTAAGGGTCAATGATTAAAGAGTAGTGAATTTTAGGTCACACCAACCTACCCTTCCTTCACAGCTTTAGCAATGGTCATTTCTGTTACAACAGTGTAATAGCACTTTGTTACTTTGCTCATGTTGTTGGAAATGTAAGAGGTTTTTTGGCTTACTTAATTTGGAACTTGGCACCATACACTACTGCTATATTTAAAATGTCTCTCTTTTGCTTTTCTCTTCTAAAACCCATCACCATCCTCATCTTTGGATTTTTTAAAGTAGAAAATATTTTAAAGATTTGTTTCTCTTTCAATAGTGAATTCCTGTGTAGTTTCACCTTTCAACCCCTTATGTATCCCAACACTGAACAGCAATTTGACAGACCAATAGTTCTGCATAGCTATGGCAGGCACAATGTGATTATGTGGCTTTAAGTTATTTGTACATACTGATCCTCTAGGCGACAGTCAGGTAACTGTATTAATACATTTTTAAAACAGTGAGGACTGAAGCAAAGAGATTTTTTTAGTTGTATGTGTACTTTTTTTTTTTTTTTTTAATTGAGAAAAAGGGTAAGATTCTGGGGAAAAGAGTTCAGGTTTTGTGTTAAGTTAATGGCTTGAAGTTTGCAGTATGCTTAATAATTTCTAGCAAAATACATGGAGAAAGTGGATAGTTTGACAATTGAGATTAAATCAATTGTATCTTTCTTTTGGACTTTTGGAAGCGCTAATGAAGGACAAAATACTGAACATGAAGATTAAGCAGAAATGTAATCACATGTCCTTTTGTTAAATGTATTTTCTTGTATTTATTTGTGATGTCTGCCAAACTCCCTAACACAAAACTGCTGTGTATAGCAGGTTTTGTTCTGCTCTGTCTTGTGGGTAATCTTGGTAATACGTTTACATTGTGCATGAACAAAAGTTGATTCAATTCAAAATAGAACAAAAGAGATGTAAAATTATACAAAGGCTTGAAATTTTTGCCTGTGGTTTGTCATAATTTTGTGGTAATATTATTCAAATAAATGCACTTTCATGATAAACAGGAAAGACCAAAGAAGATTTGATAGATGCTTGTCATATCCTTGATGATTATGTGTGGGAGTGTGCTTTCTAGGTTTACAAGATCAGGTTGTATGTATATATTGACAAGGCCTACAAGTGACATACTGCTGTGTTTAAACCTCCAATCCAACATAGCAAGAGTTCTCACTAAAAGTGCAAATACTTCTATTCTAATCCCCAGTGATGTTTCACTGCCGTAGCAGATACCATCCGTGTGAACAGCAGCGGACAATTTCTGTTCTGCAGGACTCAGCTGTAACTTGCAGGTTTTCTTCCATGCATTTGTTAACGGTTTTCCTATGTTTGCATGAGAATGCATCAACACCTCAAAAGAAGTACAAAGCATTTACCTTCTTGCCACTGAAAAGCTTTCTCTTGTATGACACCTTTCTCCCTAGGGTGATAAGGTGATTGAATCTGCTCAGGGGAGTTATTGTAGGAGATAGGAGCCAGCATGCTTCTGAATTTCCTGCTCTTTACTCAGCTAGGAAGTACTCAAAGGTAACAAAGTGCTTTGGGGCTTAGGAATTTGATTCACTTTCCACAGAAACTTCTGCTTATCACTAGTTTCTGTGAGACCCTTTTTTCGCCCTTAACTTTTGTCTGTAATTTCAGTTCACGGACTGATCTATGCAGTTGCATTCAGTTTTCACCTCAATTCATTCTGAATAGCAGTGAAAATGTATTGGGAATTTGGTTATTTAATCTATAGTTTTGGGGGGGGGGGTTGTGTTTTGTGTTTTATTATTATTATTATTATTGTTATTATTATTATTTTCCATCTGGATGGGTTCCCAGTCCTATGAATTTTAAAATCATGGTTTAAATGTGGAATGTATCCATCAATGAATCTTATGTTCTGTATAGAATATTGAATGTGTGAAGCTAAAACCTTTATGTTATAAATGCACATAAATCATTGCTGAAACTTGCCTAAAACCAGGAATGATACTAACTAGGCTGTTAGGGCTTAGGGACAGCATATTGTAAATCCACATGGTAGGGCTACTGAAGGAGTTGTTTAAATAGGTAAGTAGCAAATTGTTCTGCTGACAGCTTGTTGGTTGTGCAGCCTAAACTTCCAGGCTTTTTTTTCCAGCAGCCAGTTCCCTGAGAGTCTTGAAATGAGAGACTTAGTGCTACAAGCAATCATATTTGGAAAGAACTGCTCTAGGGCAGCGATGTCAGGTAGATTGTATTTAAAACAAGAACCTTTCTTTCCCTTCATTTGCACAAAGAAGCTGGAAATGTCAAGTTTTTGTTTGGAATTGTAATAAAACCGCAACTGAAGTCAGGATCCTCCATGAAAAGGAGTAATTCCCAAGCAACCTGTACAGTTTATTTGCAAAGCACTTTGTAACTCTGTATTGGATGACATTGAAGCACTACATATTGTTATTTTGATTGTGTTGTGACACAGAGCAAGCACTGATGCAACCAGTAAACAGCAACAGTGGCCTTGTACACTTGATATTTTTCACAGGTTTAATGCTTGTGTTCACTAAAGTCTGAGCTGATGTTTAAAATGATGGCTTGCCTAGTGGAGATTTTTTTTTTTTTTATAGTGTATGTTTCACTGGACAGCAAAGCAATTACTTCCTAAATTTAGAAATTGTTCTCTGCCGCATTACAGCAGGGTTAGACACATTCTGGCATTTGAACAACTTTCAACACACATTTTGCACATAAGAAGAAATGATGCTATTTGACAATCTGGCACAGGAAAAATGTTCAGAATTTGGGTTGTTTTCCAACCTGTTTTCCAACCAGGGGACAGGCTAGGAGTTTGCTATGGCAGAGCTGTAGATTGCCATAGCATTCAGATTGTTATCTTTATTTGGCAGGAGTGTATCGCTTCACTTTGGGTTCTTGGGACCCTCCAGGAAAAACACTCTCTCTTCTTACATGGGGTTCGGCTAGCAGTGGTTAGCAGACTGTGTTAAGGAGGCAGCAGTAACTTAAATCCAAGGCATTCTCAAAGAAAGAATAAAGTGATGTTAAGACATTTGGTTAATTATGTAGTTAAAACCCATATAAGGTGATACAGTCTTGGCAGCACCAAGACTGAATCAAGCTGAATTATGCTGAATACAGTAAAGAAAAGGCCCAGATTCTGATCCTCTGAATCAAGAAAAAAAAATCCAAAACATGCTGGCAGTGAGTTTCATTTCCTCTGGGTAAATAAAGCATCATCTGAGTGTTTGAAGGCTGCCGTAGTTGGCGTTTGGTTGAGCTCCTAATCAAGTGGCAGTTTCCATTTTGACAAGGACTGAAACAGAATTGTAAGTCTGAACAAATGGAATTAACAAGCTTCCCTCAACTTCCTGCCTTTTCAGCAGAAAATAAAAGGAGAAAGGTAACATGGATTCTTTGGTGAGTTACAGTATCAATAAGAGCTGTAACTCAGAATTTCTCACATCTAGCTCAATTTTACTATGCCTTTTTTTTTTTTTTTTAATTTTTTTATAAAAAATCCTAAGGCTGTATATGTTTTCCTCCTGACTCATTTTCTGTTTTGTGAAGAGCTTCACAAGTCTTTTAAGTAGGACTAAACTTTGCATAGCTGCGTGAAATCTAAAATGCCTGAGAGAAAGGAATGGATTAAGCAGATAATCTCCTATCGTACTTCAAATGATTTGAAGCATAGGGGTTTAAAAAGTAATAATTTCATATGCAGAAATTTCAAAGAAAACACCAAGTTATATTCATGACATGTTGCCAATAAATAATAATTTTTTATTCTTACAAGAATTTCAAAGCACTTTAAAACTGTAAGGGAATGTCTTTACATGTAGGCGTGGCCATAAGTAGATTTCTTATTGCCAGCGAGGCGAATTTAAGTTATAGCTACCTCAAATGAATGATGGCTCCTAAGTGATACAAATTTATTTCTAATTCTGTCTGTTCTCCAGCTTTTGCTGGTTTTATTTGTGAAAGAAGGAAATATGGGGACATTTGTGCCTTCTGCCACACACTGGGTGGTAGTGCTATAAACGGAAGTAGAAGGGAAAAGAAATTGTCTTTTGTGTAAATATCAATTTTGGCCTTCACAAGTTGTTCCAGAAAGAAATCTTTTGAGAATTAGCCAAAGATAGACAGGAAAAATAATCATCTGAACTATAATAAGCATCATTATCAGAAATCAATCTAAAAATAATTTCAAGCATTAAATGTATCATAAATTGGAGGAAAATAAACTATGATTAAATCAGGCATGCAGAAGAAAGCCTGTAACAGGATTTCCTGTGGAAATTCAGTACTAATTTGGTGGGACCTTGCAAAGTAGAACAGTAAACCACTAATGGAGGGAAAGGTGCACTAATGAAGTAATATGAAAATTTCAAAGAAAGTCAAAACACTTACCTCATTGGTGTTAAGGTAAACGATAAACTAAATGCTAGGTCCAGCCCAGTATTCATGTCCTGCACACTCTAGAAGATTTAATGGAGTCTCAAGGGAGAAAGTGTATGTTTCACCTTACAGGTAGAGACAGGCATTTGAATTTTGGCTATGATGTATTTTACAACATAATTATTAGGTTTTTCACAAAATTACCTTAATTGCAAATTCCATGAAAAATTCCAAGAAAATAACTTGCTTACAAGATGGTAGATAGATGACTTCTTTTCCTTCGTTTGCCACGTGCTGTTTGCCAGCTCTGGCATGAAAAGAGCCTCTTTCCAGTGTTACTTTGCTACAGGATATGTACAGTCCTTTTGAGAAACCATAATTTTATGTTGCTGAGTGTCATCAAATGTTAAAAATATGACTCTGGCTGTCCTGTCACCATATGCAAGGGTAGATCTTCAAACTGACAAAATGATCATATTATGTTCATGTTGGTAGTAGTTTGAGAGGTCTGCTATGCCTGGTCATGTTTGCCTTGTTTTCCATTATTACTATTGTTGTTATTATTATTACTTTAGGAAAAGTCAAGAGAATACACATCTATTTCTAACTTCTGCAAAAATAAATTGTACAACTGACTCATAAAACGCTTACACAAGATTTTTACACTCAACTAAATGTTGCTAATCTTTGCATGTAGCAAAATCATAATTTATTATGAAAATTGAGTTTGCATTCCTAAAAGCAGATTTATCCCTTATTTCTATGAGACAATCTTGGCACCTATCTGGCAATAAAAAAGGAAAAAAACTTTGGACGGTCAAGCCAATTCTCTTATAATAAGCTGAAAGGTAACCTTACTGTCAAACTAGCACAGACTTTTAAAGAACAGCAGAATTGGGGTTCAGACCTTGTCAGATGTCTGAGCTATGTTTTGTTAGTCAAAAGATAACATTTAACAATTTTTCATACCTAGAATTTTCTTTTTGATTGTCCCAGCAGCTATATTCAATCTATAGAAACTCTGGAATTGTCAGGTTGCTGATTTTTGTTTTAGTTGTTTTTTGTGTTTTTCTGACTGGAGTACGTGTGTGAATGTGGATATAATTTAGCACGCTTAGGCAAGCATACATACTCCCCTCTTTGTAGTTTTCATTTTGGTGGCAGGGACTGGTAGAATATACAAAGTAGCCTATTCAGATTGTAAATTGTACTTCCTGTTACCAAGCTATAAACTGCGCTGTAATAGAACAAACTGTGCTCTGGACTAAAGTATGAAATAACCTGAAATAAGTGAGTACTATACAGAAGAGTAAAACAGCGCAGACTCTGGCTTTGTATTTTGGAATTGGCATCTGTCATGGGTTCTTTTGTATGTAGATTAAAATGTCATATAAACATTATGGAAGAACTTTTCTTTTTAGCAACCGAAAATGACAGTTAATTTCCTTACATGCATATAACCTGTACAGAAGAAACTCTCCGTTCCTTTTTGCTTGTGTTTTATGAGATTAAAATAAAACAAACATTAGGATCCATGCATGCAGGGAGATAAATAATCCCTGTTCAAGAGAGCCTCTGTTCAAGAGGCTTGAGTTGAAATCAGTAGTTTACCTATGAAGGGCTGGAGTGTTTGTTAAATCAAAGTTGAATATGTATGATGAAACGTAAACCATTTAATCAAAAGCAGCATGTTTAACCACTGGTTTTCTTTCAACAGATCCTAAGAATAAGCCCATGATTTTCACATACTGAAATGAGATTTTCCACAATCACAGTTCTTCCATGTTAAAATGCACGTTAAAACTGAAATGATACTTCAGTAAAAGGCAGCCTCTTCACAAACATAGATATTATTTGCAATGAGGTGCTAAGAAATGGTTCTCATAGTTGTACATTCTTGAGAAAATAGAAGTTTGTGTACTACTACAGGCAATGGAAATACTGTAAACAGCAGTTCCAGACCTGTATGTTTTGCATTAGGGAATTTAGGATATCAATGTTTTATGTGCTATAATGCCTTTTACAATGACAGACATTTTGATTGTCACTGGAGCAGGGGGATCAGTCAAGATATCCGATCTCTGGTTCCTCAGTTATCTCTGGTAATCACTTTTTTGCAAGCGGGTATCACTCTTCAATAGGTGGTAAAAAGAATTACTGACGTAAAATTTGTTTTAGAAAACTTCATGCATGTTCAGCTGAGTCTATCAGTCTATCTTTAATTTTTTAGATTCATTATTCACTTTATTGATAGTCATATGAGAGAATTCAGTGAAGATCAACGTAATTTAAACATAGTGTCAGTATGAGATTTCATCTAGGTCTCAAGAAGAGGAAAAGCTTAGCATCATTTGCATTTGCACCTGATGTCTCTACACTACATTCAAATGCATGTAGAACACGAATTTGTGCAGCTCAGGGTATTTTAAAAAGAGGGAGGGTACTTGACTAGTTTATTTCTGTTCTCTTGTGGTCTTTTATTTTTCCTGAGGTTTATTCTGAAAGAAATCCTGATAGTCAGCTATCTTTATGAACACATACATTCTTACCACCTTTTTGGTGACCTTCATGTCCCTAGAAATGCTCCCTCATTTAAAAATCTTTATTCATAATGGGAAATAAATTGAATCTCCTTTTTGATTAACCTTCTGTTCTGAAATTCAGCCCACTGAAATTCAGAAGCATCACAAATTTGTTAGCTGTTTGTATTTAACCAAAACTAATTTCTTTTGGCTTTATCAGAGCTAATTAGTTTGCTTAAGGACTAAAGATCTCTCAGCAATCCTTGTTACAAATAAATACATCAGGAAAAAGGAGCAATAATTGAAAAATAATTAAATATGAATAAAAATTAAATATTAATAAAAATACGTTAATGCTATTCATAATAGGTAGAAATATGGTGACAGTATCTGGTCTCAAGTGTCTAAAATGCTGATTTTTTTTTTTTTTTGTATTTTTAAATGGTTTCTAAGGATTTGTTTTGCATAGAGAACTATAATTACCTTGTGAGAGATCCATTTCATATTTTATGAATAGATTTCAGTTGTAGGTTCATTTTTAATTGATGAGCTCAAAAATTATGCTCTTATCCTCTATGTGGCTTAGGAGGTTGCTATGCAAAGATGAAATGTGAGGTTTATTTTAATCAAGTATCTTCTTTTCTCTATCTTTTTTACTTCTGTTATTTTTCAATTGATGATTCATGGGGAAACATAGTTTTGATAGTTTTAAGAAACATGGAGCAGAAATAACTTTTATCTTTAATGAATAAAGATAAATTATTTCTGTTAAGTGTTTTCCATATGTGCACCATGTGCAAGATTCAGAAACTGTGAAGTGAAAATAAGTTCAGGTGAAATGAAATTGAACTAATCTACATCTTCCCAGAGCTTAAACTGAATTCATTTTGCTTCAGACTTTGGGATGGTGTGTGTATTGCTATAGGTGTTTAATAAATATGGCCTTGTCCCTTTATATGTCTGTGAATGAAAGAAAGAAGAAAATTGGTGAAATAGACAGTACAATGAGTTGGTCTTACTATTTCTGGTATTGCTTGCAATTTTTTTATTTCTTATTTATTTGTTTCCTTCAAAGTGGCCTTGTACTTGCTTAAAACTCTGAGTAACCTTGGATACTGGTCTTTTGGTCCAAGCTGTAAAGCCTTTAAATTATTTTCAAAGCTCATCAGGGGCTCAAACAAAATCAAAGATACACATCAGTTATTTAAAATGCTACATTAAAAGTTAAGCTTTGATCAGCTGGTCAGTTTGTTAAAGTCTCTTGAAAAAACTTTATGATCATAAGGTTTGTAGACCAAAGTTGAATGATACCTGAATGAAGGTATGTTCAGATGAAGAGACATAGAAATGCTGCCTTTAAAAGCACCCCAGAAGCTAGCAGTTGAACTATATTTTTTAGCATATATTAGCTGGTAGTGTCTTTCAGCAATGTTACTGGGGAGATTAAAGGTTATTTATAAGTATAGAAATTTTTAATTTTTTTTTTTAACATCATTTTGGTGTGTAGCAATTTGAAACACTGATAATAAGACATTCTTTGTGAATTTATCAATATTTTATTTTATTTATTTTGTGTGTGTGTGTGTGTGTGTGTGTGTGTCCTCAAAGCCTTTCCTGGGAACTTCCATGAGGCTTTAAACTTGTGGCTGCCACAACTGATTTTTATGACAATTAGATATGACAACCCCTAAAGCTAAACATTATTAGCATTGGAATTATTTTCTTTTGATCTTTAATTCAGCATGAGAAATTGTCAAAGTTTAATTTATTAAAGTGGAATACTATATTCCCGTGGCAGCAGTAGTGGTAGTAATCTTTTACGTTGTCCCACCATGTTCCAAGACTTCCTTGAGTAGGGTTATTTTCACCATGGTGGGGGGTTTTGTATTTCCCCTATTCATGTCACTTGAGTCAAGATTTATTTTCAGTTAATTCACAAATCAAAAATATTTTGAATCGTTTTTCCTCCCCCTTGATTTTTCTCCTTAAGATTATTTGGTAATCAGCTGGTATTTTATACAGACAATGAATTTCTGTGCTCTGATTAGATTCTCCCTGGTTGGTTGCCTTTATGGTCTTCAGACTTATGAGCTGTTTTCAGGTTATTTATACTGTAAATATAAGACTTTGTTTAAATATCAGCAAATTTACAGATCACAACAAAGGTCATACATGTTTTTACAGAATACATAAAATAGTATTATATGAAATGAGAGTAAGAATGAGATGTTAAAAGTTATATTCAGGATATGAGTAATGCATGCTTGTATTGAAAAGGTTTTATGGACAAAGAGAAATTAAATTTCTTAGTTCTTGGATTGTTTTGAGTGACAGAAGGCAAAAGCCTCATGCAAACTCTGTATTTTACACATCTCATTTAATAAATGAATGAGCAGCAAAAATGTAAATTCTGTGCTTTGCTAATATGTCCAGATTTTATCCTGAAAACAGATATGTTTAAATAAACTTTGATTATTTAAGTGAATTTAAATGCCATAAATCCCAGCATGTCCTGGTCTAGTTTAGGGATTAGTAATGGAAAGCTGGATGCAGAGTAGAAGCTTACAGAATCTCTGTTCAGCCTCAGGCAGTTAATTATTGACTTTTAAAGAGCAAACCAAAATGTAAATGTTTACTGACATTACAGATCACAAAAGGCATCTCTGCCTCAGGTACTTAGGGAAGCATGAGGCTGAGCATGGCTTGCCAGCCTGCCTTGTGTAAATAAAATTAATCATACCTTACCAAATTACCCATTTCAGTGTGCTTTTGCCTCATCTCATCTGGTGGCTGAGAGGTGTCAGGCACACTAAAGCCCTCCCCTTGAACAGCCCCCAGGGGAGTGATGTTCTCTTTACAGGCAGTGGCTAAAAGGTCAGCCTCAGCTAGTAAGGGAGATTAATTTTAAATTTACAGTATGACATGGTACAGCATGAATGAGCAGAAAGAGACTCTGACTCTTTCTCTTTGCTTGTGTCATTAAGGAGGGAAGATGGATGCAATTGCGTATACACAGGACTACTTTCTGAGTAAGTGGGGGTGAGATACATTTCATTGCTACCACATGTAACTGTAAGTAATGAAATAATTAATGACTAATGACTGAGGGTAATATACACCTAATTAGTCATGTTGAAGCAAATTTAAAATTATTTGGAGATGCCAAATAACATGTTTGCTAAGACTTGGAAATAGCAAAGAGATAAGTCTGATTGCAACTCTAATGCACATTTCTAGCTGACGATTTTGTATCCTGTTGAAAGCAGTCAGGAATTTATTTGGATTTGTGGCCGAGTTCAACGAATAGGAAAGTACTACAGAGTTTGGATAAATTGCTTCGGTATACCACAGCTTTTAAGTAGTTAGTTCCTTGCCTGAGTTGAGGCCTTTCTGATTTAGTTTTTGCTTGATTTTATACTAAGCAAAGCTGAATAGTAAGTACAAATCTCCCTGGCAGCATTAATTAGATTTAGTAAAGAGCAGATAATGAAAATAAAAATGCTAAATATATTGTGTAGATTTTGTGTAGCTTTTTATGATATGTTAACAGAAAGTAATTTTGTCTATTCTCTGTTCTTGTCAAAAAGGCCTGGAAAATTGTCCTTATAGACTATAGAAATGCAGAGCAGATTTATGACAGCAAAATACATTAAAAACCCAAAATGGCTGTGGTTCTTAAAGGCTTAAAGACTCACACATTTGCATGTGCTATCATGCAAAACGATTCCTGTTAGTATCTGTCTCTGGCTCTGCTTTCACATTGCTGTTCAAATAATCTACGACACATTTCCAGGAGTGTTCATTGCTGGTGGCTTCTCCGTTTTGCAGGGGTGCCTACAACCAGTGGAGGAATACCAAATCAATGAACGTTTTTTGGTCTTAATTACCAAGTGCATCTTTGTGAAAAAACAGCCATCATGTTTACTGTGTCTACCAATATATACAAGCCTTATTTCTTATGATGATACTGCTCTCATCATTTTTATAATTTTATAATATCGTCTTTATAATTCAACACTGTAAAGAGTCTTCAAGCAGCCACTGTTTAAAAACTATAGATCCACTTTCCTTTTTCCATAAGCAAGGGTTTCTTTTCTCCAAAATTCTACATATTAGTTATACTTGTTTTTAGCCATTCTCTCATATTCTTTGAAAGGCAAAGCATAATTTATTTACGCAGGGACTTGCTTCTAATTGGGTAGCACCTAATATGAAACTTGGTCCATTAAGGTTCAAGGTTGAATGAACGTTAAGAAAATTCAGAACATATTGACATGTTATTTGAAAAAATATATATATCACTTTCGGTGAATTCTAGTTTTGCTAGCTATTGTACTTCTCCTCCTTGATTGCTTAGAACAAACTACATAGCCCTTTCAGATTTAATGCCTATTGCATTACGTAAGAAATCACATAAATTTATATTTTCTTCTGGTTTTCAAATTGTGTTGAAAATGGTTTCAAAGCAACTTTTATTAGTGGGATATAAGACAAGGCATTTTCCAACACCCTGAGAGCCTTGGAGATGAACAGAAGGCTTTGTGACTTACCTGCATCTTTGTCCTTGCTAAGGAAGGAAGGCAAAGGGTTGTTCTGACCTCTGTAATGAGGGATGAAGTGTTTTGAGGATGGCACTTACTTGTAGCTAATGTGATTTAAGGAAGATTTAGTTGGATCACAGACTGATCAGCATACAATTTTGTACAGCTATTCTTAAAAATTCATGCAGGAAAAGCAGTGTCCCATTGCACTTCATTTTGGTTACTGCATAATTACTTATTTTTTCTCATATCTGTATTGAAAAGAAAAATTATTTTTTTGCTTTCAAGTCACCTATATTTTTTTAAATTGTGCTAAACTTTGCATAGATTTTTGGAGCTGTGCGACATATCAATATAAGCTTCTGCCTAATAAAATGACTCTGAGATAATTGAAGAATTACTAATGACACCAGAGTTCACACTTCTTTCTTAATGTTTGCTTCTCTAAATTTGTCGCTTACAAAGATGCCAATCTATGAAAAAACACTGTGCTTGTTGAGCTGCAGTTAGTGTTATACTTAGGTTCAGTACATTTCATCCTTCTTTTTCAGTGCCACAGGACTCAATTTTTCACCTGCCAGGGCACGATGTTACCATGACAACAGCTGATCTTGTTTGCTCTCCTCTCCTCTTTGTGCGTGATGAAAAGGAAAGCTTTTTGAGAAATATTTGTGAAAGCTGATCTAGCTAATTGTATTTTGATTATAAGTGAAATAAAACAAGAAAAGGCTTGTTCTATTTCTATAAGAATAAGAAAATTCTATTATAAGAAATAGCACAATGAGCCTGACTATTTAATCAAAATTAACAAGAGCTTTTTCCATGAGCTTTTCCTATACAGCAGTGTCTGCAACTGTTGTGTTAGCAGAATATTAACCTACGTGTATGTGGTCTTTAGAAGCTCCTATGTAACGTATTTCGCTGAGAGATCTCCAAGTGCATGTTGCAGTTCACTAGTCTTCTGTATGTTCTGCTGATCAGCAAATAGAAGCCTTAATGCTGTAATAGATAATTATGTAGATGCTTTTTGTTGCATCCTTGTCCCTAATGAGCTCCAGTGATGATCAGAGTAACTTTGCTCATGTTTTCCTAGCTGGTGTGTCTTGTTTGTTCTTCCACTAGTGAAATCACAATCAGTGGAAAATGTGAATAGCAATTTCTTTTGAGTTATCACAAAGTTTGAGTGGAAATTCGGGCACGTGCAGAAAACAGAAAAACAAACATACTATACATTTTAAATTATTTTTAAATATTTAGTTGCATTTGGTTTGACTGACAAAATTAAGTTTGGTCTTTGTGACAGCCACTTCAGTCAAGGCAATATAAAATTTTACTACTGGTTGGAGACGTGAAACACAAAGTTATGCAATATGATGGTAAAATCAAAAAGAACATACATTTAAGGGGTTAGTAAGGGATGTCACCTTCAGACAGTACCAGTTTGATACCAGCATTCAAGTGGGGTTAATTTTTAGCCTGCACTGCATTTCCTTTGTGTCTTTATTCAAGAGTAAGGACCTTGTTCACTCATTTCCCTTGGAAATGAATAATTTAAGATTATTTCTTTCTTTCACTTGCGTATAAATTACCCCTGAAGGAACTAGAAATGTGCCATAGTAAATGAGTATTTAGACCCTCTGCCTCTCAGATACACTGATTCATTTATTGCATTGAGAAGTGACTATAAAAATAATTGAAAGGAAAAGAATAAATATTGATTTTTGCTTCAGCCCACAAATCAAATTGATTAACTTTCTAATACTGTCTGAAGGAAAACACTACTGTGATACTAAGTTTAAGATCAATTCTCTACTAAAGGCTGCAGAAATGTATTTTTATGGTATTCTTGACTGTGTATGTTGCCAGCAGCAGGGTGTTATCTGACAGCATGGTGGAACACGAATGTGCTTGTTTTTTTTAAAAGAAATACTAAAATGTAGTTTGGTTAGCTTGAGTTGGGGGGGTGTCTTCAGGGTGGTAGCCTGCCCAAAAGCCATTGTATATTTGCTCTGTGTGGCCAGTTTGGGAACAGTTGCACTGTCAGTGGTAGAATTACTTCAGTAGGAAGCTTCTATTAAAATTTATGCCTATGAAAATATTTTGTCACTGTTGAAAGCATAATTTTAGTTATTGGAACAGCTTAGACTGCAAGTATTACAGTATGAAGGTATACAAACAGCTCATTATTGATAGGGTTTTTTCTTATTTTTCTTTGAAATTGATAGGCCTAAAATTGCCTTGAGCTGATTCTTCAGTTATCAGCTATGTATTTGTATACTTCTTTTCCAAAACAAGATTAGATATGATTTTATCATTAAGGAATTAAGCGGCTATCCAATAGAAACATTCCATTACAAATGCTGGGAAGGTTTGTAAAGATTATACTGAAAACTTACACAGTTGCTGTCTTTGTCCATTTAGCTAGTGTTACATGATACTTTCTGCAGAAGCTAACAAGAAAAAAAAGTAATGCCAGCTACTAGAGACTTCATTCTTTCTGTGTTGTGAACAGGAACTATGCAAAGACATTTGGTCTTTTGTTCTCGACTACAGAGTTCAGGAGATACATTCCGTGTACCTCATGGAGGAAACAAGGGATCATAAAATACAAACATAATAGCAAATACTAAATAATGGTATCCTGAGGATCGTTTGCTTTTTTACTGTGTTGATGTTTACATCCTTCAGCCGCAGTAGGTGTAAAGTTCAAAAAATTCATGTCTTGACAGGAACTCACATATTTGGCAATTCGTTATAAACAGCTGCAGTTATAATGTCTGCTGTGTGTTATTTATTAGTGAGTGTGGATGCTATAATAAACCCATTGTACTTCATATATCAAAAGTTATCACTTTACCCATTTTCGTTATTAAGAGATGAGAGGGTTTTGTCATTTTCATGGGATATGCCACAGATGAAGAAAATTAGATGGAGAATGTGGTGAACAATTTTATGATAGATGTGGTCTAAGGAGCAGCTATCAAGTTGGATATGTAGGGTTCTAAAATAGGGGGATCTTCCAAAGCGTCGGAGAGATCTGATGTTAACCTGTCTCTCTGTAAAAAACAGCAGTGACTGCTTTAAAATGTAAAGCAGTGTTCCAGTGGGGCTGACAGATCTGAGATGGTGGAAAAAGTAAATAAATAAATGAAAAAGATGGTACAGACAAGTTATGAGAAACAGTTCCAGTACAGGAAGAGATAATACTCCAAAAGAAATGTGAATGAAATGAGTTGGTAGTGCAGAGCCTTTTACCTTAAGAGTCTTACTGAAGTGAAAAATATCACAATGCATTAATTATTTGTGCTTCTTAACACCTGGTCCTGGTCACTGTAGTGCCAAGACAGTGGTGATTTCCAAGTACAATACATTGTTATAGTTCCTGTGTTCCTTATTTGGTAGAGCTTTTTAAGAAGAGCTATTTTTATAGAGTGTTTATTATGCTAAAATCAGCCTACTGATTAGAGGGTAAAGCTGCATTTGTTTTCTTTTATTAGAATAAAGTATAATTTGCATGGAAATGTTCCTATTTTTAAAATGAAGAAAACCTAATTGTAAAGGGATTTTATTTAAAATGGAAGCAATTCTAAATACATCTTCCTTTGTCCAAAGAGTGTTAGCAGATAAAATGATGTACGCCTGTTAACATTCTCTGTACAAATTGGGTTCCTTAATCTTTAAATGCTAACATCATAAAATGTCACGCTACTTTCCTGCACTACTTGAGAACATGCACTTATGAATGACAAGTCAGAGTCACAAGGAAATAGTAAAACACCTTAGACAAAAGCCTTTAGTATGATTATTTTTCACTGCATTTAATAGTTCTCCAGTAACTCACGGAATGTATCTTATTAGAATTGCAACTTTCTAATTATCAAAGTTGATAATGGTGGAAGCCAGTACTGGATAGAACCGTACCCTTTGTGTCATGGGGATGGGACATTCTGCATCTTTTAGTGCTTCTTTGATCCCACTCTTATCTTACTGGCATGCCAAATATAATGGAATGTGTGTGAGAACATGAATTAACAGTAACAGAACAGCAGTGTCTCTTGTGAAAGCCATTTTTTTCTGCTTGCTTCCAGTTCTACTTTGCTTAGTGCTATATTATATAGTGGTTAGAATTATGCGGGATAGCCTGCATTTTTCTAGCATCATCTCCATGTTAATTGCAAAGAGAAAATCAAAAAGGTTTTAATGTCACTTTGCTGTAAAGGCCTCTTTCAGCCTAGCACTGTCAGCTTGTACATGTTGTTAGCTTGTATAAGTTTTTAAATAGTTCCACTATTCAGGATGAATCATCTTTGCCTTTAAAATGTAGCCCCTAAAAGAAGAAAAAAATGAATTGGTGGTGTTGAACCTGACCTTAGGAATGAGTCATTTACAAGGCAAAAATATGTGAGAAAATATCAGTTTATTAATTTTTCCTTTTTCTTTAGGTACCTGTGGACTAGTGGTTTTCAGTTTTCCCTTGGAGTAGTGTGATTCTCTGTGTGTATCATTAAAATAGAGAACCATCATATGGGATTATAATCAGTGTGTTCTAATACAGTCAGTCCAGGTTACTAGCAAAAGCAAGTCTCAAAGAAAGAAAGCCTCGGATAAATGAATAGCATATAAATTTTTTTTTAAAAAACAAAAATAATTGATGGATGAGCAAACTAGCACACAGGGCAACAGATGCCTTTCTCCAGGCAATGTAGAACCTTGTTACCCAGACAGTGGTGTCAGATTGTATTAAATCTACAGAAGTCATCCTCCTACCGTGAATTTTTATAGTTAGTCCTTATATCCGTAGGAGAATTTCTACTTTTGCTCTACTATGAACACACATTTTTGCTTTCATTTCTGCACTTAAAAAGATGCAACTCATATACAAGGTAATACATTTATTTCTAATATGTCTTTTATTTTAGAATGTTCATGGTGGTCTTGTTATTTGTCTCTTTTTTTTTTTTTTTAATGAAGAATGTACTGGTGCGTGAGCCTTTAAATCCATGTAGTGCTCTGGGCACCCCTTAAAAAATGGCAGACTGTAGGACTGATTTTGTTTTTATACATTTGGAAGGGCTGCCAATTTTCTGATTCAGTTTACTTCAAAGATTCTGAAAAGATCATCCTTAGTGTTGTTTTCTTAAATTGAAATGCCTGAGCTGAAAGTGCCAGAAGCATTCCTTACATGCAGCAGGAGATATCCTTGCTGTTTGGAATTTTGTCTGACATGCTAAAGACAAGGTTTCAGATTCTTTTTGCAAATTGCTCTACATATGGTCCTGACATGAATATATGCTTGACTGGCATATCACCAGATACGTGACTATATGTAGGTATGATTTATGTTTCTCATATTTAATTTGGTGAAAAAGCTTAAGCAGAAGCAATCTTAACTCTGTGCAACTTCTGCCAATATATGTTAGAAAAAGTTTGGGGTTTGTTTTGTTCTGTACACAGCTGATCCTAATCTGTGAAAAAAAAAAAAATATATATATATATATATATAAAATATATATATATATATATATTATATATATATAAAATATATATATATTTTTTATTTTTTTTTCCCTAAGGATAGTCAATAATTCTACATACAACTTCTATATTTTTTTCTGTCATTCATTTTCCTCATTTATTTCTCTAAAATTTCTGGATGCATGCTATCTTTTGTCAGACTAGTAATTAGACTGCTTCAAGCCTTTGTTAGTTTGAATGGGTATTGTGTAGCAGTGTCATTAGGAAGGGGTGACAGACGGTTCAACTAATGTTTGGAACCCAATGTCAAGACTACGGAGATGGGTGAGAAGGTGTTTTGGAAGTATGAAGTCCCGCTTCCTTCTCACTTACACATTAGTCTGCTAACATTCAGTCAGCATTTGTCTTGGCATATGTTCTGTACTGTGTCTTCTAGTAACTGGCTTGATGAGTTGTTAATCTCTATTCTACTTGCCTCTGCTAACATCTGTGATGGTTTGATTTGCATAGGTTAAATGGTAGACCTAATTGGACTGTAGTAAAATGTGGCTTCATAGGCACAATTGCTATTTCACAGTTGCTACATCTAGTGAATAAATTAAGAACAAAGGAGAGAGCAGCAAAGGAAAAAAGGACATTAGGTTTGTAAAAGGAAGTCAAAAGTAATATGTATTAAAAAAATAGAAAGGATGAGGGAAGAGTGCACGAGTGCTTTTCTACGGGTTTGTTTTTCATTCTGGTACTGGTCATGAGTTGAAAAATCTGAATCTGTCAAGTTCCAAAACAAGCTGAAAAATCCCACAAGATATCCGCTTAGTGCAAGCAATAGAAGAGGGGTGCCTTTTTGTGTGTTCCTTTTAGACTTTTGGTAGAGCTATTAAACTGGGGGAAAGGCTATAGCGGAGAAGCCCTAGCGCCCTAGCATTCATTGACATGCTGGAGGCACGAAGCACGTATCCTGCCTATTGCCAGTAAATCTGTCATTTGTGATGGTTGCCCTATGTATTTGCTGACCTTTTCGTTTTGTTGACTCGGAGGTTCTGTTGGAAGCTGGCAGTTGTAAGAATAGAAGTGGGAGGTGTTGCCCTGATAATGCATTCAGTGCTAGCTGTCAACAAAGGAGAGGGAATGGGAAAGGATTCTGTTTATTTCAGTATAGTATTTTAAAAAGACATCTGTCTCCCTTAAAACGTATTTGAAGCTTCAAAGCTCTTTGAGGATCCAACCGTAAGATCCCTATGAAGACAACTCGGCACAGTAATCAAATGTGTTGGATTTCCTCTGAAGTGAAAACCAATCTTTTGTGTGCCCTTCTGGCTGCAGTAAAATGGGCATATACGCAATATACATCCTTGGAAGAAAACAGTAAAATGTCCATTTCCTGTACATGACTTTAATTCTCTTTTTTAATATATGAATTGTCTGTTGGGTGAAATTTAGCTCGGGGTTGTCTGGGATAAACTGCTATCTTTTTTTTTTTTTTGGAAGGTTTATATTCAACAAGTCCAGAAAATATTGAAGCTGATATCATTAAGGGACCAAACCACTGAAACCAGTGGATTAGACAGCAAATCACAAACTGTGATGAATGTGATATAATTCTTAACTGTCATTTGCAAAAAAACATGTGGTAATTCACAGCCACAAGAGAAGAAATTCCTTCTCTAGTGTGAAGAGGATATGTGTGTTGAGTACAGTTAAGTGTGTTTCTCTGAGTACAGTTAGCATCTGGAAATATTCAACACTGGAGAAACTGGCTATGGGAAATTTGGAGAGAGAATGAAACTGTTGAAGTACTGTTCATGTATGCTACACAGAAACTAGCCTGTGTTCTTGCTTGGGCAATAAATATGTGCAGCTCCTATTAATCCCATCACAGGTTGCTTTCAGGACATGGCAAACAACTGGAGTAGTGTGTGGGAAGGCAGATTTGGAGTGGAGCTGTCACTAAGCCACCTGGTTTGGAGTATGACCTTGGGCAAGTGGCTTGATCGCTCTTCCACTGCTTCTCTGCCTTCTTAAATTAAAAGACAGACTCAGAGTACTGAGGCTGTATTTCTGTATCTCTGTATTTCTATATCTCTTCTGCATTTGTGCAATGCATAGATCTGATTTGCAGCTGAGACTTCTATAATATAACAAATAATAAGCAAACATGGGAATATTTTGTTTATTTATACCCTCTTACTATAAATCAGGTAGATTGTTACTCCAAGAATGCTCTGAGAAAAGCAATTTTTTTAATCTGTTGCTTTCCTTTCTATGAGCAAGTGAATTTCAGTATTCCTATTTGTTGTTTTTTGTTACATGCAGTTATTTCAAGTATTTGACGCTTAAATGCATGAGAAGTGTACTGTTTAAAAGCTTTTACATAAAGATAAGTAATAAATAGAGTCAAGGTAAACCCCAGAATGTTAAAAATCATTTATTGTGTATGAGCTGGTCACAGAAGCAGTGAGTTGTGTAAACATCAGGTTTCTCCACATACAGGACATTAGATACGGCTAATACATGTTCAGCTGTTGTGCATTCTTGTATAGCAAGCAAATATATTCACCAGATGTAGCAGTTTCCTGTGACTATGTTATGAGAGTACCCTGGAGAATTTCAGAAATTAGACGGCTATTTAATCTGTATGCTTCCTTCTTACTTCATACAGTGTTTCTCCTGCGAGGTGAACATGCACGAACCTAAATAGCCTTCTTTCTCCAGCTTTACCAACTATGTTGAGAAGCAGCAATACATATATATATATTTTTCCATTTTATTTTTAATATGAGTATAAGGGGAAATTCTGGGTAGGCAACTTGTTTTATATTTTTAACAATATTTTCCACAATCCAACCAGCAGAAGCCTTACATATTACTGCTAAAATCCCAATCATATTTTGGAAGTCGCAGAAACCTTTTACAGAAGTTTGAGTAAACTTGCCATCCTTGCAGAGTTAGACAAGAGCTTTAGCAACTCAACCCATTATTATTAGGGAACTGAGACCTAAGATAACTGTGATGTGTTAGGAATCTGGCACATGCGTTCCTGTAGATTTAACTGCAGTGCTTGAAAGTATTACTGTTCCCAGCTGGATACCTGTCCCTTTGGAGTTTATTGTCCTCACAGCAAGCCACAGACTCATTGGATGGGCATTGTTGCTGAAACCTTTCTTTATGATCAGTTTGACTAAAGGATTAGACTGCAACGTGAGGTGACAGAGAAATAAGAGAGGTGTCCTGTTCTGATAACCTTTTGCAGAGGGACATGACTGGTAATAATATGCAGTAACTAAGCACTCGTAGCTGATTCTACCACGGTTCTTCTGTCAGAGCCCTATTGTAAGGATCCATTGATGCTAGGAGATGACTTAAGTCAACAAACAACAGAAACTAAACTTGTGGGAAATTCTGATTTGGCAGTAATTCTGAAAATTGGCAGTGATTATGGCTTGGATCATCTCTGGAAGATGTGGCCTGATGAAGTAATTGGCTAAAACTTAGAAGGCTTCAGTTCAGTGTGGCTTTTACCATGTTATTGCACAGAGACCCTTGAGTTGTTTATTTGTTGTTTCTTAATGCTTTTTCTGAAAGTAAGTAATCCAAATATTGTCAGTCTTACCTGTATTTATGTCAATTCAAAGCACACTGCTGATGTATATAAATACACTCTGTCCTTGTTACAAGTACTGCTGAAGTGGACCTTTGCATCCAGGAGATTCTTGATCTTTATGGATTTGGTTGGGAGGGGGAACATAAGTGATGCTTTATCCTGACAAATGCAAAATAGGACTGCCACTGGGATGAACAGAACTCGAAGCAAAAAGAAATAGGCTTACTACTAAGGACCAGTGAAACTGAGATGGTTGCTGCCCTACTTCTGTTCATCCTAAGATGACAAAATTTTCTTCAGGTAGGACTAGCAGCCAGTCCAGTTGCTCTGCCACTTCTCATAAACTGTTTTCTATTCTGCAGAATTTAAGTAGGGTGTGAAGGATGCTGGCCTAGATTGCCATCAATTACTCATTTTCTCCTCTCCCTTCCACCCTTCCACTTCTGCTTGAATTCCTTTAATAACATTATTAAAAACTGGTAACTCATTGTCACTTGTTCTCCATTAAGATCAGCTGAGCAATACCAATTTGTAACAAATGCAGATTGATCCATTAAAGTCAATGTCAAATCTCTCTTGACAAAAGCCTGCAGTTGCAAGGGTTGCAGAGCAGCTACTGTAGCCCATTTTTGCCTAGAAAAATGCATAAATGCATAAACATAAATGCTTTACAAATGACTTTCAGTAATTTATAGGATGCAATGATTTACTTGCATATCTAAGGAACTGTTCGGTGCAGTTTGTTCCTATTGGAAAAAAATTTACTGATTTAATTCACACCTTTGAAAATGTAACATGAGCTAAGAAATTCTTCTCATTTTGGCCTTCAGAACTGTCTAGCATCTCAGAGTCTGACTGCCATTTTTAATTGCGTCCTGAACAACAGATTTTACAGAACTTGAGAAATTATAATTGCAGAGCTCCTTATGTGTGAGATGGTAGGTATATCTGCAACTAGGAGACTGCAGTTTGTCATCTTAGTTTGATTCAGTGCAGTAACAGTCAAGAGGACAGCTTCCCACTGATGATGAGGTGTTTTGATATTGTAAAACGATGGTGCTCTAATGTGTCATTCCTTAGCCTGAACTATTTTCACTGTTTATATCCAAACTTGACTGTCAGACTGGCATTAAAGGTGTGGTCAGAAATGCAGTCATTTCTGCAGAATGAATTGCTATATTAAAATCAGAGAAGAACACAGAATGGCCTTCTCTGTGTGAAGTGTTCTATAAAACTGACATTTTAATCTGATTTTCTATAGTAAAATGATTCCCACGATCATACTGTGTATCCAACCCTGTACGTTTTGAACCCAGTGGCTGATTTCAATCACATTTGGCCTTAAAGGTAATACATTGTAGAAAAAATTGTATGTACCATATAACACAAAACATCATTTGAAGGTCACATGTTCTTGGATATCAGAATCAAGGAGCCATTAGGCAGAAATCTGTGAGCTTCATTATTTCTGGTGCTTAAAGCTAACGATGCTTAGGAATCAATTTAGATAAACAGTTTTGTTCATTGGAAACACTATCTATTCAAAACAATCTTGTAAGGAGAGAGTTCTGAAATTGGTTCAGGAAAGATATGCTTAAAATAGCAAATTTTTATTATTATTTAAGTACTATAAAAATACTTAAATATCAGAATCTTTAAATTCCTCTTCTTTTTAGGGCTTATGTTGGTGAACCAAAAAAAAAAAAAAAAATGAAAAGGATTTTTTTTTCATGTCGGGAATTTTAAAAAAGAAATTATGATAAAGTGTAACTTGAACAGTTTTTCTTAAGACCTCGGCAGAATTAGAGTAGCTCTGGAGATAACCTGCTGAACATATGGATTGTAATGGTGCAGAACCAGAAGTTATTTCAAATTACTCAGAAGTGGGTCCAATTTTGCCCACCTTAATATATTTATTGGCAAATGTCATCAATGTTTTCAGAAGATAATGTGTAATGCACACTGTTGGACAGATTTCAAGGTTGCCCAGCATGGCTGGTTATGGAATTACAACTTTCATAAGGAACTGAAGTCAGGGCATTGATTTTTGTTACTTTGTAAGGGGGGGGGGGTGGGGGCGGGGAGGGAAGAAAAAGAATTACTGAGATCAATTTCACTACTTCATGTTTAAAATCTAGCTAACTAAAAACTCCTGGTCTGGCTAGTGCATAACCTTTTCCCATGCATTCAAAACATTGAAATGCTTTCACTCTTTACGTGATTACTGTGAGAGATTTAATCTCAGATAACTATTTCTGTTAATGTGCAAAGAAGAAATTGTCAGAAGTACCAGAAAACTCTGCTGTTTTTCCTGAGCTGCGGGTGTTTTGATTTGTGCAATCCCCCCACAAGCTTGACCTTTGATTATGTATTTGAGGTTTAATTACTTTTCCTTTGTTTGTTATTATAGTGCTGTGTAAATACATAAGAATACATACCTGAGGCTGTAGTTAATACCTTGATGTTTAGGCATAGGTTACTTAGCTATTGACTTCCATCTACATTTCTGATTTGCCTGCCACTGTAGTGTACAGGTGCTCTACCCAGACTCTAAAAATTATTTTATTTGAATGTGTGTGTATATATATATATATATATAATAAATAGACATACTATAAAAAGAAATAGATATTATAAGTATATTTAAATATATGAATATAAAAATGTGTACATGATTGCATGAACAGTTACTGACTTTTGCCCTGAAAATGCCTTCTAAAGATCTAAGTTTCAGAACATTATTCTGGGAATTAAGTCTCTTCCCAACTCTTAGTGAGGCAGCCAAGTTTGAGCTCCTTATTACATCCGCAGGGAGGTTTTTGTTTGGTTGGTTGTTGTTTTATTTTAAAAGTCTGTAATTTCAGGTCATCTCTCTTTGTCTGCACATCTTTAATCAGATCATCTACTGAAAACATGTGGTTTTATGATAGAGCCAACTGTAATTGCAAGCTAATCTGCTGCTTCTGCACCTTCAGTGCCTTTGGCTGTGTGCCTGATACTACTCTTAATAGTATGTTAATACCAAATAATGCAAAAACATTGCTTCCTTAAGAACTTAATAGGATATACTGTAATGGAGATAAATGGCCTATAACACCCTTTATTTGTGTTTTAGAAAAATGAACTGAAGGATGATGTGCAAGAAACGAATCGCCTGAGCCTTCAGTATGCAAGTGTGTCCCACAAAGCACTGCAATATGACCAGGTAACACCATAAGCACAAAACTCATACATTCATTTGTTACAGGAATCAGGCTACAAAGTGGATAAAAATGGACAGTCCCTTCTGATTTGCTTTTTTCTGCTTGAAAACATAAAATATTTCAATTAAGAAAGGTTACAAAAGTGTATTTTACAAACAAATGTTATTTTCAAGTGAAAAGGTAAGATACTGATGGGCTTTAGAGAGTTGTGTTATTCCTCTGATGAATCTTCTCTTAGTATCATAAATTAATATTAGCCTTCGGGGAAAAAAAATAAAAAAAAAAAAGACTTTTTCAGTGATTTTGATAAGATTTGATTGAAAAATCTCTGCTTTTTTCTGAGAAATGTTGACAGAAAGGATTGCTAGCTAGCAGTGTTTTTTTATTCCCTTCTGCATTTTTCCATTGCATTTTTTAATTTCTCAGTAAAATATTGAAACGCTGCTGTCCAGCAGTAATTTTCACAAATTCTGATTAACAGCTGTTATTTTCCCTGTAGCATGGCATATGGCATAAGTCCATGTCTCAGCTATTCCAAGTCCTGATTATAAAAACATTTTAATAGCAAGTATTTTTCTTCTTTTTTTTTTTTTCCCCCTTCCTGTTACAGGACAAAAGATGTCTTCTTAGCTACAGTGATTGTGTCTGTGGCAAATACTGCATTGCATGAGTAGCATGGGAGAAGAGGCTGATGTGCCTTACCTTATCACATATGCATTCAGTGGAAGAAACATCATGAACCAGCCACTTTACAAGACTACATATAGCTAAAAATAAAACTCCAATCTGGGATTTCTACAGGGCTTAAGTGAGTTGCTCAGCAACCTCATTCACATCAGAAAAGCTGTAACTCATATAGCCTTTGATGAAAGCCCATCCCCAAACCTTGCAAAACAGTGGTAGCTGCATGCTTTGATATCTCTGATGTGTACATGTCACTGTGTAGCCCAGTGCTGAATTTCCAAAACAAACAAGGTCTGATTTAGTCCCCAATACAAGATAAATTACTGAGATTCAGAAATAACTATGACTAAATTTTGTATGTAGCACCTGGTATCAGAGCAGACCTGAATTTCTCGTTGGTGAGGAAAGTAAATTATTTTTATATAAAAAAGAAGTGCAATAATACTTTATGTTAGGAGGAAGCCATGAGGATCATAGCATGCTTAATTTTATTCATCCATCTGTTTAGAATTTCTTCCTCTCCTAATGTTTTTCTCTTACCTTTGTTGTTTACACATCACCCTTTCTATTTAGTTCACAAGTCACATAAAGTCAGCTTTATATTTTAGCTGACATAGAAACAGCATGCAGCACTAATGCAGTGAAGGGTCAGTACATTGGTGACACCTTTTACAATCAGAAAGTGAGGAACCATGTGGTTAATAATACTTGTTATGGGTAACATTTGTATCTTATTAAAAGTGAAGAGCTTGAGATGCATTGAAAATCCTAGTAAAAACAATTTAAAATATAAGGTATAATGTCAGCATTAGTCACATTAACCACTAAATTAGTAATAAAATTACCTTTTACTATTACAGTGTCAGGATTTGTCTATTTGCCTTACTATGGGTGTTTGTAAAATAGTGCTAAAGTCACATTGGAAACATTCTGGAAGCCTGTGCCACTGATTTAATATCACAGCCCTAGTAGGATCAAAGACTTCCTTTAAGCATACCCTCCCACCTTCAACAATTTTAAGAATATGCAAGAGAAGAGAATGTTAGCAAACCTTATGTGTTCCTATGTGCCTAATAAGTTTTCTGAGGGAATGATCCTCTCCCCCCCCCCAATGCACATATAAAATGAGGCTGAGGGATGGATTGTTTGTGCAGTTTAGATTACTTTTAAGAGTGTGAAACTATACAAACATGAATGTTGAGGTCAGAGCAGAATTCTAACAGAGTTAGGGCTCAGCCCTGAAGGAGAAAACCTGCTTAAAATAGTTTGTTGTTCTTCCCCCTTGAGAGCTGGACTAAAAAACAGGCCAACTTTATCCAAGCAAATGGGGCTGGGAGAATGTTTATGCATTCTGCTGCGTAGCACAGATAAAAGTACTGCTCATGTATGCACAATGTAGTTGTTGAAATTTAGCTCTGGAAAGGAGCAGGTATGAGTTGTGCTACTTTTAAATCCACAAAATAAGACTAAAGTTTTACTGAATTTATGCAGTATTGTGTTGTCACTCTGCATAACAGAAACAGAATTGCATTCTTGAAGTGGAGTAATTGTGAAAAGATTTTGTATCCTTAGAATTGCTATGACATTGGCATTTGACTTGTTTTGTTGCTCATCTGAATATGTATATGTTAGTGTTTTTATATAAAAAGAGAATAGGCATTATTTATTCAGAGTTTATTTTTACGATGCCTGAAATCATACCATTTTCACGGTAGTTTCTGAATCATCTTTTCTAAACAATATCAGTGGTGTGAGAAGTTAGCATGTCACCAAAGCCTAGAATTAAGGCCGAAGGTGCCTTTCTGTATTCAGCCACAGTAGACATAGCTCAGCACCTGTGGTTTATGTACAACACAGTAAATTGTGAGTGGCGGAGAACATTTTTCAGTCTGAGCATATCAGTGAAGAAAAACTATAGTTCACACAGAAGGAAATTGTCTTTCACCAAGTGGAGCTTAGCACTCTCATATAACAAAACAAAACAGTAGTTTACTTTGCTGATTTTCAATGACTGTTTTCTGGATTTGAGTTCAGAAAGTGGAACATACTTCAGCAGTATTCGTAACTGACTCAAATGAGGGTACATTTAGTAATTGGGAAGTCACAGGATGAAAAATAAATTGGTTGATGCATTGAACAGAGAAACATAACAGATCAAAATGTTCCCTAAGTTTCTGTTGTGAAATTAGAACTGTTTATGATGGCACTCTATTTAGGTCAACTGTTTTTGCCACTGGGAATATTGATGTTTTGATGTGTTCTGTGTGTAATTCAAGTTCACGCATATCCCATATGCTCTAACACAGCCTGCTTGGAGACAGCATTACATTTGTGTTTAACAACAGATTTTGCCCAAAACCAAACCAAAACAAATGATAGATTCATCAGGTTTTATGCTGGGTTATATAAATATATAGATCACACCACTCTGTGATACACAGTATTCAGAAGGAAAAAGCCCTGATAGGAACTTCTGCAGAAATATTTAAAGGTGCTAAAATTATGAAGAGTAATTATTGGAAGGCAAATAGTAGAATAGGTCGTGTTATTTCCAACCTGGAAAATGAAAATGTACACAGAACATTGTTCAAAAACTTATCTGCTTAAAGAGAACATAGAAAGTCAGATTATCACTTGGGTGGTCCTATATTTCAACTAATCTAGGTATGTGCTTTGTGATCCTGAATGAAAATCCTGAGAAGATGTGTTAATTATCTGTGGTTTTATCTGTTCCTACTTCCCAAATTACATAAGCAGCCTGATACGTACTGTTTGTTGCTATAGACTCATCTCTGCCAATGGGGAAGAACACATAGCAGAAAGATACCGTGCTCACTAGCTCCCTAGAATTATTCAGACTACTCTGACTACGAAGATTTAGAAAACACTTCACAGGAGTAGTCAGTATCAACGATTTCAGAGACAGAGTAAACCAAAGCCTGAGTAAAATTACCTTTTCTTGAAACTTAGTCAAAATTTTGTACTTCATTCATTCTCAGTAAATTAACTGTCACCAATGATAACGAACTTGCATTGTTGATGCTGATACCTCATTGCTTCCTTTTTCCAATTCCTTATTCTTCAACAATATGCACTGACATATCTAAGCAATGAAAGACAATACAAAGGATGTGGGAAGTTAATAGATTCTGAAAATCCATTTTCTAATAGTTTCCTTAGCTATAAAGAAATGAAGGAAGAGGAAAACAAAAATCTATGCATGGAAAAAAAATCCCGAGGATGACAATAATTGCATCAGTTCTTGTGGAAAACATGATTTGTTCTGTTCTCTTATTTCTTTTTTTTTTTCTTTTTCTTTTTTTTTTTTTCTAGTCCACTGAACTCTAAAGTTCCCTATTACAAAGACAAATATGAGGGCTGGCTGCAACTGTTTAGATTATTTGGTCCATGGAAAAATTTGCAAATTAACAAACTGGAGCCAAAAGGCGAATAGAAAGGCTGAATCAGTTTCCAAAACATCACTTTAAAAAAAACCTCTCAGAGATACCCATGTCAGAGATCGCTTATTGCCTTTCATTCTTTAAAAATATGAAATTACAGTAATTAGAAAAAAAGAGCTTGACACTTCTTTAACAAAAGTTAGACTGAACGATGAGCTGCACCAAGATTAAAGCAAGCCAATGTGTTTTCCCAATACTTCACATGCTTTGTTAGTCCTTTGTCAGTAATAATCCCAGCATCATTCGTGCTTCCATTAACTGCGTTGCAGTTAGCAAGGGAAAACAGATAATGCTTGGAACATTGTTCACTAAAAATACTATGGTTCTTTCTTTTGCCTTCTGACATCCTATTAACATTGCAGAGAAGGGAAGAGCAGTATTTATGAAATAGCACATGAACACTATCTATTTTTACCTAGGTATCTGTTAGTGATGGGTTTTCATTCTTAAAGTAAACATTGCTGCTCTTGATACGGTACGAGCTAAAAGAATCTTAGTGTTACATATCAGTGTGGGACATAAGCTCATAAAATGCTTAGGTTATTTCTTATAAATCAGACTTTCAGCTGATATAAATTAAAGAAAGGACTTTTCCATAGCAGGATAAAGTAGTTCAATCTTTTGTTTTCTTATTTTCTGTGTGTGTTTATAAAATAATCACTATAACTGATGAGTCACAAAATCCTGTATAAAAGGAGTTATTCATACTGCAATGGTTAAGATAGCACCACACAAATTAAGCAGGAAAACAAATCCTACTATGACAAGTATCTGTCCTTTAAAAAACTGCTGTATGCAAATATTTTAAGGGAGAGCAAGGGTTGCATAGTAATACCTGTTTCTGAATTGTATGGACACATTTAAAATAGTAGTGTAGGCTGATTATGCACCATAATACATTTGATTCTGTTCTGAAGTTAAACTAAAAAGTAGTCCAGGAAAACACATAAGTTTTATACATATGAGTTATTTTTCTATCTGCACTTTAGATACCTGTCTCTCTTTATAGTACATCCGTCTTTGATGCCTCTGAGATCCAGGGAAATTGGGAATTGTTTGATTATCATTTATTTTGTTTATTATATAGTATATTTATTTACCTTTGCTATCTTTATGCATAACTACAACTTCATTGCCAGGTTTTAGCTCCTTTCAAAAGAAAATGTTCCACAAATACGGGTACATGAGATGCACACAATTCCATCGCTGAATATTCCCTTCCATTTACCTTTTATATTTCTTCCCTATTTTCTTTTAACTTCTTTTCTTTTTCCATTTTATAATGCAGAAATGGTGTTTATGTCAGTTATATTTTTCCCTTCATTAATTAGGTCTTTGGGGAGTAATCACATTTTTATTTTTCTAGGTGAAATCAGACTATGACCATCTTAGAGAAACCCTTATCAGAGTGACCAAAGAACGAGATTTGGCTGTAAAGGGAAAACACCAGCTCCAAGCCAAGCTGGAGAACTTAGAGCAGGTCCTAAAGGTATGTATAATGCTGTGAAGTCCAACGATCCAGTACTTCTATCACTTGTGCGAGTCACAAAAGCATAAGTGCATTGCAAACAAGAGGCCTGAATGCCTCTATTAATTATGATAAAAAGTATGGAATATGGTAGGCCAAGTACCTACAAGGGATTTCAAACTATCAGGAGGAGAGAGATCTTTATCTGACACTCTACAAGAAATGGGATGGAGGTTTTCACTGTGTGGTTACTGGAGGCAAATCAAGATGAGAAAGAGGAACAGGATGGTGAGTGAGTATGCTGTTGAAGGAAACATGAGAAACTTCCATGATATTTTCCTTTAAAGAGGGCTTTGTCAGCCAATCTATCTTGTTGCAAAATATTACTGTGACCCTGTGAAACAAGCTGTTGGTACCAACTCGTATTACTTGTGTGGAATTAATCCAGTTATCAGGACAGGGTTGAAAAACCTGCTAGTCTTATTAGAGAAGTCTTATTTAGAAAGAATTAAAGTCATCCCACCTGGTACATCCCACCTGTCTTTTAACATGCTTCTAGAGAATATAAGCATGTTGGTGTCTAGCCACTCTCGTTTTCTTAGATATTCAGTTGCTTTCACATCATCAATTTGGTGCCTCCTTTTCAACTTGGAAAAAGTCAGCAATGTATTTTGAATCACAAGTGTATTTATTATTCAGTAGAGGTTTTACTGTGTAGTTGAAGATGCTGTCCTTCTCTTTGCCTGGTTGTATATTGTACATAATGCCATAGAACAAACTTATTCCATGAAATAGGATAATTCACCAGGTGAATCTAATAAAGATGAGATGATGGGGTAGAGTAAGGGTAAAATTCACTGGGAAAATTGAATCAGCCAAGAGATTATCACTTATCAGCTAATGCAAGGGGGCAATTAGTTGTACATTTTGAAACAAAATGCACAAATTTCTAGTGGTGGGAAGGAAAAAGTGCTCTGCTAGGAAACAACCAAATTCCCCAAGTGTTATTGGCAAAATAAAGATGTAGGTGAAACTTTTAAGGCAAACCTAACAGATGGATCAAGAGTAATGTAGAAGAGTCTGAAAGGTCACTTACAAACTACAAGCTGGTGTCCAATGAGAATGGGTAGAGGGAACTAGTAGAAGGAAGCATATGACATGTTAAAAACACTGATTTAAATAGAAAACTGTTTCCAAGTTTCTTTAGTGTAGCATATATGGAAGTTGTGATGGTGAGAGTTGCCACTAAGTCATACTTGGACAAGGGTTAAGCAACTAAGATTAGTGAAGATAGATAGATATCAATACTGATAACAATGTCATGGAGTTACACTATTTTATCAGTAAAAGAACTGCACTGATGTAGACTACAGCAAAAATTTTTGAGAGAGAAAATGCTTGTAAACTCCTCTCTGCACTTCAGAGCATTCAGAAAAATGCACAATATGTTTGTCTGGTAAGAGTGGAGCATTGATCCAGTGCTGAACCTTTCTTGACAGGCTGTCAAATAGCTGCTTATTTTTCATCTTCTCAAATGCCAAGTTTTACTTGTCCAAACTGCTGAAGTAGCAACTAAAGGAGGAATGGATAACCTGAAACTGGGGGGAGTTGGAAATAAAATTTACTGGTCTGAGATCTTAAATTTCAAGCAAGATTTTTCTTGGCAGAATGTTTTAACAATACTAACTGCCTTCAGCCAATGCTTGCACGAGCACAATCACTTATATAAAATATGATTTGTCAATGACTTTAAACTCACAACAGGCTCCCTCTAAAAGAGGAAAAATAGTTTTGCTGTTGGCTGCATTAGAATATATGTGGCTTTTGGAGATGATTGCAGCGATGAAAATAACTGGTGGTCTGAATTTTGAGAAGGAGGGATTTTATTTTTGGCCTGTTGCACTGGTAAATACATGGTTGAAACCCTCTCTCAAGCTTTATTTGATATTGCTCTAGAGATGAGGTGAAGGTTTTGCAACTATAGATGGAAATAAAGGGTAACTGTTACCTCCCTCTTTCTGAGCCTCCAAAGGGTTATCAAAAATGAGCTGACTGCTGCATAAACCAACTTATTCCGGGGACTTCTAGAAAATCCAAGCTACTGAAATCACATACTAGGTAATGCCAAAGAGGGTTAACTATTATGTGTATTGTGCAGTGTGGCTTATCAATATGCCATTTACCTTTGAAGAATTAGCACCAATGGAATAAACTTATTATTATGTGCAAATAAGAAATAGCTGTAGTGGTAAAGAAAAATTAAACTGCATAACTGAGTAGGAGAGTGATACACTGCTGTCTCTCTTTAGACTAACATGACTTTTCCCAGGAACAAGCAGGAAGTTTTTCTCTAGCACTGGAAGGTAATTCACTTTTTCTGTTGTTTCCTTCCTTTTCTTCTGGGGAATACAAAACTTCTATACTGAGTGGTATATTGGAGTTCTCTCTCTTGAGTACAACCCTTCTGATCTGGCAGAATACCTTGCGCAGACTTGAAATCCTAAATCTCATCTTCAGCACTAAAGCACACCCAAACAGATGCAGATTATTTCATGTGTGCCCCTCATATGCTCAGGAAATTAGTGGTTTGACAAATGGTTTGCAGCTTTCCAACCACTAGTAAATTTTGCAAAATACTTAGCCTAGTTTCCCTGTCAAAAGAGAAATACAGTTACACCTTCTGTTATCTCAGGGAGGTATCAACAAAGCTGAAAAGAGAAGACGAAGAACTGCTGAATTAGCTAACTTCTGAGAATCTTCACAATGCCTCTCACACAGAACAGTACTGATTTTCTGACATGTTCAGCCAGCTTCTTCCATTCATGTCAGTGCAATGGTGTGCACACATCTGCAAGTGCAGATGACAAGTCCTTTGAGCAGTGTACTTGGGTGAAAATTAAATTTGCTCCCCATTCAACATCATGTACAAGTTCTGTCTCATTACAAGACTCTAGTACTTCAAAGCCTTTTGAGCTTGTTTTAACATTGGTTGGTTGCACATTTTAGAAGTGTAAAAATCTCTGCTATAGGATGTAATGGGTTTCTGTGTTTTGTTTGCAGCTGTAGGCAGTACAGTGTGAGGAATGAGAGGGCTGGAGCTAGGATGGGCTATTCATTGCCACATCCTTCTGCTGCACATGAGGAAGCTGGAAAAACAATAATTGGTTTTTGATTAAAAAAAAAAATGGGGTCCTTAGAAGCCATTTCAGAAACATTTTATTCCAGACAGCTGTCTAGCTGAGCGGTTTAAATGAAAATAAAGATATCGACGGTATCATCAGTTCATTTTCTGCTCCATAGTAGGATTCCTGCCTTTGATCTGAAAGATGCACTTAAAAGGTTCCTTCCTCACACTTACTTTGAAGGATAGAGGGTTATTCACCTTTTTCTTTATTTTAATATGAAGCCCTTACTGTGTTTTTCTATACTTGTGGATTTGCTTTCTGATGTTAAAATGATGTTAGAATAGCATTATTAGGACCTGTAGAAAGGAAGAAAGGATGCAAAAAGGGAAGTGCAAATTTATGTGCTTAGGAAGTTCTAACCTGCCTCACATTAAGAATGTCGGTAGCATGAACAAATGGATGGCCACTACCTACCTGCTGGTGGCAATGTTATCATCATGGAAGTCAGTTCTGAAGGAAGAAGCAGAAAGAATTTGGCAGCTGAGATCTTCCTCCCTGATACTCTTCTACTGATCACTGCAGTCCTCTTCCATTCCTGTAACCTATTCCCCTCAGGCTTGGAAGAGGAAATGACAGCAGCTGATGTGTGGATAGGAAGTGCAAAACAGATTTGCAGACAAAACCAATTTGTGAGCAGAGTGGGAGAGGAGGAGCGGATTCTGGTTTCAGGGAGATTTAATTGCTGTGCAAAGGAAGGGACAGATGCTGGGGTGAAGAGATCTGTGCTCCTTTAAATACTAACTAGATCACAACAGTACTGAAACACTGAGAGAGACTTCTAGATTAGCATAGATGACGAAATGGCCTTAAAATCTGTGAACTGCAGATCACTACATACATATTTTGGGAAATAGAACAATTAAAAGCAGGGGAGAGTCACAGATCATGTTTCACAATCTGTTTCTTCATTACATTTATAGATTCACTGTATGGTCGCTATTATTAATTGATCTCTGCAAAGGATTATAAATGTTCTGTAGTAGTTTCTGTAAAAGTAGTAAGAATTTTAAAGTACCAAAATATGCTGTACAAAATCTGTTACTGAATCTTGAGAATGTGAAGTGAGACCTCTATTTTTTTTTTTTTGATAGTTAAAATGTTTATAGAGTTGCTGTCTGAAAATTACTTGACTGCATCACTGTTTCTTGAATATAAGAAATGATGCTCCATCAGTATCAAGTTTTACATGAGACTTGATGGAAGCTGCTGAGCTCAGTAAATGTATCCTCATGCCAATTTAAATGATGAGTAGTGCTCATTAGCAAAACAGGTTATGCTCATTCAGATGAGATGAGAATTGGAACCATTACTTTTGGTCATTATTAAATACTCAAAATAGATATTACCTAGAAATAAGTCCATTTTTCCTTTGTATAATATGTACAGTTCAGAAGTGTCTACAGCCAAAGTACTGAATCCTTGCAAAAAGTCCTAGAAAACAAGCCATAGCTGAGAGTCAAAAGTGATTAATTGCAAAGCCTTCTTTTGTTGTTATTCAACCAACATATCATATAAATAAACCCCAGGCAGAGCCCAGGTGGAGTACTGGAGACAATTCTGCTTTCTTTGCAAACATCTAGATTGAGAGAAGTCAGCCTCACTGTTCTATCCTTCTTTGTTTTTAGTAACATGTAGCAGAGAATTACAGCTCATTAAAGGTTACGATATGAAAGGTTAATATGCTGGATAAAAATTTCTCTTGTACACAATAAGAAATGTTTTGGCCTGTTCTTGTCTATTGCAGCCATATACTTCAGTTTCCAAGTGCTGATTCCTAGTAGGTTTCTGTGTAATAACTCATGGTGCTGCAGATAAGGCATTGTATCTCTGCTCTGGGAGCGTTAGAGAAAGAATATACAGTTCTTGAAAATAAAAATCTGTAATACCCATTTTGCCAGAGAAGAGATCAGAATCTATAGAGATCTTTCTTAACTCCCATTTATTAAACAGGCTGTTGGAAAGTTATAATGCTATTGAGAGAATAATATAACTTGTAATGAAAAAGATTTCTATCTACAGAGTGTCTTGACATTGTTCAGCTTGTGCTTTTCCCAAGAACCATGTCTCATACTGCTTTGAACCATGAGTAGTAACTGTTCTTCAAACTTTTTAAAGTACTGTCTAGTGACTTTTGTCCAAATCTAACAGTTTTAGTTTCGCTTTCTGTAATTCACTGTAATTAATGATCAGAGATTAGCAAAGGTAAACTATTTCTTTTGGGTCATCATTTGGAAAGCAAATCACAAACCATATCCTAGATAAAGAGTCCTTTAGGGAACTGTCAAGCAAATTTTTTTCCAAGCTTAATTTTTCAGCACAATGCCATATATAAGTATGTATCTAATGGCTAAAATGGGTTCTGCTCACTTGTGCATCACAGAGGCCATACTGCAGGTAATGACAGTCATATCTTCTGAAAGAGACTGCTGTCAAAATACCTGAGCTTAGCATTGGCAATATGCCTCTTAAGGACTGGTCAAATTAAAACCCTGTTCAGATTCCCCCTTGTTTGTCAGTGATACCAGAGTTTTTTATGTTGAGATGAGCATCTGCATGTCTGTGAATGGCAGCATGTTTGGCTACAGGGAGAGTATGTTGAAGTCTCCTGATAGTTTTGTTTTCTTTTCTTTAAAACAGCATATGCGAGAGGCTGCTGAACGGCGGCAACAGCTGGAATTGGAGCATGAGCAAGCCTTGGCTGTTCTCAACGCCAAACAGCAGGAAATTGAACTCCTGCAGAAGGTAAGTGACAAAAGGGAAAGTAAAGTTTAACAGCAAATTAGAGAGCACAGGTCACAAAAATCTCTTGATTTAAAGGAACTTAATCCAAAGCTTCCAAACTGGTTCCTAGCTCCCTTCCCCCTCCCCCAGTTCCAACCTATCTTAATTTCTTCCTTCCTCCCTTTTTGTTTGGCTCAAGAATACAAGGATATATTTGGTTTCCTTAAATGTCAGAAATGAATCCAGTCTTAATTTCATGTTAATCAAAATACAGAGAATTGAACATTCCCATGACAGTTTGATTACCTGGAACAGTTAGTCATTCTCACTGACACATTAATGTTTTATTAGGATTTCCTTGGCTTCCAGTCGCTGGTGATTCTCATTACTTTACTACACTAAATTAGTTTGAAGTAATTCCTAGTCAAGGTCCTTACATGTTGCAGTTGATCTGTTTCTTAACTAAACTGTTAAGTACCTCATTGCCAAGCTCATTCTCTAATTTGAAAATCATTTCCAAGACATTTTTTATCACAGTGCTACTTCTCAGTTTTCATTATAATTTATAAAAACATGCCACTGAGTTTCAATTTTGCCAAAGTCACTTAAAGTTGCATTTGTCTAAATACAAATGTTGATGTTTCCAACTGTTTGAGTTGGAAAAAATACAGAAATAATAATGCCAATGATAGTTTAAGAATTGATATGGACAGACTTTCTCAGCACAATAAAAAAAAAAATGTATAAAGATGTAGTTTTTTTTGAAACAGAATGTTCCATTTTACCTAATTAAATCTTCCAGTTAAATTTCTTTTAGTCTTTAACAAATAATCTTTTTAGGCATATTTAAAAATACTATTTATATAGTATTTCTATATAGAATTTATAGGATATAGTATTTCTATAAATATTCAGCTGCCATCATTTGAACTTCCACATGAATTTTAAACTTAAATTTCTTGTCAAAACAAAGAAACGAAGGAAAGGTGCAACTTTTCTTCTTGCTAATTTTTTTGTTACATTCTTCTACTAAATCTGAATCTGAATTATGTTTCGTTTTTCTTGTTGTTGCTATAGACTGGCATCAAAAGTTAAATCTCCCTCATACTGTTCCTCCAATCATTTATTATTTTTTTTTGCTAAGCTTTAGCACAATAAATAGACATTTAAAAGCACAAACAAGATTGTATTATATTTGGTATTTTGTTGAATGTAACTAGATGGCATCTGTAGCCTGTGATTATGATAAAATTCTTTTTCAGTGGATCTCAAGTAGCATGGAATATAAGATCACTTAGGTGTCTGTGTTGCAGTCTATTCTACCTTGTAGACAGATGGCCAAGCTAGTTTATTACTTGCAGTTCTCTATGTGTGGTTGTGGAGATGAGCACCAAGACTAGTTTGTCCTGCTTTTGCCTCTAGATTGCTGGTATCCAGTACATTTCCTTTCAACATTACAATGTGGTGTATACTTTCAGAAGAGTCATTTAAATAAATCACATACCTAAATAACTGTAATACCTTGCTTCCATAATTAACAGGGATTGCTGCCTCACATTTCATCCAGAGCTGACCTCCCAATGTGCCTAGTAAATGTGTTACATTCTTTTTTTATTATTATTATTTTTTATTATCTAATTACATGAAAAAGTATTGTGAAATGAAAGCTGTAACTGCAGGCATTAACAGGATGATATTTTGACATTTCACCACATATCTTGTTACTGTTGTAAAGTTGCTGATGAATTACAGAAATGTAGGTGTTAAAACAATGCACATTACTAGTACAGTTCAATGCATTTCCTGTCATATTTTGATATTATAAATAAAAATTCATTCTGTTTTTAATGTACATGCAGACTGTTCAGACTATCAACCTAAAAGGAAGAACATAATATTGTTCATCCAATTTTTGTGCTGATAGGGAATCAGATGGTCTTTTTCTCCAACAAAGCCTTAATATAAGACAGAATGATGAAAAAGAGAGATAGCTATTGACACAGCTTTCCTAATCATTTATCAAGAACTCATATTCTGATTTTATAAAACTTGTAATGATGGATAGCACAAGGCTTTCTATTACCTGCCATCATATTTTTGCTAATGCTTCTGGAGCCAATATTTTATCACATACTAGTAATAAGATTTATTACTGTAGTACAGGAAGAAATATGACTGTGCTTGCAGGGGTAAAGCAGGCTTTATTACCATGCATGACAGTGAAGAATAGTTCAAGTATGTGTTGTGGGTTGTGACTTTATGGTCTGACCCAGCTTCCATTCAAAATAACTGAATATGGTAGCCCATGTGGAAAAATGTCTTTCATTGCAGTATCTGGCCCATTAAATTTTGTGGCACTGCCCTCTGCTAAACAGTTTGAAGACATTTCTCTCATGAGGAATGAGCAGGATATGGTCTTTGAGATACAGTAAAAAGAATCCAAGGGGCACAGTTTGTGCATTGCATTGACATCAGCATAATGCAATGGTTAATAAAAAAAACGTGTTGCTCATCTTGGGCAAGCGTCAATAAAGAAGATAGTGAAAACTTAAATGGAAGTAAAGTGAGGGTAGCACAAAGTTACTGAATGCTAGTTTTTTGTAGTTTTAAGGCTTATACTTCTGGCCAAATTTGATAACTTACTTTCTGATCTACATATAATAACAACTTCCTACTCTCATTTACTCCCTCTTTTCTTCTTTGGCTCAGTTGATTGAACTCGAAATGTACTCCCATTTACAGACAACCTTTCTTGTGGATATATTGAAGTGTTTTGTGAGCTATTTGTGTTGCTGCATGTAAAGAATGAGCTTAATTTTTGTTTTGCTTTTTCCTAACCAGTACAGTAGGTTTCTACTCTCTGAAACTCCTGCAATGTAGAATTGACAGAAATAGCTCATTTCTTGGTTTTATTTTAGAGGGTTTCAGAGATTCTTATGATATGTTCTTGCAGTTTGTTGTGCATGCTTGTCTTGCTCTAACTAAATGTTAATGCCACTAAGCTTCACTGAGATTCTGTCTCCTAAAAATATACAGGTATTTCAATGGCTTGAAACCAAAGTGCTGTAGTGTATTGCCCAAGCCAGCACTCCAAGACTTTTTTGAAGTCTTTGAATTTGAGTATACAGTATGCTACATTATGCAGTTACAATATTCTATATATAGCCTAATACATTTTTCTGTTCTTTTTTATTATTATTTATTTTATTTATTTATTTTCAATGTATGAAAACAAGGCTCAGGTTGAAGCTAAGAAGGAACATGAAGGAGCGGTTCAGTTGCTAGAGGTAAGAAGATATCCAGTCCTCTGGTTGTGGAGGTTCCATTCTGAATGCGATGAGTTAACAGGAATATCACTTCTGAAAGATTCAGTGCTATAAGGACAATTCAGTCATGAGAGCATTAAACTGGGCTGTTGGAAGTCACACGTGTCCCTCAGTTTCTGTTTGTATAAGATGGAAATTTTGGTACCGTTTTTTGTAAACTATTATCAGATGTATATCTGAGTATGTATATCAAATGTATAAAAAGGCCATCTTCAAATTTGTTATAGTCTGTTCAGTGATTTGCCCAGACCATTTTTAAATATCTGTGGGAATGGAGATCTGACAGCCTCCACAGGCAACCTCTTTTGGTCTTTCAGTACCTTCAATATGAAGAATATTATTCTTGCATCCTGTCTGAATTTTCTCAGGATGCTACTCATATTGATTGACTCTAATCCTATTGCTGTATATCACCAGCATGGCCTTTCTTTGCATTTCCCAACTAAGGTGCAGTGTGTTTTTAGAATTTGCCAGTGAACAGTGAATTTAGTAAGTAAACACTGTGAAATAAATTAATTTTTAGAGATGATTTTGGTAATTGGTTTTACTAATTTTTAAAACATTAAATAACTGCATATACTAAGGCAACATCATCCAGAAAGACACATCAAAAAATCTTAGTATTTTCATTAACAATTGCTCATAGCAATTGTGACTTTTGGTATGGTGCATTTCCTAGAAATTCATCCTAATGAAAAATCTAGTATTTTAGTCTTCTGTGCCTAAGGATACAGTACTGATTGTTTCTTGCATAGAAATAACATGATGAATAGGAGCAATTCTTACTCCCATTCAAAAACCATGAGCTTTGCTGCCAGCTTTAGTTGGAAACGGGCAAGGTTTACAAAACCTCTTTGTCTTCAACCAGAATTAAATTTTTACAGTTTTTTAATTGTGACTGTTACAGTAATGGAAATTCTATAGGGGATACACACAGGTATGGTTAAATTATGTATGCAAACACAAAAAATCAGATGACAATTCCAATAAATTAAAATACTTAAGTGGCTTCCTGGTGCTGACAAAACCGTTTATTTCTTTCCCAGTCTGGTATATAGCAATGCAGGATTACCCATGATGTTGTATAAGGTTATGTTGTATTACGTTGTAAAAAAAAAAAAAATCCTACAGCAAACAATTCCTTTCCAGTTTTCCAAAACTAGGCTCAACAGATTCTTTAAGTTACAATCATATGTTTTGATGCACATGGATAAGATTGTGTCAGGAAAAATAGGCACACAAGAAAGTAGCATCCTAACTGTATCCAGACCTACTTTTGTTCATTTTTGTTCTTCACTTTTTTCATTCATAACAAATTTTCAGTGATAACTACCAAACTAGATTTTCTGCCAGAGGAAAAGGTATTAAATGCTTATTCTTAACATAACTTACATATCCAAAGAATGTACAAGAACATAGATTGACTATAGCAAATATGTTTATCTGTATTTCATTTAGAAATCTGTTTCTAGTATATAATTTCTGGACTTTTTTTTCCTTCTAATGGTAGTTGTTCTGTCTGTGTAATTACTGGAGATGAATTTATGAAGATACACTTTCTGATGCATTGATAATCTCTTTTTTTTAAACAAACAAACAAACAAAAAGTTTATTTAAAATTAATATTCCCATGGAAAGGTTTTACTCATATGCTTTCATTATTAACACATATATTAAATTTGTTTTGCCTTTAAGAATATAAGATAATAATTTAGTGCATGGTGGAAAGTATATAATGCAGGAAAACACAAGTAGAAACAAAGCAGGCAAGTGATTATTTACCACCTTAAGCTAAACAAAATTCCTATTTAGCTGATTTGTTTGCAAACTTTGATTTGCATAACTCCATCAAGGTTTCTTAAGCTTTTGTTTTTTGTTGCCTTAGGCCCATTAATTCTTAGCATTTGGTTTATTTAATCTGCTTTTTGCAATTCAAGATCAGCAGTGGTATGGATTTCTCAAATGTTCTATAGTGTGTTTTGTGTTAATGCATGTTTTTACACCTGTTAACTGTTCCAACGGTTTTTGCTTTGAAATGTTAAAAAAAAAAAAAAAGTGTTCAAAAACTGTTTTTATTTCTTTGTTTATTTCACATCTCTTTGTTTACTGTGTCTTGTTTGAAATTTATTGCTTTGCACTTCATCCAGAACACGCTGGACAGCATGCAGGTATTTTAGGGCATTATTCTCCATTCCCTGTCCCAAATCCTGCACTTCCCTTTAAAATAAGTATGATAGTCCTACCTAACCTTCCATGGCATGTGTGCTAAAACCATTGTTATGCAAGCATGCTTGGTATTGATTGGCCTGATACCGAATTGCTGAAAACAGATTTTTTTTTTTATACAAGAGATTAACCTCCAAATATGGCATGATTTAATGAAGAAACAAATACTGTTTCTGAAAGTGAACTTCTTGTGAGCATGCCCACTAAGAATGGTTTGATAGTTTATTCAAGATTGTAGCTTTCAGACTGTGTGGATTTTACCTGAATTCAGATCATTTCATTGTTTATACAAAGACAACTTTATGCCATATTTTCACCTTGGCTTGATTTATTTAGACACCTACTGAAAGCCATTCCTGCTACATAAACAGTTAAACTATGAAATAAAATACTAGTCTGAATTCAAGCTATCCACCTGGAAAGCTGCTCATCATCTTATCTGTCTTGTGTGAACAATATCTGTCTTGTCATAGATGAAGTCTGCTTGATTTTATGTTTAAGAAGCTGTTTAGCACTGTGTATTTTATGAGAAATTTAAGTTCTCATAACTCAGTCCTAAGTGAAGTACATTCGGTATGGTCTGCAGTGAGGATGTCTTGTCACACAAGGACTGCTGTAGGTAGGTTCAGTTGTAGGGAGATCTGGTAGACGTGACACTTTTGCGCTATTTTTATTGAGACTATCTGGGCAGTGCCATGATAAAGAGTTACAAATTCAGTGCTTCTGAGAATACAAGCACATGCTTCATTTCATTGTGCATCATTTCATATATGTATGAGCACGTTGATTTCTGTAGAGAAGTGAGTCTGGCTAATTAAAAATGAACCAAACACCTCTCTGGAATCAGGAAACAAAGATGGATACAGGGATGCCTCCTGTTACTTCTGTACTATTGTGGATCTTACGGTAATTTTTCTTTTATAAGCACCAGATTTGTGCTCACTTCTAACTCACAAGCTTGATTAAACAAAGCAGTAAAGGCATTTTTCTTTCAGGCTTCGTACTATCCTGAGAGGACAACTCTAGATAAAGATTCTAGATGATCAAAAGAAAAGTGACATACTTTTGGTACATACTGCAATGCAAATCAGTTATTAAATATATATATATATATTTTTTTTTCAAAAATATGTTTCTAAGGCAGCCTTAGCATCTTGTTGGGGTCATGATGTCTTTATTTTTTATCTTATGCTAGAGTTTCCATAACTTCATGCAGAAAGGTCTATGTGTATTTTTAGAGAGCTGAATAGCTTGTCCTAAAACTTTCTGTTGGAAAGAGAGGGATCTAAAAATCTAAAGCATTTTATTTCTTTGTCTATTTAATATTCTTTTAAAATTGTATATAGATGTCTTATTTGTGCAACAAAGTGACAAGTAGCAAGGACTCACATTTCAGTTGCTGAAAACCACAGTGAAAAGATAAAAGATAAAATCAAACAAAGCATTTAATATTTGTGTAAAAGTCGCACAATTCTTCTCTATCTTACTACATTCCATTTCATAGTCAGTCATATACACTGAGACTTTTTTAGCAGAACTAAATTAATTTGTGTTTTTATAAGTACAAAGAAAATACATCCTCAAAATTTATTGTAGCTTTAAAAATGTATTTATTCCAAAAAAGGAACAAGCAAACGCACAATCATTAGTGAGGAAATTTGGATTCATATGTTCTTCTGGGGACTATAAGGAGTGTTTTGTTTATCTTTAGTTGTGCTAAGATCCTTCTATTGGTGTTATGTAATATGTGTAGTTTTCTTCATATGTATTACATGCATTTTTCCTCCTCATAGGAACTGAGAAAATCTTTCTCTTCCAAGAAAAAGAAACCTTAGCACACTTGAATGAACCTAATTGATATCCAGCCTTCCTTTGTTAGCACAGCTGTTTAAATAGGCTGTTTAAATATTATAAAGGGGTTTTAATGAAGGAAAGTGATGTTTTTTCATCATGAAGCATCAGATTAGGATCTAACGCATGAGCTTTCCATTTAAGGACCCTATTACTGCTTCTGAGCTGCTTCTGCTTGCAGTGTTAAGGTCACAGCATGTGAGCCATGGGTGCTCCCTAGGTCACAAACAGTAGTCTCTCTGGCACATTTCTGGAGTACAGACCAACTGCTTTCCCCTGTGTGAAAATCAGACCTCACAAGCGAATTTCTCAGGAGTTTTGCTAATTCTTCAGTCTTCTCAACAGGCGTTAATTAATGTGATCTTTCCCAGCCTTCTGGGAAATCTTGATTTCTGTTTGTACTCATCAAGAACACCTTATAGTGTATGCAAGCAGATATGCAGGCTGTTTATAGATGCAGATTGAAATTTAAATGTGCTATATTAAAATCATTAATATATTCTTAATTTAGCTGGTACACTAAATGTGCAGATTTGGATAAAATGAAAGGTATTTTCATGTTTCACTGTCTTTGCCACTCTTAAATTTACTTTGAGTTAAAGCTGTAGAAAAAATCCTGAATTCCCATGCCATTTGTAATTCTTTTCATCCAGGGAATCTTTCCTTTCAGTTACACCATCCATTTTTTTCATGTGAAGATTTCTTAAACAGTATGCAGGCAAATTTTGCAAGTCATCACAGAAGCTTATCTTTTAAGTTCCGTTTTGTTATTTCCTGATGCCTCAGAATTATAACAGAAATGAAATGTTTGCCCACAGTGACATTTTTATACTTCTTCCAAGCTTGCAAACAATCTTCCCTTGGCTGCTGTCTGAATTACTTCTGTGTGGTTTGGCACATACAGTGAGGAGCATTATTTTTGAAAGGGAATTCAGCCAGTAGCTAGTCCCACGTTCTGCATGATCCAATGTTTTTTGCTGTTCTTGTTGGTTTCTAATATATTAAAGTTTACCTAGCGATTCAGAATTCTTCAACTTAATAGTTGAGGATGGGCAAACCTTGGAAAAGTACCTGGGTTTTAGAAAACATTGGAAAAATATACAAAAGTGACATTCAGATACGTGTGTATGTCACAATGCCATACGTTCTGTTTGCAGGTGTTCTTGGCAGTGATGTTCTTAGCACTGCCAAAAATTATGATGAGAAATTTCCACTTTGGGAATTGGGGATGAGAAGAATATTTACCTCAATATTGAAGAGTTACTAAAAGGTTTTGTTCTAAATATGAGTGAGAACTTAGGGGGACAAAAACTGGGGGCAACAAAAAACAATGGGTGTTTTTATCCCAAATAGTTTGCCTATCCTGGTACTTTTGGAAAATCAAATCCTTTCATAACTTGCTCTGATATCAGACAAATGTCTGTGTTATGTCTTGCTTGTGCAGGCCAAGGTCCGAGAGCTAGAGGAAAAATGCCGGACACAAAGTGAACAATTTAACCTCCTGTCCAGAGAGCTGGAGAAGTTTCGGCAGCAAGCAGGGAAGATTGATCTCCTGAGCAGTAACACAGTAGCATCCTCAGATATTCCTGGTTCTCCCAGTAAATCTCTATCCCAGTTAGTGAATGGAATAGCCACTTCTATAGGCAAAGGTAAGAACGTGCATTTTGTTTCACAGAATCATAGAATCACTAAGATTGGAAAAGATTTCTAAGATCAACTGGTGTCTGATCTGTCCTGTAGGTTTTAAGAAGCAACTCAATGGTGTAAATAGAGTTTGATTATATAAATGGAAGATAGAATTTGGTCCTGATCCTGTTTAGTGACTTGTTTAAATTTCAGAGTATTTCTTAGACCTTCACTGAGATTGTTCTGGATTTATTCAAGTAGCAGAATTCTCTCTACTCATTGTTAGGTGTAGCAGTAAGAAACCTGTTCAATGCTAAAATGATGTATTCCTTATGTAAAGATCTACTTCTGTTGAAAGTAGAAAGACTAACAGTATATAAAGGCTTTGTTGGAAAATTTTCTTAAAACTTTGCTAAAGTTTCAGGGGCAGGAGTTGGTCTGCTATCTTGTTGAAGTAACAATTCACGGGGAAATCAAAAACAGACACAATGCACTACCCATTACATTAAAAAAAACTTGTAGATAGTGCTAAGCAGAAAATGGGAAAACTTAATGGAATATTTTTATAAATATGAAAATGTTTTTGGTTTAGTTGCATTTTTTCAGCAGAAAGTACAGACTTCATTAAAAAAAAAAGAAATTAAAATATAAAATAAATTTTTGACAGAAGCAAACGCTGTCTGTCTAAACACAAATTCTGCCACAAAGTGGTTTTGGTTGAAAAGGAGTTTCATGGGATGTATTTTAACACACCTGAGGAGGAATAATACCCATAGTTGTTTATTAAACTGTGCAAATGTGTTTAAAATTTTAACCATGTTTAAATTGGTATTTGAACACTTAAATACTGGGTATTTCAGAAACTGAGAAGTTACACCATTGTTGATATAAGTTTTAAAAGAAATGGAGAATGTAAAGTTAAAAAAAAAAAAATCTGTATTGGTGTTTTTATGCATAAAGTACCTAGTATGCTCAGCTCAGTGTGTGTTTTGACAGGCTCTGTTTTGAATTTTCACCAGGTCATAATTGCCTGTTGCCAGAGGCAACTGCTCCTCCAGACCACACATCTTTGTTAACAATTCATTATTCATAAAAAGTTTCAAGGCAAGAAGTTACCTGAGGACACCTGAAAGGAACCTGCATGTACATTTTTAGATTGTGTATAACTATGTTGTTATCAGGGCTGAGAAGTGTTCTCACAAGCAGGTGATACTTAGCTCAGTATCACCCATGACAGAATAATTTTTACTACTTATTCTACAAAGAAACACTTATAGTTTCCTGTTATCAGATAATTTCCATAGCTTACAAATTCCCCTGAAATTGTTTTAGGATAAATATAAAGAGGAAGTAGACAAACAAAATAGTCTGTATTTATTTGTTTTATTTAATCTTGTTAAGCTTCTAGAAAAATTGTGAGGTGTAGGGCCTAGAAATCACAAATCATTTCCATATCACTATAGATGAGCAGTTATTTTTGGTGAAGGGTGCCACACTCAGAGTGAAACCAAGTCAGAAGAAACCAGGGTGACATCCTTCTTTTATTTTGCTTCAGTGACTCTGTACTTTATATGGCTTAGTTTTTTAAAACACAAAATTATAGCTGTTTGCAGTCTCACCCACTGTGGTGTATATATAAGCTTAAAAGGCTCTTCTGGAGCTGCAAATCTTACCTAAGTGGATATTAAAGTGCATTAAATAGAGAATTCACAAGATGTTACCTGATGGCTGTAAGAATTTAGCAGAAATTTCCTTAATAACAACAGGATTAGCTCTTCATGTCCCTAAGGGTAGGATTTTCAAAGCAAGACATATTTTTAGAAAGGTAATTAAGTACTGAAATGTTGTTTAGGCAGCTTGTGAAGGTCCAGTCTTTATCTCTGGAGTTGATCTAAATAGTCCTCAGTCCTCAAATAAAAATCAACTAAACATTCTGAGGTCCTGACTCAAACTTAACACACTATGTAGTATTTATTCTATAACTGCTAATAGAAACAGCTTTTAATAAAACCTTCAAAATAAAATAAACAAAAATCCTGAAAAAAGATCTGGACTGGAAACACGGAACACAGCTAGGTATGTACTGAAGTCACTTAAAGGCCTTGCTCTCAAAGCCTTTTTTCATAACCTATTGATTTTTATACTACTTAGAATTCAGGGCCTGCAGCACTGTAGTATAAACATCAGAAATCCTTAGACAATATTCATTCTCAGTATGAATACAATGATAACAATAAAATAATGTTTAAGCAAGTGGGTAGAATGTCTAATTATTGAAATCAACTATTTCAGAATAATGATGGTAATGCTAAAGCAAGTTCTTCAAACCAGAAGTGTAATTATTTTTATTATGTGTAAGGAAAAAAGAGCACATGAGGAAACACAAGGACAGCTTTCAAAGCAAAGCAAATGACGGAAATGAGATCAGTTTATGACCAGCTGCTTTGCCTTAATTAACAATTTTTAAATGTATCAGGAAATGAAATAAACCTAGCCAGAATAGATTAGAACATAAAAAGTTCACTCTGAGCATATAATAATGTCACAACCCAATACAAAAACCTTCAAGATTTATTATTCATCAGATAAAGGGTGCATTTAAATGGCCTATCTAGATAATTTAGGTAGTTCATAATGAATCAGCAGTCCCATAAATAAAATGGAGAGGCTAATTGTACTTCAGCTATGGTCAGTTTCAGTTCTGCCTGAGACATTTAAATTAAGTTTGGAGTTCTTCTTTGCCTCTTTCCTTGGAGGGGTGTTCAGATTTCCTTGACAGGTTGTTGCTAGTAATGGCCATTTTGATGGCATATGGATTTTACAAGACTTAACACACACACGCACACGCACGCGCACGCACACGCACACGCACGCACACGCACACGCACGCACACGCACACGCACACGCACACGCACGCACACACACACACACACACACACACACACACAAAAAAAAAAAAAAAAAAAGCACATGGCTTTTTAATTCTCCTAAAATTTAGAGGTAAAAGAGACATTTCTAGAAGCTTCTGGATGTTCTTATGAACTAGTACCTTGGTGGTTTTTTTCAGTGTTAGTTTTATCCACAATGAAAATATAAAGGCAAAGATGCATTTTTAATTAGTTTCCAGTGAAAGAACAAATTTTAAGAGTTTTAATTGGTCTCATTCCTCCATATTCATACTGTTGTTCAAGCCCATACATCTCAATGAATTGCCTTGGCTGAAGAAGAAAATCATCCTAGCAAAGCAAGGGCTAGATTTTCTAAGAATCTCTCTCCACACTTTGTATGTAGTGCAACAAATTTAGTAATAAAGCCAGGAGGTATGAGACCAAACAGCAGTTTCCTTTGAATGAATAATCACAGTTGGAACAATTATTTACAGGCTTGGCTCTGACAGGCTGATATGGCAAGCACATTAACAGCAAACAGAAGGAGCTAAATTGGCTAAAGGTTTCTTAACAGGGATGACTTTTCTGTTATACATGTGAGAAAGGTTCCAAGAACAAAATATGCAGCCTTTACCAGCCTGAGGACTGCTGCAAGCAGGGCTGATTGGAAGAAATCTTTTGTATGGTGACTGGTACATTTCCCTGTTGTCAGTGTGCTTAAGCTGTCTTGCTGTAAATTACACTAATGCAGAAAAAAAATTAATCATTTTGGACTAAGGAGCACACCAGAAAAAAAAACTCTGATGTTATGTTTTGGAGGTTATGGTCTTCTGCAAAATGAATAAAGAAGTTCCAGTGTTAATTCCAGGTGACGTGTCTAGGAAGTTTGCAATTCAGTAGCAAAACTTTGCTGTCCAGACTTCTGGCAGAACTGGAGAGGAAATACCAAACCTGCACATATCTATGGTCTGAAAAATTAGAGCATAGACTTGTTATGTTAATGAGAAAAAGTGAAGAGGAGAGAAGACACCCTGGATATCTGATTGTGTCAGCAATGCCCCAGACTTTGCTATATATAACTTCTGCTGATGCTGCGGGTATAATTATGCTCAGTTTACAATTTTCTGCTTCTTTTCACGTGGTTTGGGGACTAACCTAATAGTGAAGGAGGAAAGCTGTGAAAATATTTTATATTTCACCTTTTTAGGTTCTCTTGCAACCTTAATGAAGTTGTTCTTTTTACGTATGTCTCCTCACCACTAGGTCTAGTTTTCACTTTAGACAATAGGAGATTAGTGTGTTCAGCCTCTTGTAAGCCTTTCTCCTTAGGTCCTTTAAATGTGCAGTATATATTGTCTTTATTTTTAAGTGTGTTTAAAAAGCACAATAATATATATATATATATATATATATATATATATATATATATATATATAAAGTATTTGGAGATGTTTTCTTTTTCATAGTTTCTCTTTAAAAAAAAAATAATTGATGGCAATATGATCTAATTGTGTGTTTAGTACTGGTGTTAATGAGGTACTCATAAGAAATATGCAACAGGTATTCTTGGAACTTATTGGCCCCGCAGCATGCCAAAATACTTCCCTTCATTTCAAAATGAATATCCTGCCAACCAAATGACTTCCATGTCAGTCACTTTCTTTGAAGACAATTGCACAACTTGATTTTATTTTCCAGAATATGAGAGAGTCACCAAAAGAAATAGAGGGGTTCCAACAGTAGCTTTCTAGTCCTGAACATGTTCAACGACATGGCAAATTACTTTACTTCTCCAAAGATATCAAGGTGCTCAGAACTAAAACAGAATTCTTTGCATTATGGAAAGCTTTAACTTTTATTTTTTTGAATTAAAATAGCCTCACTATCTACATGATGTTCCACTACATAATGTTGACTTATGTAATCTGTCAAAAGGCTGTGAAGTAGTAGGCTTAGCTACTTTTCTTTTCTTCACTCTACCTACCCTAGTGTTTTTCTAGAATGATTTCTAAAAGGAGGAGAAAATAACTCTCTTCTTGTTATTAGTTGGAAATGTTTCTCTTGAAAGCAATTATTTATTCTTTCATGTGTTTTCTTCACTGCCAGGTCATGAAAGTCCTTCTGGAAGTCGTTGTGTGATTTCAGAATTTATACGACCTCTTCAAATATCTGGAGACAAACCAGAGCAATTGTCTGTCAAACCTACATTCTTGTCCAAGTCAAGATCTGGTGCCCCAAGATGCAGATTTGATTCAGATGTGAGTCTTTTGAAGTTTGTTACTGGAAATGTGTGTTATGGGGCCAGGATCTCTTCTCCAGGGACTGATGTGGGATCATCCATCTCCTTTGAAAAGACAAGAATATTCTCATTGTCTGAGACAAATTGTGAATGTGACCAGTGGGAATTTCACTGAACTTTTCAAAGTCTTAGTTGATATGCTAGTTACATGGTATGACAAATGCATGTGTAAGACCCTTAGGCTTCTATGAAAATCTCATCCTTGCATTCAGAGTTCTGCATTACTTGTGTGCTTAAAAGGTGCAGGTCAGTACTTCTGTCTGTGTCTGTTTTGGTGTATGTCTGTTACTAAGGTATATTATTATTATTGTATCTACCAAAATATGTGACTTTGATACAGCCTTGGTATCTACATGTAAAAGAGCAATTCTGACCAGTGCCCTGTCAAGGCAAGTGTGCTTTAGGCTTGAGAAGTGGCTCATTTTGCAGTACTTGTTCTTTGCCTGGTTTTCATGACGTGTTAATTTTCTCACCACAACTAGGCTCATACCACCTGCTATAAGCAGTTTCTAAACACTCTTGTAAACTAATTTGGAGCATTTAATCTAAACTCTTACACTATTCAACTTTCCAACTTGTATTTAATTGTACTTTTGAGAGGTCCTTCTTAAAAAGGTTTTCTAGTTTTTAGTAGAATTCTTGTAGAAAGCCAGTGGGAAACTCCTAAGAACTTTACAAAGACAATGTGACAAGTTGGTTGTTGATATTTAGGGAAAATTTTAAATATAAGAAGGTATAGGACACATTTTGAAAGCTTTATAGAAAGGTATAATATTATATATTAAATATTATATGCCTGTTATATGTGGGCAAACAGAAATGAAGAAATTATCTTTACTTTGTACCCTCAGCTTACAGTCCTGACTCCCATTTTTATCTTTACAGAAGTAAATAAATTGAAACTGTGTGAATATTCTCTACTATTTTATGTTCATTGCTACTGAAACTCTGAAAATTGATAAAATCCAAATGATTTTAAATGGATCGCAAGACTGAGTATGGTGTAGGATATTCAACAACATATTAGATTTTAGTACAGTAGAAATTCCATGGTTGTTACTATGGATTATCCACAAATAAATATATTATGTGTCCTTACCACCATGAAATGTGGAACATTCACTTCTTTTTGTAGAGGCCACAGAAAAAGCAGCCCGAAGTAGTCAAACCAGAAACAGCAGCTTAGCAATGAGATTTAGGGAAGCAGAACTAACAGCAAGGAACAGAAGACATGCATGTCAAATTTAATTCATTTTTTCTATTGTTTTTGAGTTATCTCTCACTGAGAATGTCAAGCCCTCTTTTGCAGAATTGTTCTTTGTGTGCTGTCTTGAGTGTAATTATGTGATACATACTTACCTTATGCAAGCACACAGAAATTAAGTTCCATTCTTTTTTAGAAGTATTCAGACCCAAAGGAGAGTGTGTTAATAAAATCATTAGGAAATGTGGATGAAAACTTGACATGAGCTTGGCAGTGCATGCTTGCATCCCAGAAGGCCAACTGCATCCTGGGCTGCATCAACAGAGGAGTGGCCAACAGGTCAAGGGAGGTGATTGTCCAGCAGGTCGAGGGAATGTGATTTCAGATAATAGAAAGTGTGGAATTCAACAGTTGCTGCTGCTGCAGATTGGATTGGATTGGAAAGGGGACTGCATTTTATGTGATATTCATTGTTTCCAGCTATGTGGAAACTGATACTCGCACCAGCTCAGAAACTCATCATTTGTCTCAAGTATTTAGCTACTAGTATCACGGTGCTATGGTAGTTTTCTAATTAAAATAGTAGAGTATCATTTTAGGTCGTCTGTATAATTACATAGCTGTATTATGAAACACTAGATATATCACCTATGATAGGTCACTCTGGAGTAACTGAGTTTCTTGTATTTTAATAAAGACTTCACTAAAAGCTTTGTCAGGAGGGTGAGATGGTCAGAGGCTAGTATGGTTAAGTAACTTCAATCATGAAAGTGAGTGGACATGACATCTTCATGCATCTCTACTTACCAAATGACAAAGAACCAATCCACATTTGGATTGATTTTGCAAGCTTTTGAGGAAAATCAATATCTAGACTCAGAAACATCATCTGAATCTTTGGAATATATCAAGAAATAGCTCGATTTCTATGCCATGCTAGAATCTGAATTGCAATTCCTTCATAGCCTAAGACCTACTATGCAAAAGTGCCTAATTCTGTTCTATATTAGAATTTCTTTTTTTTTTTTTTTTTTAATGTTGCACATTCTCTGTCAGATTTATATTGTCTGATATAAAAGTGGTGCATGCATCTTTTAGAAATCTTTGTTTTGTTTTCTTTACAGATGGATAATGATCAGAATTCCAATACCTCAAAGCAGAGATATTCTGGGAAAGTCCATCTTTGTATTGCCCGTTACAGGTAACAAAACCAGCTCATTGCACATATAATACATAGTTGTAATATTCAACATGACTTTGTTTCGCTTTTGGGAGGTAGGTTAACAGAGCTATGTCCCTGCTTCCTTTGGGCTGTGAGTCTACTTCTACAGCATAAGGGAGGGAGCAGTGTGCCTTGCAGCATGCAGAGATGATTGTCTGTTAGATTTAGATAAACTAGGCTTTTCAGGGGATACAGCCCAAAGCTGGCAGGTAATAAATAATTGGTCAGCTGAATTCCTTAGTATTTGATGTTCACTTGCTTCTAATAGCATAAGACTACAAAAACAGAAAATAGTTATTTTCACTGTAAACCAAGCTTGAGACTGCTGTAGATAGCAGCCCCCTTTCCTGTTTGCCAAGGCTGCAAAACACATTTCCACACACTTCAATTCTGAGAAAATGCAGTTATCCTTGGGAGCATTTGCATCCTGAGGATAACCGTATCACTGCATCTACTGTCATCAGCAATTCTGCTGTCTTATAGTTTTATATTTCAGGATGATTTTAAACAGATTCTAATATTTATTCAAGATTACTAGAACAATTATAACATGTGGATGCTCTTTTAAGCACTAATACACTGCTGGTGCCAAATGACATTTCAGTCTCCTGGCCAGGCCTGTTTTCTACAACACCTTACAGCAAAAAATTATTATCTGCCTGTAGTTAACTCATAAGCTGCATTCATGCTTCGAGATTAATATGGATTCAAACACTTCTAACAAGTTTTGTCTATGAGTAGCTTGCTTTAGCTGTAGCTTACTGTTTTTGTCTCTATTTAATTTGTCTCTGTTGAAATTTAATAACTTGTGTAAAAGACCGTCATATAAAACAAACAGAAGATGTGGATTGGAAGAGATGTCCCAAATGAGATCTCCTTAATTCTTTTTTTTTTTTTTTTAATAAAGATTTAGGCCAGGGTATTCAAAGAGATCTAAGTGAAAAAAAATGTGAGTAAATTCTCTGGAAAAGGATGTGATTTTAAGTGTATAGTGTTTAAGTGAATATGTTGTGTTTCATGGCAGTTTGTTGGCAATACAGTTCATAGAGGCAGTACAACAAACTCACCTAGACTCCATTCAAAATATGTTTCAGAAGGTAATCAGAAACAGCAAACCAACGACTTATCTAATGCACCCTTAGAAGTGTATACCTTCTTCTGATTAGTATTCAGTTATGTGGTGGTTGTAAATGAACACGCATATTTTTCATCTCTACTCCTTTGCAGTTACAACCCTTTCGATGGACCAAATGAAAATCCAGAAGCAGAGCTCCCCCTTACGGCAGGAAAGTACCTTTATGTGTATGGAGATATGGATGAAGATGGTTTTTATGAAGGTATTTATTTTTTTTTAATCTGTAAATTCATGCTAAAAGATGCAGATTCAAATCAGTGTTAAATACACTCCATGTGCTTTCCTTCATCTACTACAAAATCAGTTGCTAAAATTACCCCTATCATCTTTGTGTTAATTAACAGAGTTTCTGCACTGGCAAAACCACTCCTTGCAGGCATAGCTAATTATAAGATATTTTATATTGTCAGCTTTTCCTACTTGAAAGATAAGATTTAAGGTGACAAGAAAACTTACTGTGAGTTCTCTTGTGTTGTTTTTTTTTTTATTATTATTATTATTTTTTTGCTACACTGAAACCTTACTTTCTCTAACTGTGAATGCTGTTTATGTATAGCTTTCATCTGTATCTTCTTCCTTATCTACTTATTGCAAGTCATTAATGTGCAGGAGAAATGCACTTCGAGGACTTTAATGACATTATTCTCTCTCACCAGGGGAACTCCTAGATGGACAGAGAGGACTAGTCCCTTCAAATTTTGTGGATTTTGTTCAAGACAACGAGACCCGTTTATCAAGCACGTTAAGCAGTGAACAAGATCAGAATTTTATCAACCATTCGGGTTCTACTTTAGAAGGAGACATCCTAGAGATAAGTCCACCAAGTCACATAGACTCTAGCATAATCAGCAATGGCGCAGGGACTCTGGATGTGAACATCGATGAAATTGGAGAAGACATTGTGCCTTATCCTAGAAAAATCACCCTTATTAAACAACTAGCCAAAAGTGTTATTGTGGGCTGGGAGCCACCGGTAGTGCCACCCGGATGGGGAACCATTAGCAGCTATAATGTTCTGGTTGACAAAGAAGTACGGATGAACATAGCCTTGGGAAGCAGAACGAAAGCCCTTATAGAAAAGCTTAACATTTCTACTTGTACATACCGAATATCAGTTCAGAGCATTACAAACAAGGGTAACTCGGACGAACTGCAGTGCAGTTTGTTAGTTGGGAAGGACGTAATTGTAGCCCCCTCTAATCTTAAAGTGGACAACATAACCCAGATTTCTGCTGAGCTGTCCTGGCTCCCTACAAATAGTAACTACAGCCATGTCATCTTTCTTAATGAAGAAGAATTTGACATTGTCAAGGCTGCTAGCTACAAGTACCATTTTTTTAATTTGAAACCCAATATGGCTTACAAGGTGAAGGTCATGGCAAAGCCCCATCAGATGCCCTGGCAGCTTCCCCTAGAACAACGAGAAAAAAAGGAAGCCTTTGTGGAATTTTCTACATTGCCAGCAGGTTTGATATTTTTCTTCCTACCCCAAAACTCTGCAGTTAAATTTCTCTGAAAAATTCTAAATAAATTAACCTAACCTTTAGCTTTATACTGTAATCACTGTCACATTCATGGGAAGACTGCAGATTATTAGATTGCTTTATGGTATCTATAATTAATTCCTCTCCTGCTTTATTCTCCTCCTGGTTCCTGGGTACATTCTGGAGAGAGAAACTAGGGAAAGACATGTTTATCTCCATTATGGATCACATGCTAATTTTTATCAGAATAATCTCAATTTGTTTTTAATTAGTCTAGTTATGCTAGTTCTGGTAATTATTTATTTTTGTTGGTGTGGACAGTGCTGGAAATAAACAGTTATTACTTCTAGAATATTATCTGTATGTTGTTTGTGTGTCTGAATGCACTTTTTACAGGGATGACCCAACTCTCTTCTGTAATGAAAAGCATTATGGATAGCATAGCGGATTATGCAGTGATTTAAGGGGATTCAAATATCTTTTGGTTGTGTGGTTGTGATCAGAAGTATAATATGAATTGTTAAAGGTAACAAATTGGTCATGTTTTGGAAAGAAAGGGATTTTTTTCCCCCAACTTGCTTTTACATTAGAAATGTTGTAAAGTGTTATTAGTCTTTTCCCACTATTTAAGAACAGTGATGTAGCATTGAAAACTAGAGATGAAATAATGTAGTACATTTAAAGGGTAATGTCATAATTTTGGGGATATATTGCAATACCTGAAAATTTCGGACATCTCTTCTTATAGATTCATCTAATCAAGGACAAGTAGAAGCCTCCTTATATAGTTAGACTTTCAGAGCACTGAATGCCTCTGAAGCAGGGACAGTAAAGCACAAGTGACTCCTGGTGACTAAAATTCCAACAACATGTATTGTGCAATGGGTTAATTGACTTTGCTGGGATTTGATTCCAGCGAAGGGGCATAAATTAGTTCTGGTCTCTTCCTTGCCTTGCAAGACTTATATGTAAGGAGACATGCAAGATGGTTGAATTTAGAGAAGTAATTAAGCTTGTATGTCTACTGCTTTTGATGCTGCTTATTTATAGGCTCAGTAAAAATGTCCTCAGTTCAGGCATTTACTATTTTATTTTAAATCATTTCAGTGGGTTAAGTGGTGGTGCCATTGTAGCATTTGCTAATAGAAGGGCATTTTAAACTAGGTATATGTTCTGCATAATCTGGGATATACTGCCTTAGATGGTGGCTTAAATTTATTAAATGAGTGAGGTTTTTTCAGGCTAACTGCTTAACATGCTGCATCACCCTCTAGTTGCTAAAGCATGATAAAGCAACAATGAATTATTCTCTGTTGAGAAGCATTACAGTTTATTAAACCAATCTCTGTTACAGCCTACAAAAGTAGAGAGAGACTCCCTGGATATTGATTTTTTTGGGAGGTGTGAGGGCAAGAGAGGGAGAAAAGGGAGGAAGGTGCCTTCTACTGTGGGAGCAGATGAATGTCATTGTCAGAGATGAGATCCTGGACTAGATCATATACATTCTCTCCTGTAAACTGAGGAACTCTTCTGTATGTTGGGCATGCCGGCTGTAAATAAAATAGGGAAGATGAAATTGAACCCTAAATCAAAATCTTTGTCTTAGGAAATAATAGTATTAGACCAGTTTATGTGCTTTGGCCTTGCTAGTTAAAAATACACTGTAGGTGCAACTAATGGTACAGGCAAAAAAAAAAAAGTAGTGTCCTGAATATGACCAGAATTGTGTTTCCATGCAAATCCTTGCGGAAGGATTTGGATCCATGGCAAAGGATGAAACTCGGTGAAAAAAAAAACCTACTGAAATGCACTGATGGTTTTATCTAGAAGCTGAGGCTTGTTTGATATTAACGCTTGTGTCATGATCTGTTTGGTAGCAATGAATGCACACAGTTGTAGTATTTATAGCTTTCTCTCTTGGTAAATGAACAAAAATTGTTGGTGCTTAGTTCAGTGGCAAAAGCAAACTCACAGCAACTAAGGTTTATCATCTTCCAGCTATCACCCAGAGCTATCACTGCAGCTGAAACCTGCATCTGAAATGTTTTAGCATGAAACACTTCTCAGTGTTTGACTGCTAAATTAACAGAACAGGATGCCTGAAATATTCATGAACTAATAATCTCTGTGATGTTTTTACTTTGGTTTCTGTCCAAAGTAGTGCTATTTATAGTAGGTTAATAATGCCTTTTAATTAAGAATGTACTTGGTGTGCTATTACCGAAACGTACTGTAAATGCCTTAAAAGGTTAGCAGGCATATTTTTTTCAGTGCAGAGGAGTCTTTCAGTCCAGTTTCCCATTACATCAACATGCTGCTGATAGAAAAGGTTACGGTTCTGGCTCGCAGTCCACAGCTCACCTTAGTGCCGAAGTGCTTTCTGACCTGCAAATCTTGGCTTGGAGTCACTGACGGTCATGAGACAGAATTTAAAAGTGATTTCTGAGTATGCCATATGCATTCAGTGCAAAGATATATTCCAAAAAGTCACTTGCTGTCACTTGCAGCAGTTTTTCATTAAAAAAATTTAATTCAGCCACTCCTAGGCACTTTTCTCCCCACGTTTTCCTTTTCACATCTTCTGCATTCAGAGCAAGTAGTAGTTATGCAGCCTGAAGGGATAAAAATTGTTCCTGAGCAAGGTGCAAGTACAGACTGTCTTGCAAATATAACTTAGTTAATAGCTGTAGGCTGAGGGTCAGTTTATAGCTCCATGATCTGCTGAGTGTGTGCTTCTGTTTCTACACTGTAACTGCAGTAAGAATATTTTGTCTTCTTGAAAAAATAAGTGCTTTGAGATCAGTAGTTTCCAACTCGCAAGTATTATCAGCTGATGTACAAACTCTGATCTAATGCTCAAAGGTGACCAATCTTGCCTGTCTTTAGGTCCCCCAGCTCCACCTCAAGATGTTACTGTCCGGGCCGGGTCCACTCCAGCAACTGTACAGGTGTCCTGGAAACCACCAACTCTGACTGCAACAGGGACCTCCCATGGTGCCAATGTCACAGGCTATGGTGTTTATGTAAAAGGTCAACGGGTAAGTTCTTCCAGTGTTACAGGTACCTACATAAGGTGAATTTCCACTGACAGGTAAAGGCAGCAATAAATGTGTGATGGCACTTGGATATGTGCAGGGTTTTCCTGCGTTTCAGTAGAACCTGTTCTTTTGTTTGTGCTTAACTTGATCACTAGCTCCCTTTTTATACACACTTCATCTTTTGGACAAATTATTTGAAAGGATTAAAGACAACTGGTGCTAATTGGTGTGGAGACCTAATGTGAGCTCTCGAAGCTCAATCTGTATTGGCAATAATTGACTCCATGTTAAGACCTTGAAGGCTGTACTTCAGTGTCATTGAGGGGAGTGATGAGGGGAGGGAAATAGATGTCTTCATGCTAGTAAGTTGCTTTTTTGTGTACCCAGGTGGCGGAGGTGATTTTTCCAACAGCAGAGAACACACTGGTGGAGTTAATGAGACTAAGAAATCTGGAAGCAAAAGAAGTTACTGTTCGAACACTCTCTGCACAAGGGGAATCAGTGGACTCTACTGTTGCTGCCATTCCATCAGACCTACTGGTGCCTCCAACCCCTCACCCCAGAACTGCTCCCAAATCTAAGCCATTAGCAAGTGCCGGAGCCCCAGAAACCAAAGAAGAACATTTAGATCCACATTTAAAAATGGATGAGTCATGGGAGCAGACTCGTTCGGCATCCCCTGTTCATGGGCACACACTTGAGCCACCTCTCCCTAACTTTCACAGCCCTCTTCAGGGGAGGAGGTCTCCATCACCTAACCGAATACTCCCTCAACCTCAAGGCACACCTGTCCCAAATACGGTTGCAAAAGCCATGGCAAGAGAAGCTGCACAACGAGTTGCAGAGAGCAATAGGGTAAAGGCAAAATTTTTCTTGCTGCTTCTAGGAATTGCTTTATTCATTGTAGCACTTACTATCAAAAAACTTTGTAGTATACACCTGACTGAGCAGTTAATAAATTCCTAAACACTGAAGGTCAGTGGTTTGAGAAGAAACAGTGTGATAAAATTCTGTGGCATCTTTCACAAATATGCTCATAACTATAAAAAGCACTGATCGACCTTTGATCACTAGAAATGTTTTTGGAAAATGCAGAGCGCCTTACTTCTGAAAAAAAAAAGAAGAAAAAAAAAAAAGAAAAGGTCTCTGGGCAGTTATTTTCTCATCACAGCTCATAACTGCTAGTTACTTGCTTCAAGATAAGATCTGGTGTCAGTTTTCATAAATTCTCTTTGTCCTTCATAACAACTCATGTCATGAGTTGTTATATGGAGTCTTTGGTCTCCCATTGTATCTCCAGAATAATTCCAATTACTTTGACATTTATGCATGTTTTAACAGCCTGCCAGTATTGATTATCTCTGTTTCAGAACAGAATTGAGCCAGTAGGTGATGATACCAGTTTTGAGAAGCTAGATAATTCTGGGTCAATAATCTCTGGGTGTATTTCTCCCCTTTCTTTATAAGGAAAGCAAACTGGGATAAATGTAATAGAGTAAAGACAATTAGTTTCTTTGGCACTCAAATGAAAGTTGATATAACAAACATAGAGAAAGAGAACTGAAATGCTTTTTCTGTTTTTGAAAGTTGCTGACATAGCATATGCTCTGAACCATGCTTATTTACATTAATTTTAGAGATGCTCAAAATGTCCAGGGATCTGGACAGAAATTTACAGATGGATTCACTCTACCTTAAATCAAATTCCACCAGTGATATTTGTTATGTTTGATCTCCAGTAGTAGCAATTCTCCCTTTGCAGTAGGCTGTTGAGTGTCCTCTCCCTGACATCTATCCAGCCTGTTAGATGGCACACTCAGGAGGCCTTGTCATGGGAGTAGGCAGCAGCATTCAGAAGCTGAGGGGTAAGAGTCACCTGTGAGTAGAGGAAGAGGATAAAGTTTCATTCTATAGCTTTTTTCTCATTCTATAGCTTTTTTTTTTTTTTTTTTTTTTTTTGTACTGAGCTTAAAAATGCTGAAATGAGTGACTAGGTCTTCTGCTAGTCCTCAGCCAAGGGGGAAATTAAAGTCTTCATTAGCAGCCTCTGACTGTATAATGCTGAGAATTTTAAGATAACAGTGGAAGAGGGAAGAAAGCTAGCAGCTGTGTTATTGGTCACATGAAAACATTCTTAGAGTGAGAGTGATAATACAACCAAAAAACTCCTGCAGGCTCCTAAAAGGTTAGAGTCAGGAAAACTAACATTGTTTTAAGACACAAGTATATTTAAATGTTGTGTTCTTGAGTACTCATGTCTTATATTTGCCATTTCTCCATTGGTTGCAGGATCAAGTCTTCACAATTTTCCATTTTTTGTTGCTTTGATAGATGGAGAGAAGAAGTGTTTTTAGTGAAAGGAGCAATGCAGCCCAGTATGCTAACTCAGATGATGAGGAAGATGGCTATGATTCTCCTAATGTCAAAAGGAGGGGGGCTTCAGTTGATGATTTTCTGAAAGGTTCAGAACTTGGAAAGCAAGTAAGTAGCCTGGTATTTTTCTTGTGTCAGTTGTCTGGTATGAAACAAGTATTTTTGTGAAGCTCAGCAGGCTATTCAGGGTATCAACTGATTATTGTAGTCATACTGGTAAAACTGTGTGTGAATGTCCTCTTACTGGAGCATTATGCTGTTTTATGGGAACTGAATGCTTGGCACCATGCATCTATAGGTTGTTATCCCAAGCAGTGGCCTTAAACACTGGAAACAGAAAAAAATGGAACAGAAATGTGACTCAAATGTCACATTTGGGCTCTAAGCTTCTTCTGTATCATGCATTACTCTTGCATATGAAAGCATTCTGTGAGGAAAAAAAAAAAGGGAAGGGGGAAGGATTTCTGTGTGATATAAAAGACATAAAATCCTAATTAGCAGAAAATCAGCAACATACATACATACTTTGAATGCTGTAAGGAATAGAGAGATGTTGCCAAAAGAATTTTTCCACACCTGTGCAGCTTTTAGTCTGATCCTGCTGGAAACAAACATGAATTTCTTACATTACTTTTAAGAGAGTTGTAAATCCTAGCAAAGATATATTTTATTATGTCTTGACATGGTTAAAGAATCTTATTAGCCAAACATCTGACCTCCCTTCTTGAAGGGTCAAAGCAATGGCCTTCATTATTTTTGTACCAATTTTGAGACTTTCTGGAATTTTGGTTCAGTTCGCTACAGAAGCTCAAGCACTTAATATGCAGCTTCAGAATTTGATTCAATCTTCATGTACAGTGGTTCCCATTTTTTTTAATATATCTAATCATGCTGTGCTTACAAAATGTGCAGTGAGTTTAGTTCAGTTACAAAATGTACAATGAGTTTGGTTTATGATCTGGTTTGTTAAATGTAATGTTCTGGCTTAAAAGTTTAACCAAGGCCACTCCTATTTAACAATAGCAATTCAGTACGACATACTTTGTCCTCTTTATCTTCCAACTAATTGAAAGTTAATAAGAACTTGAAATATTGAATTGGTTTAAAAAAAAAAAAAAAAAAAAAAAAAAAAAAACATTAAGATCATAGCAGTCTGTTCCTACAGTGTTTGCACGAGTGAAAACTTCAGAATCCATCAGCTAGCTGTATCATACAATGATGGTGACATCCTGCAATAGTTAAGTGCTGATCACTTTTAAATTATAATGTGTTGCAACAAAAAGCTGTGAAGAACAGAAGATACGTGAATTATCCTAGGGCTTTTACAATGCGGTCAGCAAGTCTACTGATGCATGAAGGACTTCTTTAAATAATGCGAATTTGATCAAGACTAAAACTAGATTTGGTGCTCTGAATGCAGACATTCTTTTTTGGGTCACCTGTGAGATTGAGATTGGATTTCTTGAATTGGGAGCCTAAATAGGCAAAAAGTTTTATATATGATCTGTCTGCTAAAACAGAGGAGCAAGCTGCATTATGTAATTTATATGTAGTATTAGCTTGAAATTCAAACCTAGGAAATGCTTTTAGTCCTTCTTGGTGGTATACAAAGATTTTCAATGTCACTCGGTAAAGATTTTTCTCCCTCACCCTGCTGATTAGCCTCACTATTGCCATGGTGAAGAGTACCATACGGAGAGCAGCAGAGGTTCTGACTTGTCTGATATTATGGAGGAAGATGAAGAAGAGCTGTACTCAGAAATGCAGCTGGAGGATGGAGGAAGACGACGAGTCAGTGTGACTTCACACAATGCACTTAAGGTAAGCATGACTGCAGAGAAACCTTAAAAATATCTCCGTCTTCTTCCTTCAAACCATTTCTTTTAGACACTTAGGGATTTTGCATACAATTAAAACTAACACTGTTGTATAAAACTAGAACTAGGGCAAAAATTGTTTTTATGATGTCGAGGCTATCTTTAACACATTTGGTTTGGCATTTTTTTTTTTTTTTTCTCTCCTTTATTTCTTCTATAGTTGGATAGTTTTAGCTAGTTGACTATTTTCCTATATGTAATTGTGGAAGTTGCAATTTCTGATCTATATCGGGGGTCTTTTCCCATGTTTATATGACAATATACTGCATGTGCTACCCAGACCATGAGTTGTTTCTGGGCAAAAAGGGTTATATAAACATACAAACATATAGGAAAAAAAATTTTGGCTTTTCAAGTCTAAGGAATTTTTTCCTGTTTTCAGTGCAGTGCCATCTCTTCCTCTGGCTTTAAAGCACACTTGTAAGAAGGGGATTTGGGTGAACTCTGTTTGACAAATGTATTATCAGAAATCCTTGTGCTCTGATTATTAAAGAATCACCTAATAATCACTTGTCAGAGACAGTAGGAAATATCTATCAGCAATACTGCTTAATCACAAGAGGAGTATTTATCATGGAAGACAACAATTATTTATATGCAGAATGTTGAACTTGTCCAATACAGAATATATGTTTCTTATAGTTGTATGTATAAATTGTAATTGCTTTTCATGTGTCTGTTGATTGCACTAAATTGTGTTTTTGTAGAAAGTTGGATAACTTGAATGATAAGGGAAACCACAGGTGTATTTTTCTTCCAGTATGCTGTTAAAGCATAAAAAAATGCTATGTTCTCATGTATAGAAGAATTCTAACTGTTGCTGTAACTGCCTTTGTGTACTGTAAATTCAGCCCTTTTAATCTGATACTGTCTGGAATGAGACAGGTACTTTTTTCAAAAGAAAAATAATCAGTGTTTCGATTCAAACTGAAATCCTTCTGCATGCTGCTTCTGTCCCATTCGTCTGGGGGAAAAGTGAATTCTCCCTAGACTGTTCTTGTTCTTTATGCATCAGAAATTATGTCTACTTCTTGGTTTTACAATAGTGTTGCCAATTTTGATATCTAAATAGGTGATCCAGACCCTTATTTGGTGTAGTAAATCATTTTATATGTGTTAAAGTTTGCAGGCATACTTTACTTGATGTATTAGTGTATGTGGAGGGTACGGTTGATTTTCAGTTTTAGTAGAATTTATTGTGAGTACTTCCTGGGGAAGGACTCATGGATGTCAGAGTCTCATGTGTAGACTATTGCCCACCGTGTTGATAAGCTTTTTGATACAAAATGCAGGTCACATTCTAATCCCAAAGTGTTTGATAATTTCCCCCTCTTTCACTAGATCCAATCTCACTTTGCAACAGCAGTAGCTAACAAAAAAAATGAAAAACACATTTAATGAATTTTCCATAATGGAAACAGATTCCTGTTCCTCTTGCATCTGAAGGTATTCCAAACGTGCACTTTCAGCTTTAGTTTTCTCTCCAAAATAACAAGAAAATGTTTTGTATGTGGATATATACTTGCTTTATTGGGAGATTGTTATTCCCTATTATATATATCTATCATGATCAGAATGCTTATTTTATTCAGGCTGGGACAGTTTTTACGTACATCTGATATAAACAGAGACTTTCACTTACTTCTACTAATAGGCTGATTCTCAAATATTGGTTTTAACAAGCAGGTACAAGATTATTTTGGGAGATATGATGACAGTGCAAACCAAGAGACATCAGAGAGCAGCTTGCTTCTCAGGATTCTTTCTGTGGAAGCCAAGTTTTAAAATTAGGGATTTTATTTATATATATATATATTACAATTTGACAAAGGAAACTAGAGCTTCTTTAATGATGTTTGCAAAAAGTTTCTCCTCTGGCAGGAGATGTAGGAATATTTGCTACTCATATATATACGGTACTTTCACAGATGCAAAGCAAGACAGCTTGTTATAACAGACTTTTCATTCTCAGATAAGGGTACTGGTTACAAAGAAAAATTAAATTGCAATTTGGCATGGGGCAAGGAAAGTACTAAACATTAGTGCTATGTTTTAATGTCATTCTCATTCACCATGCTGGAACCTGTATGCAGCTTCTATTGCTTTGTTTTAAATGCATGGGTTTATTCTTGTTAGAGCATCACTCAGTTGTTTGTACTGACCTCTCATGTTGTATCTGACACCCAGCAACTTTTTAATCATGTATTTATTTTTCACAGATACTCATTCAAAGCATGACATCTTTTTCACTAAATAAGCTGCATGTCTTATGTTTGCCATTGCTCTAAAACTAATTCTGTCTTTATTTTTTTTTTCTTCTCCCTTTTCCCTCCCATTTTATTTTTGTCACACGCTATTTGTTCCCTGTCTGGTTTTTAACATTACATAATCTTAAGGAGTGCGATAAGAATAAGACCACTGAAGCCACTTTTTTGGAACAGCCTGACTTTTCACAACAGATACATCACAGTAAAAAGCTTTTCAGTATTCCAGAAGTAGCTGAAGAGGATGGTGAATACTCTGAACTGCTATACAAGCAGGGTTTAGGTATGCCCTATAAAAAGAATCCCACAATAGCTAGAGACTCTAGACCACCTAGGCCCTACAATCAAGACCAGCAGCACAACTTCTGGTATGCAGCCAAGCACAGAATTTCAGGCATGGAGGATTTTGCTGGAGACGACAAAGGATGTAAATATAGCCGATCTTTATCGAGAAGCCCAGACAGTGGACTAGACTGTGGAAGTGAAGAAGAAGAATCTCGTTTTACTTTCAGATATGGTTGTGATTCAGTTTCTGCCAATGTTGCATCTATCTGTTGTGCAGAGACTGCTAACTGTTCCTGCAGGAAAAGCATGAGGCCCTTGCTTGCTCGCAGGAAAACCTTAACAAGACAAACCAGCATTGAAGAAGATTTTGGTGACTTGGGTCCTTCCTTTGAAGAGCCCAGGAATGAACAGGTCAAGCCCAGTTATGAGAAAAAGTATGAGGCTCAGAGATGTAATAGAACAGATAATTTGTCTAATGAAGAAGTTGAGGGAGGCTGGAAGACCGACTTAAAAATGGCTGACTCTAGGGCCGCTGGTCCACTTGCAAAGCCATCCCACAGAGATGCAGAAGACTCTCTGGTGTGTGAAATAAATCTTCCTTCTAACATCTGCTTGCCAAACCAGTCTGTTTTCTTTCTCTTGCTACTTTTTTCTGTTTTTCTTTTTCTTTTTTTTCTGAGTTAATTTTTAGAGTCCATCTTTTGGACCTATCTGCTGCATTCCCCTCACCCCTTTTTTTTCTCCCCATTCAGTTTTCTTTATTATTCCGCATTTTGCTTTACGGTCATCTCTTTTATCATGCTGAAATCAGTTTAATTTGCTTTACAATGATTTTCCCACAGAGAAAAAAATTACAATAATGGCTGCTTTTATTAAAGGACAACTGAATCTAAATTTTAATTAAGGGTTAGCTGAACTATGATTTTCCAAAATATTGTCTTTATTTATTTTGCCCATCTAAATGTTGCTTAAAAAAAACAAAAACAAAAAAAAAAAAGCATTTTAATTGGAAAAATATTTCATCAGTAATTATTATTTTAAATATCTCAAGGAATCCATTTCATCATGTTGTTTTTGTTCATTTCACTCTCAGAATTTTTAGGATATGCTCTTTATCATGAACCATCTCTGGACAAGAATCAAGATTCTCCCCAGTGTGAACATGACCCAGATTTGGGGAGTCACAGGTTTCATCATATTTCCATTTTCTGCCTTTTCTCTGCACTGTCACTACTTCGCCTTCCTTTTTAGATCATCTCTTCTTGCCTTTGAAGTTGCAGACTGCATCTCTGCATGAGAATGCAGGCAAACAGCTTCTTCGAAAGGGAGAGCCAGGGCTGTTCCATATCTTTCAAGGATGCCTCTGTGTGATCTTGCCTAATTGCATTCCTGTCCATTAGTCTATAGCAGAGTCTCCATGCTTTGACAGATGCATCCATAGGTTTCCCTGCTCCCAAAAGACCAAACGAGTTCTTTACCCTCTCAGTCTACACAATCCAGAGTGGAGATCTCAAATCAAATGTGTTTGTTTTGTTTTGTTTTGTTTTGTTTTTCTAACAGTAGAAATCAGCTGCCTGCTCTTCTAGCCCAGCAGTTTAATCTGAAACGATCCTTAAAAATTTCTCCCATTGAAATTAGTGCACAAGCTGTGTTAATTTCAATGGCTGTATGATGAACTCTGGAAAGCATTAAAATAGTACAATTTAGTGATTAAAATAGCAACATTTTCTGCAAGTGAACAGAAAGAGACAGATGTGGTGTGAGACGAAGTGTGTCTACATTCCCTTCTACGTGTTTCAATAACCTCTAAAAGGCTTTAAGAGTTGAAGGCCATTATAGAAAAGCAGTGTGCTCAAAGACAGAAGGATATACACTTGTTCACATGCTGCAAACTGGACAAAGCTATATAGCTGAAAACAAAGATATGCTTGCCTTTTCAGTGTAGCCTGATATCGTCAGCTCTCATAACCGGTTGCACTACTCTTCAGGAGATTATAACGTCATAGCAGCAACGACAAAGGCAAAAGAATGTTTCCAAAATTATTCTTTTATTTTCTTTTTGTTCCAATATGTGACTGCTGGTTGCAAAATCTCTGCCATAAATCAGGGAACCATTTTTTCTTTTGCAGGTTTGCCAGGCAACAGTATTTAGTTTTCAGCTAACCTTTCAGTTAAAAACTAAGTTTAGTTGCCTTTAGAGCTTATGCTTCCAAATGCGATTGACCTGATCAATGTCCAACCATATAACCATAATGTTACCATGCATGTAACTTACAAACCTGTTTTTTCTGTTGTTGTTTTTTAGCTTTTAGGTAATCCATCATCTGCAGGACGGCCTGAAAGGGCGGAGCATGCAGGGCGAAGGTCCTCTCATGGCAGTGCAGTGCCACAAAGGTCTCGACCAATGTTGGTCCCTTCCATTGGTTAGTTGGACAGATTGGTGAATTTCTGTTCTTTGCAGCCTCAGAGTTGGGAAGGTGGTCCTTACAATGGACACTTGTCTTGAGCCATGGTTTCTCTTAGTTACTTAAATGAGATGAAATTGAACTAAAAACATCTCCATCTAAATAAGAGCTAAATGTAAGCATACTGGGGTCTCAGGGGGCTGAATCAATAGACATCAACATCACCGGGATGGTTTATATTGAATTTAATTGGTGTTGGAACTTTTCTAAGCTTGGTTAAGGTTAGATACTATCAAATCTTACCAAAACAAATTACTATGCAGGCAGGCATATGATCAGTAAAATAAATGTACCCATTCAACCATCCATTCATCCATCCATCTTCCCATTCATCAACCATTAATTTGCACTCACTTTCCATTTTCTTGACTACTTTTTGGAATTTAGCATGAAAAAAAAAAAAAAAGGAAGCTGTTAAATGCAACAAGTTAGTAGAATTTGCATATGTTTACTAGATTTGATATTTCATCCCTATTCTGGTTTACTTATGACTTAAAACGTATGCTGATGTATACCAGAAAATCCAAAAAGTAGTGCAGAAAAGATAATGGAATCAAGACATTATGGAAAAATGCATATTTGTTAAAACTTGGACTCTAGACTGATAAATAAGGAACATGCATGCTGAAAAATAAGCAAACACATGCAAAACAAACGCAGAAAGAATTCGGTGAGCCATTAGCAGAACATTACTTCATGAAGATGTAAAACCAGTTAGGTTTATGTCCCTAACCTGGACTTCATGAGCATGAGCCTCAGGGACATCAGGAGGAGCCTGAAGCAGTGTCAGGATGTTCTCACCTGACATTTATGTGGATGAGTGACATCACAAATGGGTATTATCAGAAGGAAAGAGACTGATCATAAAGGAATGCTTTTACTTTTAAATCTTAAATATTTTTCCCTTTTTGTGGGTCACACTAAAATGCCAGTACTGAAGTGTACTGTCTATTAAAAGCAAAATCCCCCTAGTGGACACAATTATATTTATATGTGGTGTATAGTAATTATTATTAATGAAAGAAACTGTAGATCACAATACATGCAGAGCTGTAATGCATGAAACTTTCTTAGCATTTGCAGTATAGCATAGCTGTTCAGAAGCCTGATTCTCTTCCCACATCCTGCTGTAAATGAGGATAATCCTCAGATATCAATGGAATTACACTGGTATGAAAATGGTATGGGGAAGATTCAACTCCAGGGAGGCTCCTGTGCTTCTGTTGATGGGTTATTGTTAGCTGAACCAAACAGCATTCAGATGATGGTGTTAAGGTTGTTAGATTGTCGCATTCTTTTTTTTTTTTTTTTTTTTTTTTTTTTCCTAGTCTGAAAGCAGCCTGTTTTTCTCAGGAATAAAGATTCCTGGCTTATGTTTGGACTACTTAAACCAAGTTTTGTGTCTAAATTCATTCTTTTATATTATGTGTAAATTTATTTTATTTTATTTTATTTTATTTTATTTTATTTTATTTATAAATAGCAAGAGAGCAGACAGGTTTTGTTTGTTTGTTTTTAATTATTCCTTTGGGTTTCCTTTAATTTTGATTGTAATTAAAAATAATGGAGGTGATTAAATTTATCAGAACTCACTTTCTGTCAACAAAGTTAGGGTACGGATCCCACCAAGCAATGAGTCTTTTGTTTAGCAGTTCAATAGCAACAGTTTAGGAATCAGATAAAGTAATTAATTTCTTATAATCAGTCAAGCAGATTAACAAACAAACTAAAATCACAGATTTTATTTCTTTCAGTGCAACTTAATGAATTAGTGTATTTTGAGTTATGTACAATCCGCAGATGCTCTTTGGGATTCCATTTGGAATAAATTACAACATTGTCTAATGTTGATAACAAGCAAACTACAGAGTGTTATGAACAGTATCTAACAAAAAATAACGATAATAATAATAATTTAAAAAAAAAAAAATGCTCAGAAGCTGTTGGAAGGCCAGATCTGCCTTCGATTTCAAGAGTCCTAATTTCTGACTGAAAGACTAGTGATTAAAATTGCTGAAAGATAGGTACGCATTATTTCTCACTTTCGGCATCATACCATAGTAAATCACTTTGAGGATAAATGAAGCTAATATAAACACTAGATAAAACTCTGCACAAAAGTTGCTTCCTGGAAACTTGCTGGGAAAAAATAATCTAGAAGACATGAAATATCTCAGCAGGTCAGATAAAAAAAAGTGAGTTAAAAATATGGCACACAAAAGCATGTAGTTGAGTGGTGAATAAACTTGAAGCAACTTCAGAACTCCAACTGACAGAGAAGTTGTTTCCCATGAATAATGGCTGCAAGTAGGGTTTTGGAAGAATGAAATTATGGTGGGTCTGTCATTATAATACGTAAAAATTTAGATGGCTTAAATATGTGAAACTGTTGTTGGCCTCAGTATACAGCTCACAAATGTGGATTCCAAATTTCTTGGCACTGGCTTATTCCTTTACATGTATGCCTGGAGTATTTGCTAAGTTACTCAGCTTCACTAATGGTGGGAAGTTTTCAAAGCAGCATTGGCAAATTAAATTAGAAGGAAAGACCTTTAACAATCTAATGTTGTCAGGATTCCAAAGATCAAATCTTTCTCCAAATGTTCCAGAATTTAAATTCTTAGGAAATTCTTTGAAGTATTTTCTCCATTAAGCTATAAATACTTTGGGTTAGTATACTGTTGCAGATCTCCTTGCAGATCTGTCAGGTTGGATTATTTAAACCTCATAATAACAGATGATTCCTGTCCAAAGATCTAACAAATAATATTTACAGTGTGAATTAAAAATAAATAAATAATTAAAAGATAGATGCTTTAGAAAAGGAGATGCACATTTCCCTGCTGAAGGAGGATTTCTAGAGGCTGAGACATCTGGCAAAGCTTACACAGTGTTTAGCCTTCCTACTTTATGCAAGTTAGTAAAGAAGGTAGTCAAAACGTGCCCGCAGGAGCCTCTGCAAAGGCGACTATACAATATGTTTTAATAGATCATTCCCTTTTTCTTCGTAGAAATTACAATGGACAGTAACAGTGAAGGCGGTTGGTCTCGGTCAGGTAGTGAGGGAAATATTTCACCTGTAAAAGAAGAAGCTTATTATCGCAGCATTGGTGGACACAAGAAATGGCCTCAGCAGCGTACCATGGCCTCTGAATATAGATACGGTATGCCGAACATTATTCATCCTTTATGACAGACACGTTTTAGAGCTGCGTGTTAACAAGCGCGGTTATGTATGACAACATTGCATGCAATGCAGAATGCCAGGGGAACTAGCTCTTAAGTCCTGTCTGCTGTCAGGTAAGTCTCTCCAGCTCAGCTGTAAGGGACAACAGCCTTTAGTCCTCTGTCCTGAAACTGCTGTGCAGCCACCTTTGCATACTCAATTGAGTCTGAGCACACTGCATTGCATGAACCTCTGTGAAGCTACGCTGCTACTAACGCCAGTCAATATTTACTGTATATACCTGAACAACCATTCATCAAAATGAGCACATTTTCACTAGATACATATAGATTGGACAGGGTCAAACAGGAGCTGGTAAATCACAATGTGATTTATGTGTTCAATAATAGGAATCTGTTACCAAACATTAATCTGATTTGCAACTTGGGCTAAACGATGATTCAGGGTCTTTTCATTAATCACACAGGTCTTTGGCTCTGTCCCTTGGTGAAGACAAAAAATATTCATAGTTTTAGGAAAAATTACATCATAATAACAAACTTGTATTACACGAGTAAGGTAATTATACCCACTACTGATAGTATTTGCTGCTTCATCAACATAGAAATCATTACATGATCAACAATTCAGTTTTCATAGTTCATAACATAGTGAATTAAAGTGTCTAACACTTAACCCATAAAAGCAGCCGAGGCCATATATAGATCTAGAAAACACTTAAAATCATAGAATATCCTGAGTTGGAAGGGACCCATAAGGATCATCAAGTCCAACTCCTGGCACCACACAGGTCTACCCAAAAGTTTAGACCATGTGCCTAAGTGCACAGTCCAATCTCTTCTTAAATTCAGACAGGCTTGGTGCAGTGACTACTTCACTCGGGAGCCTGTTCCAGTGTGTGATCACTTCTTTTTTTTTTCTCTCTTTTTTTTTTTCTTTTTTTTTTTTTTTTTTTCTGATTTCTGAAATGAAGTAAATGGACCCTGAAAGTTAAGTAAATTATAATTTAATGCTGGGTTTCAAAGCAAACATATCTGACTTACAACCAGATCACCAACTTGTGTAAATCAGTGAATAGCTAGTGAGTTCAATGCAACTACAGGAAATTGATGTCAGTTGGGAATCTGGCTGGCTTCAGCCAAAGATTTGAGATTTTACATACACAATTATATATGTGTATGATATATAGCTCATAAGAGAATAAGTGGCTAATGAGAGAATAAAGCGACTGTGTTCTCATTCAGTGAAGCAAACTTCACTGTCATGAGTCAGATTATTACAGGTTAGTGCTTTTAACTGGGATGCATATGGCCATAATTCATATTTGCACCTAACTCCTATTAATCACAGTTGAAGTCAGATGCAAACATTGGTATTTTTAATTTAAAAATGAACAATCAAAATATCCCACCCCTTCAACTATCTGTTTTATGTTGCCTGGTGGGCCCAAGTATAAACCACATAAAGACCACAACATGACTATGAGAGGAGAACAGAATAGAGAAGAATCCCACCCTGTGAGTCCCATTGCTTTCTGTCCCATATGTGCACCTCTTTCACACACCCTTTCTGTGCTTTGTGCCTGCATAAAGCTTCTTGGCTGGAATTTTTCCCTGCCCTTTTGCTGTTCTGCATTTTTCCCTACTCACATTCTTTCTTGCACTTTGGACCCAAGAGTCAGTAGCTGTTTCCTTAAAGCTGTGACCCTCTGATTTTTTTTTTTCTGGTAGTTTAAACATGTCAAATGTTGAATGAAATCTGTAATTGAAGCTAAAAGAAGTGGCTTTTTTGTTTTGTTTTGTTTTGTTTTGTTTGTTTGTTTTGTTTTTGTTTTTTTCTGAAATACTACATATTAAATATTTCAATGATTACCAACAAAGGTATTCTTTATAAGAGATGATTACAGTAAAACTTGTATTAATGTGAATGGAAAAAAAAGATATAGGTAAATTACATTTTCGTTGTAGTTCATAATGTAGCTCAATTTATCTGTGTGAAAGATCATGCAAACTGGATGATATGTATTGATTCAGCAAAGAACAAAAGTATCTGACTTCCATTCAAATTAGTGGGACTTTGAAAATAATTTTTATTGAAGTGGCTCGTGATTTTGTGTGCTTTTGGGTCTTCAGCTTCATGTGTCTTGAAAGAGCAAGTTTTTTGGAGAAAGTATTGCTACGTGCTCTTTCAAAACAAAATTAAAAGCATTTGAAACCTGTCAGCAAAACACTTATTGTTAGCCATTTGTCCTTGTTTACTAATTCAGTTTTACTGAAGTCCATCCTCAAATATGTTGTTGAATCAGGGACTAAATGCCTTCTCCAGGTAACTTGAAATGTCTGAAAGCTATGAGACAAAATGTTCATTCTTACTTTTTAAGTCCTAATTGATTTGGTACCCTGCAGTGGCCTGAGAACAGTATAGTGTCAAGTGTTGTGATGTTCACGGATGATCCTTCCTAATGAGTGTATAATTAAATGCAGTCACAGCTAACCTTTGCTCCTGGATTTTATCATATTTTATAGTGTTCAGGTGGGTTTGGGGCATTGCTGTCAATGTTAACTATTGACTTTGTTTAAGCAAAATAGTAGTGTAGTTCCATCCCTGACGCAACTAACACTACTGAAATATATTTCTCCTTACCCGTCTGGAGAGAAGAGGTTATAACCATGTTTTAAACCTCATACCTAAAACATGGTATGTCAACACAGCTGGGATGTGCTTTCTTGTGTCCATGAAGAGCAGAAGCAGCTGTGCGGGAAAACAGGTGGATCCAAAGCATGGTTATTTTTGCAGTAATGTTAACGCCTATCAAAATCATCATTATGTCACTCTTAACATGCTTCACTAATTTATAGCAAACTATAGTAAACCTAACAAAAGTTGCTTTCTTATCTATGCTGTATTCACCTATGTAAATGTCAGTGTGGTGTAGATCAACACCACGTTCAGTGCATGCAGACTGAAACTGCTTAAAAAATTACAACTTGCTAATTAAAAAATAAAAGAAATGCCAAACTTGATAGGACACGCTTTATGTTTTCACTGAAACACCAAACACTTTTCAAATATTAAATGAAATAGTTGAAAAAATGAGGCCAAATTACTGAATTGCTCTTTTCTGAATTTACTTTCATAGATGGCTATGGTGGTCATGACCATCTTTCTCCAGATTTTTATGAAGAATCAGAAACAGATCCTGGCACAGAAGATATTTCTACTCGAATATTTGTTGCACTCTTTGACTATGATCCGCTGACAATGTCCCCAAATCCTGATGCTGCAGAAGAAGAGCTGCCATTTAAAGAAGGACAAATCATTAAGGTGGGATCTAAAAACAAAGGAAACGAAGGACCCATTGTTACAAACAGCATGTCCTTTGTTTCCAGTGGAGAGCGCAACTTGTGTGACAAGAGTCCAAGATCTTTTTTTCCTCTAGAGATTCAGGCTGTAAATCCAATTGGATTTGGAACCTGATATCTACTGCTAATTGCTTAAATATAATTAGGCAATAGGAAGAAATCTCAGAGTTGCGTTAAGTAGCTAGGAAAGACTCAATTTGAGATTTAGATGCAAAGACTAATTGTGACTCTGAGGCCTCCTGTGTCTATTGCCACAACTCCTATAGGAAAAACTGCTTCAGAAATTGACCTCTTTACTGCAAAGGTGCTGTAAAAGTGCTTAGTGTTGCACCTCCGTATGTATCCACTGCTGCTGTATTTTTTTAATCACTGAACCCTCCTAGCACATATACACTTGAAATTAAATAAGGTCCAAAATTAGGTATTTCTCTTCCAGAATCATCCTCTTTTGAAACTGATAAAATAACTTCCTTTTTTGGCTGTTCAGGTGTAAGGTGCAGAAGTTGCTCCTCGAAGAGGGAGCAGAAGACAAATCAGCTTGTTTCAGGTGGCAGACAGTGTTAGACTCCATCCGTGTCTTTATGCATGCCCTCTGTCACAGCTTGCCTTATTATGATTGTGCAGCTGCAAGGCGAATTTGTTCAGTTTGCTGTTCTGATTTTGGAAAGCTAGCAGATTTCCTGTTGAATCAGCAGGTGTAAGCATCTCTTTCCATAACCTTGTATCTAAGCTATCTGGTGCAAAATGGGTGGAAATGAGGAAGGGGAGAAGGAAGGGCTGCTGGTAGTCCAGGGTTTAACTGAGATTTAAGTACGATCTGAAACCAAACCTAAAAATATATACACTTATACACTTATATAAGTGTATATAAATATATACACTTATTTGTAAAACTATAAAAAATTGTTACTTAAGCTATTAAAATATATACTTCCTTCCACTGTGTTGGATTGGATCCTAACATTAATGTCTGTACACAAAAATAACAATTTTTTAATGTTAATATGTTAAATACTGGTTCAATATTTTGCTTACCTCTTTAGGTGATATGATATGAAGTTATGCCCAAAATATGGAGATATATGGAAAAGAACTTATGTTTTCACTGATAGTACATTTGTCACTGAAAAGTCTAGTGAGTCGCCACACCAGATATCTATTCTGAGTGATATTAACTTTATATCTGGGACCATTGTAATAATTATGTGATCTACTGGTCTTGATTTCTCTTTGAATTGATGTGAATGTGGATTGGTTTGCATTTCCAAAATACTTTTTGTACATTACCCGAGCAGTTGTGTGAAGTCTGTCCTGTCCGTACATTACAGTCGCACATGCTGTATTGTGTGAAGTAGTAATGGTGCCAGGTAAGTTATGAACATGTTTTGATTCAAACTGAAAAAGATTCCTGTTTGAGAAAGCTGAGGCTATTAAAAGGTCAGTTTTTCCAAACTGTGATTTAAACTGAAGGGATTGGTTTGGATTTTTTTTGTTTGTTTTTAAAGAAAAGAAAGCAATTGATTTGCTTTCTTTTTGGAATCAGAAATTAACCATCAATCAGAAATTAACCATCAGTTTTGTGTTAAGAATATCTCTTTTTTCTGTGTTGTGCAGTCCTAGATTTAGGCCTCTGTATCGTTGGCAAACTTTAAGAATTGACTGCATTTTTAGAAATTAAGACAAATTTTGCATTTACCTGTTCTCATTGATGAAAGCTCATGCTATTCTTGTAGCTTAATGTCTTCTGGAAAAACACTATTGGAGCTTAAGTATATACATCAAATATTATTAAGTAGGCATTTTAAAGTTTATTTATTTTTGATCATATGCAAGTTCTAATCAAAATAACAAAACTTGGGCACAGTTTTGCAAATGCTTCTTATTGAATATATTTCACACAACACCAAGCAGCAGTGCCATATGAATAATTCCATAAACATCTATGTAAATAGGTAAACATGCTTTTAACCTAGCATATGGGGAAACTGATGACTTTCAGATGACTATTTTTTATGCTTTTCAATGCTAACCAAAAAAAAAAAAAAGCCATATCTGTTTTAAGAAACTGAAGTCAAAATTCAAATTAATATCTCTAGTCTTGTAAGTCAAAGTAGTAAAAAACTAATTTCACATCTATACTATAATTACCTATTTATACCTTGGTAACTGTTCTGTCTTCATTAAAAATCCTAAATACTAAAACCTTTATTAACCAACACTTTTATTATTTAAATGACAGGTTTATGGGGACAAAGATGCCGATGGATTCTATCGTGGAGAAACCTGTACGAGAATTGGTCTTATCCCATGTAATATGGTCTCTGAGATCCAAGCAGATGATGAAGAGATGATGGATCAGCTTCTAAAACAAGGTTTTCTTCCTTTGAACACACCAGTAGAGAAAATAGGTAAGGGAAAGTATATATGCATAACTTCACCTAATTTTGGGTGCTATTAACTTGGCTGGATCTGCTTTGCCTTTTGTTTTTATTATATGCTGATGCATTTGAATTTTACAGCAATTTACTACACTATGGGATACATTCTGTGTCAGTATCTGAATTATTCAACAAATACTTGATCTTGGTCACACCTTTTGCCACAAATAAGGACTTTTATCTTCACTACTACACCCATTACTTTCTTTTCTTATTTAAAAAAAATGTTTTTTTCTTACCTGAAAATTTATAGACACAGAACTAGATCCCTGTGCTTTGGAGTGTGCTGTGCTGAAGTGCTTTGTGATATGCTCACTGCTGCAAAGCATAAAATGAGTCACTTGTTGTTATTTTTACTCTTCTACATTTTCCTACTTTACCAATAATTTAAAGGGATGGTGGCAAAGGGTTATGTATAATATAACTTGGGATAGCAATACATACGAGATTTTATGGGTATTGCAGTAACAAACCCCTTTAAGAGCAGAGTTAGGCCAAATGATTTTGTGTTATGAACCACTTGCATTACGTCATCGGTTCAGTGTTGTACAGAGGCACGCGATGCAAGTATCTTAATTTTGATTTCCTTCTAAAGGTAAATTTTAAACAACTATCTCAATATGTTTTAAACCTTTCAGTGTAATTCAGAGAGTACATAGGGCTGGAACTGTTTCAGTCCTGTTTAAAAGTGAACTGTAAAAGTGGTTGCTAAGAAACAAAGTCTTCCACAATTGTTTTCTTAGATTGAATAAAACCTTATCATATCCAAAAACATTTTAGTAATTTTAGACAATTTTTTCTTCTTCCTTCTTCAGATATTGAGATATTTTAAATATCACTATACCCCATGAAAGGGAAGGGGTGATTTAAGTTCTTAGTTGCTGTATTTTCAAATCTGTGTATTTATTGGGAAATGCCATGTTAATACACCAAATACTCCCACTTTTGGACTTGTAAACCCCACTGCCCATCTGCTCCTCCAGGTTTAGCACATACACCTACACATACATTTCAAAAATGTGGGACAGGCAGACAGTGGGACTTACAGATGTGCCCAAGTAGGTTGGCTGTCCACAGCATTATTCTGCAAAGTAGATATAAACATGGGACTACATCATATGAAGCCTAGTGGAATTGGATACCTAACTTGCTGTGGCTACATCTGTAAACACAAATGAAGGCCTGGTGGGATTAACAAGTGTCTAAATGTTTTTCTAATTCTATCATGAAGACATACCTGAATACAGAAAATATATTTCTAAACAGTTATGCTTGAAATTTACTGCTGTGAGTCCTGCTCAGTGTTCTTCTTACTGAAGTCAGGAAGTTGTTGATACAGAACACCTGTGAAAATGAAACCACCAGTCCATGTAATTCCCTGTAATTTTAATTTTTGGCTGTTTAAGGGATATTCTGCAAATATCATCTTTTTTCATTGCACTCAACTTGCAGTGGTTTCTGAAATAGTTGAGAAATCAGAAAGTCTTTATCTTGGAAAGAGGGAGACAATTTGAGATTAAAAATGTAAGGTAGGGCAAAATTTCTAAGCACTGAGTTTTATTCTGAGACATTTCTGAGAACTGTTAGCAACCTACCCCCAGCAGTTCACCTTTAAATATTTTAGCTATTCAGAAGTACCATATACTTTTTATTATGGATTTAAATTGTTAGTCACAATAAAAAATAAATTAATTAAAATAAAATTAAAAAGAAACACAAAAACCACGGTCATTAATGGATTGGGGAGAGCAGTTAGTCTGGCTTAATTTTAAACTAAGTACAAATTCTGAATAGTAAAGAGATCCATGTGCTCAGATCCTTACTGTCACGGTGGCTGCCCACGTGGATCTTTTAGCAGAAGCAGGTTCTAATTGCTAGTCTGTCTCATGTTGTTAATCATATTTTTAATGTCATATCAAACACTTTACATTGCTGTGTTCATATGACTATAATTTTCTTAATCCTTTGCCCACATTAAATCCTTAAAAGCAGAACTTTGAACAGCTTCATATCTTCTCTTCTTTTATTTGTATGCATTCCTTTCCTGAAGTCAACTGTGACCGTTTCAAAGAGAGCACACGCTCTGTACACCGCAGATCCAGAAAGTCTAAAAGAGGTCTGTGCTAAGAAACAATAACTTAATTCAAGCTGTAAAGTAGCTGAAATGATTTGAGCTGTCTAGATTTATTTATTTTTTAATGCTTTTTATCTTTGGAAATCAGCAGTCGGAAAATAGTGTCACATAGCAAATACATACGGAATCCTTTTTGGATTCTTTTCTTGGTCATAGAGGGGCCCTTGACCCTGGACTGTGGGCAGTGTCTTGCCCCAGAGAAGTATTCCAAAATCAAAAGTGCTCTTCTGAGGTAATCACTTAAATATGGGTTGATCCAAGTGTTTGGGAAACAGGGGAATTGGGTCCTGCATCTCTTACAGTCCACGCCTTCATTTTGGATCTCTCCTTGTGTATTGTAAAAATCCCTTGCAATGGTAGCTGGGAAGGTAACTCCAATCCACCTGCTGCAGAAGTAGGTGATCTCTGAAAGCTTCAGTGTCAGCTGGTGAGCAGTGTGAAAGCTGCGAGTGCATGCCACACTCAGTATTTGCTCCTACATCAGCTGAGCCCTTAATGCCCACTCTCCTGCCAGAGCAGTCATAGGGTGCCTTCCAACCCCACGTTTCCTTTGTCACACTGCATAATGCTCATCAGACCTGCCCTCAATGCCTGTAAGTAGCACTAACAAGCATGTTTCTTTGCTACAGCAATCATCTGCAAGAATCATGCTAATAATCATTTGAATTTAAAATGTGGCCCATTTTAAACTTCTCTGTAAATATTCAGTAGCAAACAGTAAACATGTCATCTGGTTCCTGTAAACTATTTTACTCTTTTCCTTCTGTTCCTCCACAAAGGAATCTTAAACAGTACTTGTGAATGGGTTCTTGTAGTCAGTCTTGAAAATACTGCAGACCACTTACATGATTGGTAACCTCTTTTGTCTTGGGACATCTGAGAGTGTCCGTTTCTCATTCCAGTCTCCCAGCAGAAAGTTGAGGAATAATTTCAAGCACAACACTCCTTGTGATTGAGAGGGGAGGGAGGGGGGGTAGGTAGTAAAAGTTTTACTAAAATGAAATAAACCAGACTTCTGAGCATTTACCTTTACATACCCTGATAAACTCTGATTCTTCCAACAAAGGATGGCAGTAAATTTCGGAACGTTGATTTTGCAGATATATACTGTGTGGGGATTCAAGGGCTTAGAATAAAGAGGGCAAGACAACTGTTAAGTTACTTACAAAATGCACGTGCTGTTTTGAAACTTTCATCTGTGTTAATAGGTTTGATAACCCATGGTGTCTTACCACTGTGCTAGAGAAATACCAAATGCACTGTTGTGAACGTGATGCAGGGAAAAATTGCACCTTGTGTTTTGTGTTCAAAATAACTTTTATAGCTCTCCTTCCCTTCCTCTCCTTGTGATTGGAACAGAAAGAAACAGACGGAGTGGCAGACAACCTTCAGTATCTACAAGAAGGATGGTGGCGCTGTATGACTATGATCCAAGAGAAAGTTCTCCTAACGTTGATGTAGAGGTATTGACATAACTGTTTACTGTGTTTACCATTTGTGGAATCCTAATTTAATTGAAACATAGTTGGTCTTAGTAAGCACTATTACGCAAAATCAAAAAAATCAGAATTACAAGCATTACAAGCATTACAAGAATTACAAGTCAGATATTTTCAGAGATGTATATATAGTAAAGGCTTATAAATTCTGCACAAGTCAATTTCTGATTGTTCAAATACCACAGAAACATAGAATGGCTTGGGTTGGAAGGGACCTTAGAGAGCATCTAGTTCCATCCCCCTAGATGCCACCCACTAGATCAGGTTGCTCACGGCCTCAATTTGTAATATTTATTTAATATGGATCAATGCAGTCAATTATAGATATATGGTTGTGCAATGTGTGTGTGTGTGTCTGCGCATGTCTCTATATATAAAGTTGATAAGGAAAAATGCATGGAGTTATAAATAGTAGGGAATGATTATTTTCCATTTATTGTTTTCAAGTTTTCTTCATATGTTACTGTCTAAGAAGATGATTATTTCTGAGTAGTGTTCCAGCTCACACTGACAAGCTGATACCAAAGCACACTCTCTATTGTCTGTATCATGCTTTACCTTTCCTCAAAATGTCAACCCCCTTCTGCAATGCAAACCAGAACTTTATAGTACAGTGGAACAGCATTCATAATATATTGTATTTTTTTTTTCTTAATTAATGTATCTGAGCTTTTGTGACTGTGTCTTGTCTTTAATCCTTTTTTTTTTTTTTTTTTTTTTTTTATAACAATGTAAAGATATCTTAAGTGACCACTGAACATTAGCTAGATCTTCATTTAAACAACTGAGCATTAGCTAGATCTTCATTATGGGTTTATCTTCCATTTACCTACATGCAGTCTCCCATCTCTCCATATTTGTCATCAGCAACAATGGAATCACTTTTTACATTGTCTTTGATGTTACATGGTAAGTCCCACAACCAAGACTTGATGCGATTTTCATTTATATATGCATTGTGGTAAGAATGTCAGGGTACACTCAAAGCGCTAAATAAAATGCTGAAGACCTAGGAGCTTCCTCAGTTATTCATATATATTTTTTTTTAATATACTTTTTAAAATTTCTTTGTAGAACAACTTGGATTTTTTTTTTTTAAACAAGAAAGTAAATTTTGAAACAACTGGGACTTAATACATTAAAACTTAGCCAGAGTTGTCCTATATTTCTTGGTGAACCAAATCTGATTCTAAATTATGGTGTTACAAAATAGTTTGGGCAATAAATCAAATAATTGCAACATACACATAGGAAACATCTTATTCATTCTCTTTCCTTCCCATGGCCACAAGAAATTAAAAAATAAATTTAAAAATGAATTAGATTACATTTAAACCCCAGGCAATTAAAGAGATCAGTGTATTGTTTGCAGATTGGAGACTGGAGATACTTGTTCTAACACCTTTATTGAACAGAATCCAGTTTAGTCCCACAATTTCAGTTCATATTTCAGAAAGGAAAAAAAAAGAAATCAACATCCTCAGTTTGTCTTGTAGACATTAGTCCTGTTTGTGCCTCGTGAGTGACGTTAAGGTACCTGTGAAGCCATGGAGTTCACCCTGCTCAGCAGAGCTGGCTTTAAAGTTTGTTCAGGTTGCTCACAGCTTCATGCAGCTGAGTTTTGGGCAACTCCTGGGTATGGTTGCATTCAGCGTGTTTGTTGCAGCAAGTCTTGTGGCTGTCTAGAACCTAGTAAGAGAGGTGCCTAGATTTAGCATTCTAAAAAAAAAAAAAGCTCTTAAACTTCAACTTAAAACTCAGTTTCACCAATTCTGTCTTAAAAGGGAGGGAAAAAATATTAATGGTGTTACTGTTAATGAAGAATAAATGTTAACTTTTGTTTAACAAAACACATTCCTTTTTCCGCAGGCTGAGCTAACATTCTGTACAGGGGACATTATCACTGTCTTCGGTGAAATTGATGAAGATGGATTTTACTATGTAAGTTGGCTTCTGTTGGTCACTGCTACAAGCTGTCAGCTCTGGGCCTCACTGCTCCCGCAGCTGTGCAGTAGAGCTGAACCTGAAAGACTGCCCTCCCTAAGAGAACAGTACTGAAGTTGGCTCACTTGCCACTTCATTCCATTTTTAGGGATCGCTGTTGATGTACCTCAAAGTTGTCTCTGGCATTTTATATTTTTGCCTTATATAGTTTGCTGGAAAATGTATAATTTGATCACATGTATCTATGTGAATGACTGTTAGTAGATAAGGCACTTCATCTGGGAGAAAAACCTCCATGCAGCCCTGGCCGTATGAAAAATGATTAGTTCATTAAAGTAAATTAATAGTTCAGTATTTCAGTTTTGAGCACTGGGTAACTGTTCGTGCTACTTTGCCATTCCTTCAAAGCAGAAGAGTTGTCTCCTGAGAGACAATGTTCCAGTAGTAGCTGCCAGTCTGCATCCTTTTAGTTTTTCCACACGCACAGATAGCCACAGGAATAATTTGATTACCTCAGAAGTGCTTTTAGGTTGTGAAGCCTAGGACACTTATCATTGATGCTGCAGTCGTAAGGACCTGAGTCTAGAAACTGCATGGGATTTCAGTTATCATTTCTCTATTGCTTTTAAATAATGCAGGCATTAATTTTTTCTCCATTATGCACACTAGCACTTGTGATTTCCAGGTGTCAACGCATTCATTGCATTGGAACTCTGAGCGTGCAAGTTGGTCAAACAGCATGAGAATTCTCACATACAAACCCATTGGGAATGAGCTTTGAGTTGTCAAGTCATAGTTCAGACTTAACTGCACCAAAATGAAAAAGCACCGTGTCACAATCTGTATAAAGCAAATTGGATGAGCAACTGAACTGCTATAATACTCAAAGCATGTCTTAGTGTCACCCTGAATTATAGACAAATGTGCTCATCTGTTTTTATTTGATGGATAGTGTCCACTGCCAAATCACAGAAATAGAAGCAGGAAAATCTGGCTTGTGTGACCTTAGATGGCTATTTCCTCTTCCTCGCTGGCTTTGACATGTAGTCGAAGTATTTCCTTACCTTATTGGCAACCTGCATTTGATTTAATTCCCTGAAATGTTCATCATTATAGGGTGAACTTAATGGACAAAAGGGGCTGGTTCCTTCCAACTTTCTTGAAGAAGTGCCTGATGATGTTGAAGTCTATCTATCTGATGCACCCTCGCAGTATCTTCACGATACACCGATGCGTACAAAAGCAAAAAGGGTAAGCAACCAAATAAGGAAAACTTAAATTTTTATTTTCCATTCCATTCTGTCTCATAATTTGGACACGACTGTTAACATTTTAAATCCACTCGCCCATTTTAAATTATTTAACTTTCAAAATATATAAAACATTAAGAAAAAATGACTTTATCTAGGTTTCCACTAGCCTGAAACACTTACAAATGAATAATCTAAATCTAACATTTGACTGCAGTCATTAGAGAATCTCAATTATAATTTGACTTTATACAGCTTGTCCCTGGTGAAAGCAGTTATTGTCTAATGCATCTGAATGACTCCTACTATATGCACTAGTTAGATGAAGGCAAAAGTTCTTGTGAATGAGACTGGTATGATCCCTTTAAATACAAATAGTAAATGCAGCTGATTGACAGTGTTCAGTCTTTTAATTCTTAGATTTCTTATTCCAACTGGCACTGATAATTGCCCAAAGACATCTCTTTTATGAAAAACTAATCATGTTTAGTGTCTCATTTTTGGTTTTGTTTCATCACTGCAATACTTTTATATATTATATATTTTATATATATTTTTATTTCTTTGCTCATCTGCTTGGAAACAGAAGAAGAGTGTTCATTTCACACCTTAATAAGGCAATGTAGCCTTCACGTAAGTGAGCAACTGAAGATACCAATAGAGATTTCAATTAAAGCTACCTGGCTATCTAATGCAAGTCTTGAAACTTAATTGTGGGGGAAAAAAAAGAAATATGTCTCCAAAATGAGTGGCCACAGAAGACCAGGCTGTATGCTTTTGCTCTATCTAGTTAAGTCAACTTAGCTTTTTAGGAGACAAATCCTTTAAAAAGGAATTCTTAGAAATAAGTAAATTAGACCTCAATTTATGAAGGTCAACATTTGGAACATATTTCTTCATGAGCTAAATGTTTATGTTTACATAGAAAAGCGAGTTTGATGTCTAACTACCCTACAAACAAAAGCTGCATATTGCATTGTTAGCCAATCTTGGATATAAAAATTCCAAGTTCCTATACCAAGAGAAAAGCACAACACCCCCAACCCTTAAAGAACATACAAATGAAATGTATGCTGGTGTATACTATAGTGTACAAGAGTAGAGTTGGTTTTGAAACTCATTACAGTCAAATATAGCTACTTAAATTATCTGCCTTTTCACGATCAATTATACCTCAGTTTGCTTAAGATTGACTATTTAACAATTCTGGAGGAAGGAAGAAAAAAAAACTACATGTGGTACACTTTACTTGGATTTTCCTAGAAAGTGCACATTTAAAATATCAGCAACTGTTTGGTTTACCAATGCAATACAAGCGTCAATATGAAACATGCAGCTCACTCAATGAATGCATTAGACTAAATATATGGTATCTTCAGGTGTACGTTGGGGTGCTTTACCAAGTTGTTTTTTTTTTTCATTAGAATTAGACCTTGATTTAAAATCAAAGTAGGCTTGAAGCCCCTTTGCTTAACTCGCTGTTGCACACACCAGTAAATTGCTAATATTTTAACTTGGACTACACGATAAGACAGGTCCCTAAAGCATGGATTCTAATATGACAATATCATCATAACAGATAGTACTACATTTTATCAGTAGGGCGCTGTAGTTAGGATAGGATGAGTGTAAGTAGTTTTAGCATTTTCATTCAAGTGCTTTTGATGATTAAAACAAGTAAGTCTCTTAAAATATTTCGGAATGCTGTCATTATTGTTCAAGTATTCACCTTCATTCAGCAATCTCACAGCTGCAGCATACACACTGAGCAGTCAGGGTCTTTAAGCTTTCTTTGATTGCAATTAAGGTTCATTTTAGCTTTTTTGTTTTTCTTTTTTTCTTTCTTTTTCTTTAAGCCAGTGTGCCATCTTATCAAATATGTATATAAAGTATGCTAGTCACTTTTAAAGAAAAGGCATTTAAAGGACAAAAAGTACGTGATCATGTAACATTTGAACTAATTTCTTCTGGAAACAGCTTGGTTTCTATAGAGTGATAATCCCTAGTAATTAATACATTTACTTTTCTTGAATCCATAGCTGAATGTGTCCCTCTTCATTTTTGTACTAGCATAGTACTGAAATGCAAAACTCCTTTTGCGGCTTTTGTGGCCAGAACTACAGCAAAAGAAGTGTAGGCAACTCTTTAAAAAAGTATAAGCAAACTAGGGCTCTATTGGCATGTTTTATATTGTTTATACTTTTTCTCAAAATTTATATATTTGCTATATGCCCATATTTTAAGACACAGAAGAAATGAACCAGCCCTTTTGTTTAGTGGGTAATGGGACAAATAATGTTGCCAACTTTCTTGATGATAATAGCTTTTAAGCTTTCAAACATTCAATAAATTATAACAATGTACCTAATAGGTTCCTCCTGAGAATACAGGTACAGCAAGGAGAGCACCATCCCCCACAGTTCATCTCCATTCTGGGTCACCTACGTCATCTATGGGTTCTGGTAGTCCCGGGAGAGGCAGGGATATGTCCTCGAAAAAGAAAAAGGGGCTGCTTTCCAAAGGCAAGAAACTGCTGAAAAAACTTGGTGCAGTGAAATGATTCATGTACTCCTGGACAACTTGTAAAGCTTCCAGTTTGTGTATTTATTTTTTTTTAAATGTCAAAACTAGGGCTTTCATGACTATGAAGTACAACTTTATTAAACCTTTGCATTTTTAACTCTGACATCAATAGAATCATGTGAATTGCTTAAAACAGCAAGAAAAAAAGCAGGTGGATGTAGTGTTGCAAATATTCCTTTTCTTCAAAAAGAAAAAGTTGTAGGATTAAGACAAGAAGGACATGATTTTAGTTGAAGTCTATTCAACACCTGCAAGCACACTGAATAAATCTCAGCCTTTAGTCTCCTTTAACCATGGGTCAGGTGAAAAAGAAAAACCTGTTCACTGATTTCTGGTCAAGAGAGATCACCCCATTCTGTCTAATTTTAATCATTAAAAAAAAAAAAGTGGTCTTGAAACTCCTAGTTAAAATCAGCCTTGATGTTTTGCCTTATTAATGCACAATGATTTGTACTGTCTAATAAATATACAACATATACTTTGTATGTACTGTGTATTCAACTGTCCTCATCTTCCCTAAATCATAGTAATTTAAGATCAAATATGATGTTGCTAATTCCATTCCATGTATGATACAATTCTTGAGAGTTTGAAAGTACTGAGCAAAATGCTTTTTTCTTTCTTTCTTTCTCTTTTCCTCTCCAAACCAAAACTCCCATGTTTCTTTTGTCAACATATTCACTAAACTGAAATCAGATCCAGTCTAAGTTGTTCAGAGTCTCACCCCCAGTTTCAATCATACAAATGTCACAAACTCTACTTCTGGAGTTCCTGGTTCACTATTCTAAATTACCATAAAAAAAAAATAAAGAAACCTTTACTTCCCACCTTGGTTTCTGGTGGAGGTGCAGTCCTAAGTTAAAAGGCATTTTCATATTGTTGATGTCAGATTCAAGATTAAGTGCATGTCTGAAGTCAAAAACTGTGTTATATACACAAGCCGTAGCCAGTAAAAAGGCTGTAAAAGGTGATAAAAATACTAATTGCAACATTGGCATCTCAATAAAAACAATCTTACACACTGATGGCAGTCATTGGCTGTTACTATTTTGTAATTCTTGTCCATTTGTAAATTGTTTTTACTGTTTATACATACTTTTCAGACTGCCTTTCTTTTTGTAATTTATGGAAGGTTTATAAATGAATGATCAAAGCTTCCCCATTGTGTCTTCAGATGATATTGTAAATTACTGTAAGATATTATGTGCTAGATTATACCATTTAATTAAAGAAAATAAATGGCCTAAATTTGTGGTAAAGTACCGTGTGGGTGTGTGCATGTGTACAATTGTTGTGTAATATATTTTATATAAATAAATAATTTGCTATTTTGTAGAGTGCAGTATGTTTTGTACATCTACTGTATGTGCTGCTGCTTATTGTGCTAGATGTCCCTCCCTCTCTAAATCTAGATGCAAATGGTAAGAGACATGCACAAGGATCCATTCATTAAGGTTACAGTACTGGTGCAACCAAATACTGTACCCATACAGAGAAGAAACAGTATGCAGGAGCCACCTTCTGCCTCTCTATCGCTGGCTAAGGCAACAGGTGCACTAGCTCCTTATTTACTGACCTCAAGTAACACAAACCATACCAGGAGGAATACCCCTGACAAGCATAAGTACATTAGTATATGTTATTTTTTCCTAGTTATGTAAGTAATACAGTACAAAAATATGGCATCAATAAGATGAACTCAGTTGCCTGAAAACATGCCTCTCTTCATTACAGATTTAATATATAAGAAGGAGGGTGGTAAAGGTTTTTTCTTTGCTAGGCTGAGAAAATTAACAGAATAGAGGTTGTAGAGACTCCTCATTTTTCTGAGCTGTGGTAGGCCGCTGAACTCCACTGCAGAACAAAGGCTCATGTAAAGCAGAAACTTTCAAGAGATTTTAAAAAAAATTACACTAGCATGTCACATTGTATGCCAACTCCAGTCTTGAAGTATGTAAACAAATAAAGGATTACAACAACTTTATTCAGATCTTGCAAAGAAGAGGAACAATGTTCACAAGTTAGTTTCAAAAAACAGCACTAATCCAAATACTTCCACATGAACTAGTTTGAGTGTGAATCAGGTAACACATCTGAAGTAGTCAGAGTTTTGGTTTACAAATTAAGCCACTCCTGCTGAACAGTTACCACTAAGAATCTTAGAACTACAATCCAAAGTGATACCTAAGCACTTCCAATTATTTGGAATTGAAAACCCCAGAAGTCCTGTGAATCGTAATACTTTTTTTTTTTTTTTTTTAATAACTCCAGTCAGTGCTGACACAGACACTGATATCTTTGCTGGAAACGAACTGAATGCTTGCTAAATGAGAAAAACAAACAAATGCTAACCTCAAAATTTAGCTCATTCCAGTTAAAATCTGCAGTTGTCTATAACACTCTGCAATTAACATGAAGTTGCACAACTATGCAAAAGCATATTGATAGTCTGTGCTAAGCTACCAAGACCACATAAGATCATTCAAGATTAATGAAATCCACCCTCTTGTGGAGTGAATCCTGCAGTCAACGATAAAGGTGTTCTAGAGTTGTAGTAAGATACAGAAGTAATTTTGCCTGTGACATTTCCCAAAGCTTTGGTATACTTAGAGCTCCTTCCTTAACTATGCCATTTTGAAAAATCCTATTCCACTTCCCTCTATTAGGCAGAGGCGTGGGCACAAGACAGGTTTTGATTTCTGTGATTCACCTATGAGGGGGCAAGCATTAAAAACCCATCCACAGTTTTTTTTTTTGCAGCACTTTGCAATTTTAATGCCTCAATAACCAAAAACAGCAAAACATTCTTTTTTTAAGAGGTGGATAATATGAAATAGTTAAAAAGATAGATAATTTTGCTCTTATTTTAACAGCCAAGAAAGCAAGGGAACAACAATCACATTTTTGATACTAGAAGATTAATATGCTAACTGAAGAAGCTTGGATTTTGGTCAGTGTAACTATATTCTTAGCTTACAAGATACAATTCCATAGCAAACTTTACCAAAACCATAAATAAAAGTACTGATAATATTTTGAGAAGAATCCCCAAAACACCTCAATCAACAAATACTGAAAATATTGAAAATCGTGGTTTTTATTCAAAATGCAGATCTGCTACTTCAACCTTTTTCCTGCTACAATGAAGTTCCACAACTCCACATACTCATCACTGCATGTGTCTCAAAGAAAAAATAAAAACAAGAAAACCACAAAAATTCATACAATTGTATATTCTCTAGAAAGGAACTGCACTTTGTTTTTTAGCTGATATCTCAACTTCAAAGATAATAAAGTCTGTCTGAAAGCAAAAGGTTTGGTTCTCTGTGAATACTCTGACCTACAAGGAAAGCCAGCTTATGGGCATACTGGCAAGGAGCAGGTACTCTGATAACACCCTGCAGAAGGGGGAAGAAAAAAAGGAATTACTTTCAAGTAATTTATCAAAGCATGCCTTCACTGTAACAAAAAGAATGCTGGAATTCAAGAGTTTGGACAAATGTAAAGTTTAGATTCCCTGTCATTTATGCAGATTTGTGAAACAACATTACTTACACTGATATGCATTAAGGAAGTGCTTTATAGAAGAGTACAATCAGATTCTCAATTCCATTCCCCACCTCCCTCCAAAAAAAGCATGTCATTCAGGTTTTATATTCCATGCTGTATCTCAAAGAATGTGGGACATGTAAGTCATGTGACATATTTATGAATATTAAGATAACAAATCTACAGCATGTTTCAAGCATGAGCTGACTCTGGGCTGATCTTGGTATGCAACAGAAGAGGCCCAACAGGAAATTTAACAACACAGTTCCATCTCTACAAAAGTTATTGCTGGGGGTAACAAATAATCACTTCATTTGTGTTTCTGACATAGAATTTAGGGATAATACTCAAAACATCAATGATAATGTGATAATGAAAATTCCTTTAGTCTTCAAACTTCAGAGAGACCAGGTGATTGTGAGAGATTAGCTCTCTGATGGCCACTCTAGGTCCAGATGCATAGTTGCAGACATTTGGGAACTGCATGGGTGCTTTAAAGTTAACTTTTCTCTATCTTCTTGTGGGTTGTTACTACACAGAGGCACTCAGTTTATGAAGAATACTATAATTTCCCCAAAGAAATACTTACCGACCAGTTATAGTACATGTGGCAAAGTTTGTAAGTTAAACGTTGCACGTGATCTGGTTTCAGTTTGCTAGTGTCATATATCACATTATAATGAGTGGGTGCAACACAGCCATTTCTCACTGCCTGACTCACAATAAAGAAATCGTACCTGTAATAGAAGAAAAACCCTAAAGTCTTATACAGAAAAAGTTTTTTCCTTAGATCACATGGTGCATATGCAGTAAGCGCTGAAGTATTCCTTTTCTTTGGTCACTAAATAGTTGGTTCCCTCTATTTTTGAAAGGCCAGAAGACATGGAAGAACACAAGGCATCTGATTAGATGCAGACAGAGACAGTTGTAAGGCTGTGAAGGTCTTAACCCTTCATCACATCGGTTTTCCTCCCGATCTGCTCCACCCTGGACATACACTTAGCTTGCACTCCTCATTTGTGTTTTGCTACTACACAGAGATGCTTCCATCTTACAAGAAAAATACCTTTTCCAGAAGAAATACTTAACTACAGTACATGTGTACTAAAGAATATTACAGTACACTAGCATCCAAAGATGGCTCAGGGTGTTGGTAGAACCAGAATCACTATCAGTAAGCTAATCAGTAAACTATCAGTTAAATACACACACACAAAAAAGGCAGAACTAGCTATTGAACTATTGCTTTCTGTGGCAGTGCATATTCTCTCTCCTATGTGCTCCAGCATCCCTTGAACAAGTCCACCATACCACCGTCTACTGAATAAGCTTTGCATTTCCTGGGTACCTGACCTAAGTTCCACAGAATGTCACGTGAATGAAGACAAATGAGACGTGTGTGTATGTTTCATCCATACACACACGACATTGTAATTTTAAGTTGTCTTCTATTAATTTACCAGCCACCAAAAAAACTTGAAAGTTTTGTCCTTAAAAAGGACAAACTTTACACACAACGTCAAAACTACACCCAGACAAATTAATTTCAGTCACAGACTGCTGAGTAATCCTATCAACAGGATGTCAGAGACAATTTAAAAATCAAGAAGAGAAGCACCCAAAAGCAAAACAAACACACACAAATACAAAGCACTTATATAATACTCCTATATTATATAAGAGTATTCATATATAAGTGCTAAATATTGAAATACTGCATAATGAATTAATAAAATTTAAGTTTACCCATTTCCCATCTGCGTGTTTACCCATTATCCATCTTACCCATTTACACATTTACATGTTTAATACCATTTATTTTCAAAAGGGCATGTGTGGAAAGCATTCTTACATTCAATCCCACAGACAGTTTAATACTGGATATATTTTATTATCAGGTTGCTAGTAAATACAAGAATACACTAACTTACCATTCTGGTCTGGTAACCTCAACATCAACAACAGTACCAGGGGGTGGGTTTTTAAGTCCTCCACCAGACTGTGCAAAGAATCTGGTATTCACTCGTTTCTTCACAACTATCACAGTAAGTTTTGGACTAAATAAGTGAAAATAAGAGAAAAAGAAAAACAAAGAAAAAGGGAAAAAAAAAACTGTCCTGAAAAACTGCACTGAGACTATTTCAGTAGCAGATTGTCTGCAGTTTTCAATTAAAATTAGCTCTAGAGTTCTCCAGGGCATTAACTTCCAAGATAAGTCTTCACTGTTTCATTAATTTAGATTAAGTTGGACTTTCAGATTTTTATCAGATTCAGATAATTTCAGATTTTTTGGTTTTGGTGCAACATCCACCAAGTCAGTTTATATTTGATTTCACAGGGAGATGAAAGACAGAACATAAAGGAATCTTTCAAGTACAATGCTGATTCTGCCATCTCTCTCCTCTATCTTTTACATATGGAAAAAACTGTGTGTAATAGTATTTTTTGGAAAAAAGCAAGCCATTACAGAAATGAAACAGAAGTAGCAAGTACTTCAGTTTTGCCTAGTTTGAATTTTTTTCTGTTTCGCTTGCCTGTCATGTAAGGAAGTAATTTCATCATTCAGTGCAGACTAAAAAAGATCAAATTGAAGACATGCACATGCAATACACAGTCCTTTCAGAATTGGTAAGAGAAGTAGACCTACCATACACATGAAATACTAATCAGGTATGACCTACCAGTTGAAAGGTCTTAATTACCATACATCAAGAACAACTGATACATGCATATGCACTGAATACTTATGTGGTGTGTACAAAAAAATTCCTATTATTACAAGTTATGGATCTCCAACCATGTAAGCAATCATCAGAAAAACAGTTACTTGATGTGAAGCAATAAGATGAAAAGAAGAAGCAATTGTCATCAGTAACTGCTTTTTCTATCTTAGATTGTCTTTCTCTAGTGGTATGAAAAAAGGTGCTAGGGAACACAGACTTACGTGTAGTCTTTGCCAACAGTCTTCAAACAATCCAGAAATTGAGGCACTTCGTAATTAACCAAAGTATGGAGTTGTCCATCTCCTACACCATCCCGATACACAATAATACGAGAGGGCAAATACTTATTCCACTTGAACCAATCTCTTAGAGCAGCTAAAAAAAAGTAAGTTGTAAAGGCACTTCTGAATCTGAATTGCCAAAGACTGTTCAAAAATAACATACAAAATAATCACAAGGAAGAAAAAGAAACATATTCTCATGGTTATATAATGTGAACATATCACAGCAGCAAATCAATACTCAATTAGAAGTACCTTTCATTCCACCCACTGAAGACTTTAGGGCTGCCAATCCACAAGTTAAAAACAAATACCTATCCCAGAAACAAAGAACAACAAAACCACATCTATTTTAGAATCGTTGCTTCCACCTGCTCTGCATGATAATTTTCTTAGAGATGCCAACAAGAAAATTGTTTACTTAAAGTAGAATTAGTTCTGATCTCCTTTCAATCCATCTCCTGTAAAACATTCTTTGAGGTGTATTCTATGAAGTATTTACCCATCATTAAAAAAACGTGAATCAATGAAAGAACGTATACGAAATGATACTAAATTTCAGCAATATTTACAACTATTTTTAATCTTTTCTTTTTTTTTTTTTTTTTAAATCTAAGTACAAGTTGGCAATACTTCCTCTTAAGGCAGCTAAAGAGGTGTGTTTTGAGAAAGCTAGCTTGTCATGCCTTAACTTGCTCCACTAGAACAGAAAGCCTTACTTTGCAAGCAAGCTTTGAGACCATCCACAAGTTCTTGCCCACTACTTTGAACAACACAGCGTGAGAACCACCTGTGAATAACAAAATAAAAGATAACATTTAAGGCACTTACTGGACTTACTTCAATTAAAAAAATATTTTTAAAATGTCTTTGCACATTTAGTCATTATGATTATTGTGGGTCAAGGCAGTCAGGAAAGAGTTTGTATACTATAAGAATGCTCCCCCTGTAAAATCCTTGTTGTAGACCAGTACCTTAGCACCATATGAAATTCTTATACAATAAACAACACTTTCATACAAGTCAATTCAAAAAGGTAAAGAGCTTGTCACCCCAATGACCTCCATTCATCTCAGCCCTTGTCCCACTATTTGTCCCCTTCTGTCAAGCACGGTGGAAGAAGGGCAAGACTAACTTTTCAATGGATGCAGTGCAAGGAAGCATTCCCAAGTGAAACATACATTCCTAATCTAATATTCTAATTGTTATTAAAAATGTACAGTTAAATCAATTCAGACACTTACATGATAGCCTATCACAGTAAAGCCCCTTTTCACTTAAGGGAAAGATAAAATTTATTTTGGCATTCAAATCTTACCGTGTCATTGTTTGATTCAGGCTAGCAACAAATCCTGCAATTGACTGCTTCCCAGCTAAAGTGTCATGGTAACAATCAATTCCAACAACCATTACTTGTTTCAGCTGAAAAAGAATCAACAAAGAACATATGATAGATATGCAAAAGCACTTATCACCTCCATCCTATAACTTATCAGGATCATGACATAAGCTTAGCTGTTTCAGTTCATTTCAGTAGACCATGGATGCTCAATTCTTAGAACTATATTCCTCTTCTGTCCAATTGAACTTCAGGCCCCTTCTCACAGACAGAACAAACTCTAGAAGAAGTATTTGCTTTTTTATTTTATTTAAAAGGCTTTTTTTTTCCCAAAAATAAGACTGAATAAGGAAAATGAAAAAAGAAATACATACTGGTATCTCAACACTCCAAAGTTCTCCACCCATTTTACAGTTCATTTGCAAGGCAATCTTTGTCGCTATGGCCAGAGTAGTCTGAGGCTTGCTTAAAGTGCGAGCAATCACACATTGACTTGGAATGGGACAATCCGTACAGAGGTATTTCTTGATAGCATCATACTTATCCTTTCGGGAACTAGACAAAATGCAAACTGCCTTTGAAGGGAGAAAAAAGTTTTTAAGAAGCTAGATTCTCAGATTTACATAGCAGTTGTAGTTCTTTCAAAAAAAACAAAAACAAAAACAAACACTTTCTTACTCTTGAGAAATATTCAAACCAGCTATCTGATAAGTTTCAGAAGCTATACTTCAGAGTCAAGTACAAAGGCTTTTTAAACAGAAGGATAGTGACAGATTGGAATTTGAAAAGGAGTATGAGATCAGGCATGTAGGAAACAGTAAATATTCAGGAACCAGGAGTTTTTATTCCTAAAAATTAATCCACTAGTGTTAAAAAACAATGGCAGATTAACGTGCTTTGAAATTATGGATTAAAATACATACTATGTTTGTGTCAGGAGTGACACTTTGCTGTAAAACCCGTAAGTAAGCTTCTGTTCTATCATCCACTTCAATCCTGAAAAGAGGAGAAAGCTGTTTTTTCTGTATTAAAAGTTTGAACAGCTATTAAAATCATAGCAAGGACATAAAATAAATACTAGTAAGGATACTAAGCAAGGACATAAATACTGATGCATAATGGATCAAGTGTCACATTTACAGCTGTTCAACATACAATATTTGCAGTTTTTGAAAACTGAGGGAAATCACTCTTGACTTAGGCTTCTAATGGCAATTACAGTTAAAAACAAGGAAAAGCATAAAGATATCATGCTCAAGGTCTGCAAAAAAAACGTGTATTCCTTCTTGCATTACATACAGGTCCATCTGACAAAGGTTTTGTTTAATGACCAGATGTCAAATACTTGTTTGGTTTTGGCAGGCCTCAACCCCACAGTGAAAGCTTTCACAAATAGAAACATGAATAAGAAACTCAGTAAATTGACTAACCTGAAGAATTTACAAACAGAAAGCAGTTTATTATTTTTTTATTATTATTTTTTTTTTAAGTTAAAAGCTTATGCGAGATTCTATGCTGAGATCTCTACTGCATCTTGTTTACCATGTGAGTCATGCTAACAGATACAGCTTAGTAAGCACAGAATTATTTAACTTTGGGAAATGCACTTACATGGTTGCCTTGTTCATTCTGATTCCCATTGATGGTGTGACTTTAAACAGATTTTGAAGTAATGTATTCGCAGTATCATAGTTGCGCCGTGTGTATATTAATAACCAGTTGTCCAGAGGCTTTGCGCTAATTAAGGGAGCTACCCTAGTTTCCCTTGACCAGTCAGCAAACTGAGGATTGTAATCAAACTGTAAATAAGAGGTTGAAAAGAAAGAAAATCAAACACCCTACTGAACATGCTATCTCCTGATATGCTTCAAGAACAGACTATAACACCTTTGCCTAGAACATGACTGTTTTTGTTTTTTCCACTGATGTCACTGACCAATTTAAAGTAAGCTTTATCTAAAACTTTCAAGGCATCATACTTTAAATGTTTCACTCATTTAGCCAGTGTAATTTACTATTTGCTGCACAGGTTTTAGTTAGATAGAACTATAAATATAGCTGTTTAAATATATTAATATATATTTCTCCCTAGATCTATTTTTAAATAAGGTAACTGCTTGAGAAAAAAGACATTATTATAAAGAAGGTATAAGATCTTTTTAAGATTAGGACAGGCTTTACTGAGTACATAGATACTATTCAAACCTTTTCCATCTAACACCCTTTGAAAACCAACAAACCCAATTGGACATAGACTACTATAGAGCGATTATATAGTGTTTTATGATAATCCATGATTTAATTAAAATTTCAGTCATTCATACTAAAAGAGTTACTCAGCTTTGCGTGAATAGATTCTGTATGTGTTTTTTCCATTGAACTCATTAATGGCTTTTCATTTGAAAGTCTTGGTATTTTAATAAATGAAAAATAATTAAAAACATCTGTACTCTCCTACTTTTCTATCTGAAACTACTTTGTTTAGACAGAAAGGACTGTTTTGCAAGGAAGACGTTATAGCAATGCAAGCCAGACTCAGGCATTTTTAAACAAAACTTGAGAAGTTTTTAAGTGTCCTGTATGGACAATGACTTATGTATCATGTTTTCTCTCCTAATGTTTTGTTTATAAACCAACAAGTAGTATTTCACCCTCTAAGAACTCGCTTCATTGATGAAAGATGCAGAAAATTTTAGAAGTTATTTTATTTACCACATTTCCTGCTTGAAGGATCTTTTCCGCTTGAACAACTCTTCCCGTAAAGGATAGCAAGTTAGAATCAAAGCTTAAACCCCAGTCCCGGAGTTCCTTCTGAACACCGTCATCTCTGTTCAAAAACAAGATTTCAATTAAAACAAGTTTGTTCTTGCTGGGATTTTATTTTTAATATTCTTGTCATGAAAGTTTTGGTCGACCATGAAGCACAGAAGATACCCAGGTAGCATACTTTTGGATGTAGTCAATAAGTCTTCCGATTTCACATTGCCGTCGCTCAGGTGGCAGTCGTGTATGAACGGCCAAGTCTTTCATCATGTTAAAATCATTCCGCATCTTCTCAGTCAATCCTGGTAACAGCAAAATTGTTTTCTGAGTACAAATTAGACTAAAGACAAAGAAGATTAAACTTTAAAACCTATATAAACCAACAAGTCTTGTTCTCTGCAGTTCACTTTCAAGCTGCAGCAATTGAAGAGTGTAACACAGTCTGTAAACATGAGACAGTAATTATCTATATGCAATAGTCAGTGCTATTTTAGAGGCAGTTTAATAGTAGTCTACAAGTTGTAAGAATGCATCCCATCTTGGGTAACAACTGATACCTCTGCCGATGACAGCACAGTACAGATGTTTTGCTCTTCACTGAGCGCATATTTTCTGTTCACGGTCTGGGTTTGGTGGAAGTTTTCACTGTATTTGTAACATGCAAGCTCCTCAGCCTTTTCTTATTTTTAAAATAAAATTGTGTTTTCTAGTTTTCTTATTGCCCCCATTTGGTTTTCTTCATAGCAAAGAAACAAAAGGAAGTTTGTTTTTACTAACCAGATGGAAAATACCTATGTTTAAGTAGACTCATGCTAGCATTAACATAATTTCTATCAGATCCCCAAAGCTTTGAATTCATCCTCCCATGTAGTGAAGACTACCAGCACATAACATCATTAATATAGTCAGTCATTCAATTCACTAGGAAAAGAGTACACAAGATAAAATTCCCAAGTTGCTGAACAACACTGAACGCTGAGGTCAGCTTTGCACTCTGAAGTTTAATTTAATATTCACGCCTGGCTGATTATAAGACCATCAGCTAAAAAAAAACAAACAAACAAACACCAACACACACTTTCAAAATAAGATGTTCCTAATATTGTGATACAATGTCTTCTTACGATCCATGCAAGCTTGTCTTTAAGCTTTATCTGTTTCATTAAAACTTCGTATCTTGATGCTCAGTAGTCTCCCAGGTCTTCATACAAGACACGTACATTTGTTACTTCTGACCCATGGTTAAAAGAACATGCTGAATTCTATGGTTAACACACACATGGCTTTTAGTACTTGGTACAAGCTTAGGAGTTACTTCAAGACAATGAAGGTGCCTGAGTTTCGAATAGCTGACTAGGAAGCTGTAGCTAGCAACGTATCTCCAAGTTGAAAGACTGCACTTTTATTTGGAACTTGAAACCAAACAGCTTTCTAGCCACTCTAAGTACCCCTCTAGAACTGGAGGAATTAGCACACAATTCTTGAGCTCCAAGTGAGGTATGCACACCAGTCACCTGACCTCCTCACAGAAAATCCCTCCCATCTGCGGTAGCCCAGGAAAACAGCCAAAAACAAGTCCTGCAATTTCCAACAGGTTTGAGGCCTTTACTGAGGTCTGAACAGTCTATACAAAAGACAGAAAAACAACCACCATGGCAGACTATCTATAATGGATGACCGTTTGGTCAGTCTTCCAATCAGAAAATAAGTTTCTGACTATCCCAGATATGTTCCAAATATTACCAGTAGGCATCTGTAACAAGATTCAAGTTTTGTTCACCAATCAGCTCTATTATTTGTGTAACAATCCCACATTTCCATTACTCCTCCTGAAATTTGTACTACACAGACGACATCAGAGATCCTAGAAGGGGCATTATGCTTTTTTAGCAAGCAAACAGTTTTAAGACATAGCTCAGCAATTTCACACCCAGAAGGAGGCCAGTGCAACTGCACGGGTACCTTATAAAACTGCAAAAGTAAATTTGCAGCCAGCCAAAAGTATAGTTCACAAGAACATGAGACAGGATGTGCATCAAGAAAATGTAAACAGCCAAAATCCTACGCACATACTCATCAGGTCACCACTAAGAGCAGACTTGGGCATACTTTTTAAAAAAGAATTCCAGCAGAGGCAATTTGCTCAGTGCTCAGGATCACAGAATCACTGGTATTGAGCATTTCTTGCCAGTCATGCAGATCAGCTGTGCATGTGCTGCAGCTATACAGTGGCATCAGTGGTAATCAGAGTTTTAAGGTTCTGATTGAACACACATTTCCATCTGCACAGATATCAAGGAAGACATTTTTATATTTTTGCATTAGGGGACACCAAATTGTAAGATGCACAGCTCTTTATTTAGATTTCTAAAGCAAACCAAACCAGTTGTTTAACTGAGATAGTTCGCTATGCTCAGTTATCCAACTGAGATGGCCAGGTACTGCTAAATGCAAATTAAGTATCTCGGAGAAAAACACATTCTTACGCAAATCACAAAATTATCTATAGGTAATTTCCCTTTTTCAAACAGAAGTTATACTGTCAAAAACTTTTTAATTTATCAGTGTGGCAACATTCAACTTCCTAGGCAGAGACTATGCAACAGCAAAACCCTTCAAACTTTTCAGTCTCGTTTAAATATCTGAACTCTGAGCTTCATGCTTGTTTATGAACTCACTTTTATGCAAGCAAATAATTTGTAGGTAACTTGGCAAGAGTTTGCTGTCACAACATCACTTTCAGCAGGAGGTATGATTTGACAGATGCTTGAACGTGAAGCAACTATTGCTACTGTACCTGTTAGGTAGCACAGCTCTGGAATTAGAACCACAGGTCCTAATGTCATGCTTCCTCTCTTCCTCCGAGACTGGCTGATCAAGACAGGCTGGTTCAAGTCAGTAATTTCTTGATTATATTGCTGTATTAGAAATACATATTGCATGTTAGTTTATCACAGAATTGAAGGGACCTCAAAAGATCATTGGGTCCAACCCCCCTGCCAAAGCAGGTTCCTTAGAACAGGCTACCCAGGTAGGCATCCAGATGGGCCTTAAATATCTCCAAAGAAGAAGACTCCACAACCTCCCTGGGCAGCCTGTCCCAGTGCTTCGTCACCCTCACCGCAAAGAAATTCTTTCACACGTTGGTGTGGAACTTCCTGTGCTCTATCTTGTGGCCATTACTCCTTGTCCTGTCCCTGCAAACCACTGAAAAGAGGTTGGCCAAATCCCTCTGTCTCCCACACCTAAGGTATTTATACACATTGATGAGATCCCCTCTTAGTCTTTTCTCCAGGCTGAACAGCCCCAGGTCTCTCAGCCTTTCCTCATAGGGAAGATGCTCCAGGCCCCGTATCATCTTTGTGGCCCTCCACTGGACTCTTTCCAGGAGATCCCTCTCTATTTTGTACCGGGGAGCCCAGAACTGGACACAGTACTCCAGGTGAGGCCTGACCAGGGCAGAGTAGAGGGGGAGGATCACCTCCCTTGACCTGCTGGCCACGCTCCTTTTAATGCACGCCAGGATCCCATTGGCCCTCTTGGCCACGAGGGCACACTGCTGGCTCATGGTCAACCTGTCGTCCACCAGGACCCCCAGGTCCTTCTCCTCAGAGCTCCTCTCCAGCAGGTCATCCCCCAGCCTGTACTGGTACCTGTGGTTGTTCCTTCCCAGGTGCAGGACTCTACACTTGCTCTTGTTAAACCTCATTTGGTTTCTTCCTACCCATCTCTCCAGCCTTTCCAGGTCTCTCTGAATGGCAGCACAGCCTTCTGGCATATTCATAACAAACACACGGTTTTCTTAATGCTCACTTCAGAAAGTATTTTTTATTTAAAAAAACGTTTTGTTTTTTGATTGGTGCATTCACTTAATGAGAGCTCTTTTTGTCAGCAAAGGCCAAACACAGAAGCGCTGTTCTCTCTGCTGATGTCACCAAGATACTGACTTGTAAGAGATAACAAACAAATAATCCTTCTGCCTTGCTTGAGGCAGTAGCACCCGAAGTACCTAACCAGAGATTAGGATGCTCATTTCAGATCACTAATGGACAAGGTTCTTGCCCTGTGTAGCAATTTAATTAAATACACTACAAGAATCAAACAGGATTCCACGTAAGTCTGCAATTCATCCCCACCCAGCCACCCCCCAGCCTTTCTTCATATCTGGCACGAGCTGGTCTGTCTAGTGGTCACTAACTTGATTTAGAAAGAAAAAAAGCTGACAGCCAACCATACTTCGTACTTTAACCCCTTCTTATTCTTAAAGAGAATCACACCCCAGAAAACATGCAAAGAATAGCATTTAAAAACAAACAAACAAAGAAGTGGGATCACAGCATAGGCATGAAGTCACAAGAGTTATGAACTCCAACCTGAACTAGAATAGATAATGAACTAGAAGCTAAATTTAAACTTGGTTCCATCCAGTTTTACAGCAGAAACTTCCATGTAGGATTCCACAATTCCAGTGTTCGGCTTTCCAAAAGACAGTCTCTGGGACCTGACACCCCTGACAGGCCAGTCTTGCTAGCAAAGACTGAGGCAAAGGCAGCATTCAGTACCTCAGCCCTTTCCATACCCTGTATCACCAGGGCCCAACTCATTCACAGCAATGGGCTCGTATTTTCCCTGATCTTCCTTTTGTCTTATAGATGAATACAATACCGTACAATAAATACCTATGTACTTAGATCCTTTGTCGTCTTTTACATCCCTTACCACATTCAACTCCACTTGGGTTTTGGCCTTCCTAACTTCATCCCTGTATGCTGGGATACTGTTGCGGTATTCCTCCCAGGTTACTTGTCCCTGCTTCCAGTCTCTGCATACTTCCTTTTCGCCTTTGAGCTTTACAAAAGCTCCTTGATCATCCATACCATTCTCCTGGCATTTCTGCCCAGTTTCCCACTCCTTAAGATGGGCCACTCCTACCTAATGTAAGCTGCCTACTGTAGTTACTTCTTTCAAATTACATAGGATCTTTTAAAATAAAATTCTGCTTAAGCCAACTAGGAATGACTATTCCATGCATTGTAGGTAAAACCTCCAAAGATGCTCTGAAGTTTCAAGTTCAAGCATAATACATATTACAAGCATATACATACAATGACAGGTAAGTTTCCATACCCTTTTGTAGTAGTCTACGTAGCTGATCTCAGAGCCATCTGCTCGTCTAAAAGTACACTGTGGATTGGCATCCCAGTCAATGTCATCAACTCTGTATGTTCTGTTATTGTACCTGAATAAACAAGTTCACCATTTTATTTTTCTTAATCTTAAATACAAATGAAACAGAACTGTGAAGAAAAAAAGTTGATGGTAATACTCATTTTAAGTTGGAAGTTTTACTCCTATCAACAGTAACTTCAGGTTTCCAGTTATAACAGGCATCAAATCATAACAGGTATCAATTCTACTAAAAGCTACATGGCAGTAACACAACATGAAAACAGACCTAATCCGAGACGCATTTCCCACTTTTCTAAATGCTGTTACCTCAACTAACTTGCTAACTAGACAGTGATAACATTTTCAGGTTGATAGTTCATTGTATACTCCAGGACATGGAACACCCCCCAAAAATAGAACAAATCTCTGAGCAGAGTCCAAAGAGACTTACTTTGTAAGAATAACTAGACCTATCAGTTCTTTAGCGCAGGCATCTCTAAATCTTTGCTCTTCAACCTGGTAATAGAGACTATACATAAAATCCAACACTGTTTCACTGCGAAGAATCTTATGGCTCACATCTGCACATAACATAATGCTTTCTTCGTACTGGAGAATAGAACTTGTGAAGCCTGGCCAAACCATCAACCTGACAAAAGAGAACATACAGGATCTTAATATACTTCGAAGCATCTCTGTTCTGTTCACTTTCTCAGACACTTGGAAATAGCCATGACACAACAAAAACATCATTGAAATATAAACAAGATCCCCAAAGTTAATAAAACTAAAAACATTTTAAGTGCATCTTTTTCTTTAAAGTGTATCTGTTTTTTTTGAGTCTTAAATTGACTAATTTAATGATACAGTAGTATGACTGAACCAAAAAAAAGGGCACTTCAAAAGTTAAGAAATCCATTTCATATTATTGGTCTTAAATATCTTAAATAGAAAGCATATAGGTATTCAAAAACTGTGTTAAAGAGAAGACCACCAATAATTTATTTATTAGAACACTGTCCAGTTTCTTCCATCAAGCAGGTTACGTATGCTAGACTAACTGTAAGGTACACACCACAGCCCTACAAGAGGTAGCAACTCAAACTCAAGCTTACCCACATGTACAGTAAGCCTGGGGCTGGCCAGAAGCATCAGGCACATTCTAGGGATCCTGGCGGGGGGTAGTGACAACACACAACAGCCTCCAACAAGGGAGTGTGGTGGTTTTACCGTGCTGAGCAGCTAAATACCACAACCGCTCTCTCACTCCCCCTCTTTAGATGAGGAGGGGGAGAAGTAAAGCAAAAAATAACTCACGGGTTGAGATAAGGATAATTTAATTGAAGGGAAATAATAATAATAAAAGAAAGATTATTATGAACTAAACAATTTAACTAAAGGGAAATAAAAAGGGAAGGGGAAAAGGGAGGGGGAAAGGGAAAATTAAAAAAAGGGAGGAAAACAAACAAAACAAATGAAGGCTATGTGGAAGTGCAGAGGAAAGAAATTACTCTCTACTTTCCACAAATGAGCGGTGATTGACCACGTTCTTGAAGCAGGGCCTCAACGCATGTAGGCAGTGTTCAGGAGGAGGACCGACATTTTCACGACGAGAGCCCACACCTTCCCTCTTCTTCCTGTTTCCACCTTTTATTGCTGAGTGTGACATCACATGGTATGGAATATCCCTTTGGTTGGTTTAGGTCAGCTGCACTGGTGATGTTTCTCTCCTCACTTTTTGCCCACCCCCTAGGAGGGTTAGAGAGAGGCCCGATGCTGTGCCAGCACTGCTCAGCAGTAGACAGAACACTGGTGTGATAACACTGCTGTTCCAGCTACAAGTGCAGAGTACAGCACTGTATGGGCTGCTGCCGGAAAGTTAACATCCCAGCCAGACCCAATACAGGGAGTTCAAAAGCAACCATGCAGTGGAGCATGGCCAAATAAAAGTTTACTTGGCAGGTTAAATGGCCTTCAGAATGAAACCTGGAAACTCCTGAACTTTAGAATTGAACTATTCAATGATCTCAGCTTCACAGATACTTATGCAAGGTTTCTGACATCCCAGTTAAATGTAAAAGCAGAAAATGCATTAGTAAAGAGTCACCAGACATTGCACACAGCACGAAGTTATGAGAAGGAGGCCTCATGCTCTATAAGGAATAACGGGTTTTAAGTTAAGTCTTTGAGTCTTTATTACAAGATAAACCACTGGAGCAATACTGAAAAATCCTCCTCTTTCTCCCCACCCCTTGGCTTTTCATTTTGCCAAACCTGTGATTAGGGATGCTGACTGGGTCATTGGGGTTGTAATAGTTACGTCCAATCTGCTGCAAATTCATCATCTTCAAAAGCCTGCAAGTTGAAATAAAGATGTCATTCACCATTATTATTCAGTTTATCAACTATCTGTGGTCCCATCCCTCTGTACAGCTGTATTGTTTGTTCATTTGACTACATGAAAGTCACAAATGTGAACTTTTGATTAAATTTAGAAATTTAGTTTATTAAATGACAACTTCAGAAGTTGAGAAGAAGTTACCATATAACCTTATCAACCAGCTGAAGGTAACAGTCAAAACAAGCTACTTTTTGGGTGAAACCAGGTAGCAAGTTCAAGTAGAAAGACTGTAGTGGAAGGAAAAAACTAACTTTTTCAGTTAGAAGTCTTGAACTACACTGTTCTTTAAGAGGCAAATCCACAGACAGAAGAGGGCAGAGACAGGCTAACTGCCTACAATAATGAGCACTGCAGCATGTCTCTGCTTGCTCAAAAAAAAAGCATAAACTAGCTTTATACTAACATGTACCAGAAGCATGCATGTAACTGCACTCTAAAATGTTACCAGATGTGGTCGGCCACATAGTAACAGTAGCTACAAAGGCTTGAAAATTTACATTTGTCATATTGATTTGTAGTCCGTTCCTTAGAAAGGAAACACTTAAGTCAGATATTTCTCAAATGACTTCTTATAAAGACGTAATCTGGTAAGCAAACCTTCTAAAAATGATGTTATAAAACTGCAGACATGTAGGTGAATTAGGCGGCAATTCATTAGTCAGTGTGATTGTGATCTTCACATCTTCTCCATTTCGTGTCTTACTAAAGACTTCAGTAACCTGAAAAAGCCAAATTAGATTAACAAAACCGAAGGCAAACAGGGCTATAGCTGGACTTTGCTCCATTAATATCAAGTGTAGTAGCATATTAAAATTCTACATAATAAACTCAAAAATTAGCTGAAACATGAATTTGATTTCCTACTATGACTGTAAACTGCGATCGAGAATGCTTTGCTTGCTTATATGAAACACTAGGCACAGAACAGAGGCTATCCCAAAAGCAGGTTGTACAAGCAGACAATTTGGGGCAGATTGTTAGCAAGGATGCAGTATGGGCAAAGGGGGCGGCTGTGGTTGGCTGACTGCCGGCTAGCAGACGAACTCCACCTTACTGCTTGCTCACACCCCCTTGCCTCCCATCCCAGTAGGACAGTGGGGAAAAAATCAGGATGAACAAGAGCAAGAAAGCTCATGGGTCAAGATGAAGACAGGGAGATCACTTACAGAATTACCATCATGGGCTAAACACAGATTCAAGTTGTGGAAATTAACTTCATATTTGCTTACTAATTCAGGTATCGGAGAGGAAAAAAAAAACATTAAAAATGCATATGGTAAACACCTACTGATCCATGCAGAAAGAAAACTGTCTGCACTATCTGCTTCTGTGCAGAGGATTATTCAAGTTTGCAGAGCCTGAGAATTAGAATCAGAAGTTTATTACCAGATTTCTCTGTGCAGGCAAATTAGCTTACACTACTAAATTCAATCCAACTAAATGTTACTCATGGGACATCAATTCTCTACATTCAGCCAGACTAGTAAGAAATAAGAAGCAACATAAAATGTAAGTCAAAATAAGAATATTATAGAATTCTCATATCATACCTTATTCCCTAGTTTTTTTGGCAAGAATAATATTGATCCATCAAACGCATGTGTCTTTCCAATTAGCTCTTCATGCTGAAAGAGCAAAGCTGATCGAAGACGGCGAGCTTCCATCTCAGGATTATAGCCAATATGGTACTGATACAAAGCCCATTGGGGTCGAGATGTCAGTCGAAAATAATTCGCAATTAATTTTATCATAATACCTGAAGAACCTAAAATGAGAGGCAAACATCCTAGTGGTTACAAAAGTTTAACAGTTTATAATACTTTAACAACGCTGAGAAGTTTTAAAATACTGTCATACAGAGATTAGATATCTGTTGCATTCTGCAATTGTTTTGTACAATGAAAGTTATAGAAAACTGTCACATATGTACAGTGTTATCACAGTCACCAGAGCTTTTTATAATTCCTTCATCCATCAGGAAAACTCCCACATCAACTGAGGTAAACATTTATATCAGTAACCTGTCTCCTAAAGGGTAAGCACCATCTGCAACAGAGATGAATCGCTACCAAAACACAAATGGACAAATTACTTTACGTGAACGATAAACATGGAGCAAAAACCAACACAAGTATCAATCAATATAGGCATCTACTTTCCCATTCCCACAGGCTAAAATGACATATCTTTCGGTATTTCAAGATTTAAAAGTAAAAAACATGCAGTGAGAACTAGCTGCAGTTCAGTTAAAGTATTTTTGCTAGTTTTTCAAGTTTCATTTCAAATTTCCTTTAGACTTAAAAACACAAATTAATACAAAATGTGCACTGCAGTCAATTACGGATTATCCATTTTATTTTGGTTATCCACTTTTCCTATTCAAAATACACCTCAGACAAAAACAAAAAAACCTACAACATGCAAAGCAATTGGCAATATTTAGGTTGACCTTTAAGAACTACTTTTCATTTCAACTTGCTTACAGTTGTCCATAATCTAATCTGAACATACCAGTTTTTGATTCTCGAACATGTTCTATGGCTTGCCGAGTATTCACCCCTAAGTCATGGAAATCCCGACGACGTCCACCCCTATCTGCTAAAGACAACTCCTGAAATCCAGCTGAAATCTGTAATCCTATTGGTTTGAAAATTGAGAAAAAAAAATGAAAAGTAATACATACTATCTTACTAAGATTTACATTTAACCAGCATGCAAACAGAACAGCTCATTAGCCAGATGAAGAAGGATGGACTAATAAACTAAGTCAATCTCTTCTGCAAATGCAGGGGAAATAGCCCTTGTTTCAACTCAAAATGACACTGAAATATGAAGGAGTACATTGTGGCACACTGTGATATGAGAGCTTCATTTCATTACTAACATTCAAGAAAAAGAATGACATAGCAGAAAAAAAGTACTAATGGTAGTCATGCAGTTGATTGTGCCAACAGCCTTCTAATTTTATTTATTTACTTACTGTTTTGATAAATGAGCTGGTAACCTGTTTAATTTCTAGCACACTTAAAGTAGCTTTCAAAAGTCCAGGTTCTGTTATGCTGCGTATTAGCGTGACAATACTATCAACACAAGGTAAACACTGTAAACTTTTCCAAATCTTAGTAAGAATCTAATTTTGAAAAGAATTAGAAATGTTGTATAAAGAACACATTAGCTCTCTTCACTTGCTCTTGTGGGAAATGAACATTTTTTCCTCTTTCTGACCTAGTGGCTTTGGAACAGTCTGAGGGACTCTCTGTCGCCCACGGCCACTGAATTCTTCTGACAGTGTTGGCGGAAGACTTGGCTGTTGAGGTTGCCGACGACCAGATGGATGACTTGAAAAAGACTGTTGAGCCTGCAATAGTTGAGAACAACTTTTCCTATCACAACTAAAGAAACAGCATGCTTCTTAGAGTACAGCAAAACACAGCCACTAATTAAGTTCAAATACCCAAACACCCAATGGGTGACAACTTGTGATATATATATATATATATATATATATATATATATTTATTTATTAATTTTATTCTTTTTCTTCTGGAAGTTACGTTCATTTATCTGCAGTACTTATTTTTATAAAACAGCTCTTGCAGCTTTAGTGTTCAATGATTAAGTAACATTAAAGAGTGTCATGTCTGGAAGAATTCCTCAGAATAACCTGGAATAGATAAGAGCTTTTTTCCTCCAAAACAAATCCAGGTTTCCAGAGAAGAAATACACATTTATTCTATAAATAAAACTACGAAACCTGAGCAGCTCTGTCCCACAACACAGCAGTTATTATAGGACCCCTCAAACCACTGCCACACACCCTGCCAGCACCCAACCCCTGGAATTCCTCTACCCCTTCACTCTCAGAGCACTTGGCACCTGTCTCACAATTCCCACATGCACGTTCTGATGCAGAACACAGCACTCCACAACATCAGTAAGTAGGTAGGCCTCCACGTTCTTATATTCTCCACCTTATGGTCTTTATGTCCACTCAAAATAACTCATTGCAATTTGTGCTCACTGTCCTCTTTCCCTGTACTCCTTCCTACTCATCCCGTTGCCCCCCTCCCCCCACCCCCTCACCTCCCTTTTCCTACCTTTGCAGCAAGAACAACCACAAATTTGTCAGAAAGTCAGTAAGGAAAGGTAGGCCTCTGACCTTAAACCTCACTAACCTTTTTTGAAAAAAAAAAAAAAAAAATCACTAGAAAAAATCACTAGCAGTAACAACTTGTTGGTATTATGTATGATACCTCCGTATCAGTCCAGTGTAAAAGTCAAATAGCATGGTGCATTTCTATAACACATGGCTACTTGCTACTGTTTTCCCCTACAATTAGGGCAGATCGTGTTCTCACTTGAGACACAAGTGCACGCCTAAGCCCTCATTTTCCAAACTTGTATGAAACTCTTTTCTTCATTCTGCAGCCTCGTACAAAAGTGGCTTTAGAAACACTTCTAGAACTGACCTTTGCAGAGGAAGATATGCTCAGCCCATACAATAGAACAGTGTCAGTTTATATAGGGAGAAAAAGAGATAAAATCATTTTTTCTCCACTTGGACTGCATCAACATTTGTTGTCCAACTTCACCTATAGTCATGGTTTCTTTTCTTTCCTCCTCCACAAGAAGATACTTACATCACCTCCTGACTTCTGCTATAAATCCTACTCGAGTCATGAAACACAAGTTTGAAGTAATCACATCTCATGTTTATAAACCCCATTCCCAGTTCAAGAGGGCCATCAATGCTACAAGACACATTTTCCTATTTCAGAAACAAGCTTATAAGCTACCTCCTATTTCTACTCATTCTATTCAGACAACTATATTACTATATAATACAATAGGGCACTTATTTCAAATCACACAGAATTGTTTAATTTTATTAACTGCTTTTGATTAAATACATCCGACACAAGATATACATACATATATCATTCAACGTACATGTATAGATCTGATATTAGCTAAGTCTTTTCAGAGCATAGCTGTGTGAACTAAAAAGAACCAACTTACAGACGCAGCTCCTACAGAAGAAACAGCAGTTTCCTGTCCTGGAGGCCTCCCTCTGGCTCTGGCTCTAGCTCTTCCTGTCATTTTCCCTTCTAAGACAAGGCATGTACAGCATTAGCGTTCAATCTCCCACTTCCCCCACCCAACACATATTATGAACAGCACTATCGCATTTGCCCTTGTTTAATTTAAATTGACTCAGTAAGATGCACCCTTATTTACAGCCCCCCCAGCCTCTGTCTCTCCACATTAATGCAGCCACAACAGCCAGTGTGAGTAAGTAATGGCTCCTCAGCGCAGGCCTAACGGCACAGCCCACCAGGTGCTCTCAAACTGTGCAGAAAGACAACTGGCGAGCACAGGCAAATACACCTCAGTCAAGCCAAAGTCAGGGCCCATGACACCAAGTTACATCTGCAACTGGGTTCAGACCCATTCCCCGCTCTACCCCCAGAGCACCTCACACCCCCTGCCAACCACACGCCCACCCCTCTGCTCGGACAGCTCCCCTAATACCCCAAACCACCCCCCGACCCCTCCCACACTCCTCCCACAACAACCTGCCCTCTCTCTGGGCTCAGTCCCGACACCTCCACCTGCCTCAGGCCGCTACCGGAGTCCAACCACAGCCGCTCCCCCACCCAGGCCCTCGGCTTTACCGCCGCAGCCTCCCCTCAGGCCACACCCAGCGCCTCGCCTCACGCAGCACGCGCTGGCGGCGCCAGGCGGGAACGCGCGGCCTTCCCTGATTGGCTGCCGAGGCTCGAGCGCTGCCGAAGAGGCCCAAAGTATTCGGCTGGCCCCAGCGGACGCCGCCGAAGCTGGCCGGGTTTTCCCGCCGCCGCCTTCACAGGGGCTTGCCCCGCCCCGCCGCCCCGCTGATAAATAATAAAAGTGGATAAATAAAAGAAGTTCTGTCTGGCCGTGCCGACATGCTGCTCCCCACAGGGCGAGGGGCCCCGACAGCCCTGGGAGGCTGAGTGAACCGGGCCGGGCCCTGCGCCCGCTGAGAGGTCTTCCTGCTCTGGAGGCTCGTTTGTCAGCCAGAGCAGGCTTTTGGTTGTTTTTTACAACTTTCCTGAGGGAACTTTCCCCTAAAAATTATTCCCTCATCGCGGTTCTTGCTTGAAACGTGAGTTTAAGTTAGCCAGAAGGTGGAGCAATAAAACAAGAAATAAAACTCCGAAGTTGTTTCAGAGGGTTGTGTTTGTCTACACAGATATGGGTAAAACTTCTTGCTCTGCTCAGAGATGTGCCGAATATAGACAAAAATAGACACAAATAGACTTAAATGTGCACTGCATGGAAGCTGTTGGAAGGAATGACTGGGCATAAGCCAATTAAGCATCAACAATTCAAAACACATGAGCAATCATCCTCACATTGAGCTGCATTCTTCAGCAGACTAGCCATCAAATAGGAAAAAAAAAAAAAAAGTGCCTTTTTCTAAGTATCAAGACTGATTCAGTTGTGATGATTGTTTCCAGAGAGTCACAACCTCTATTTCAGATACTTTGCAACAGAACTAGGAAATTTTATGACTTGGAACAAAGTGGCCCTAAGTGGAGAGGGCCCCCACACTTCTGTAGCCAGGGTGCCTACGCAGCGCCAAGGCTCAAGGGTGTATTTCTGTTGTTTTTAAGTTGCCTTTAACTTAAGGTTTTGGTGACTGTGATGCATCTGGAGACACTGACTTCAAGGTACAAGAGATAACATTATCTAATTAAAACCTTAACTTCATAAAAGACCGGTCTGATCTCATGAGGTCATTCACAATTTTTCAGCTACCTGCAGGGAATAGAGGACTAGGTTGTTTTTCTTTGTCCTCTGTTATTCCAGGTGGAAAAGGAGTGGCTGCATCAACATAAAAAATAAAAATATCTCCTTATGTTTGATTTGGATTGTCAGTTTGTCTCCAAAGCCAGTTCTGTATTGCTTCTACTTGATGTCAGCATAGCAACACACTTAGGAAAACAGATTCTCTTTTGCAAATTAAAAATAAAAGCTTTCAAACTCTGGAAGTGTGGATATTGCCGCTTAAAGATAGTTGAAGTACTTTCAGCATGTAATTTTTATTACTCAAATATGGATCTGGATAAATATTTAACAAACTTAATACATACACTCAGATGAGGCATGTTCATTGCTTCTGAGAGATTACTGCTTGCCATGGGCTCTTTACCCACAGAGGGAACTTTTACTGCTCAGTAGCCTGCAGAACTCTCCAGTGGGTCAGGGGGTTGAAGCTGCGAAAACACAATATGCAGATTTTCTTAGCTCAACAGTATTTAAGGATAAACAGAATATAAAGATGTTGTCAAAGTCATTTACATTATGTAAATTGTGAGAAAACAGAATGTGTGTGTAGGAAATAGTTACATTTGTTTATTCATTTAAAATATCTGCCATACTTAATGTTTATTTTTTTTTTATGCCTGGTTCTTTCCATTTCATGGCAGAACTTAATTATCTTTAGATGGGAATTGCTAAAAGTACTTAATCAGGTTTGCTACCTACAGCAATTCCTTATAAAATGAAAATAAAAATGAAAATAAACATCCACAGTAAGCACCCTCCTTTTTATACGTGGCTAGTCAGACAGTTAATTAGTAGTTAATGAAAGATAGGTTCCAATTTTCTTTTCACAGTCTTTCAGACTTTTCTTTTTTTCTTTTTTCTTTTCTTTAAAATCCAATTCAAATATAGTTAAAATTGTCTCTACAGGTATGCTTAATGCATTTTCACAATCATGGGAAAGGTGGAAATGGCAATGTACCAGCTGCAACAGGTGCATCATGTCCATAGTCCTGGCTGGTTTTTAGTAGAAACACAGGAAAAAAAAAAAAAAAGATTTTGAAAATGGAGGTTGTTTGCATTTTACTTTTCTCCATGTTGCCAAAAAATTTACAAATGCTGGACTTCAACAGGTTGAAATATCAAATACATAATAATTTTTTTTCACAGCTACTTAGCTTGCACTTTGCTTTGATGTTTGCTTTACCCATGATGCAATTGTTTTTGCCTTCTGTCTCCTGTTGCTACAATAAGCCATTTCCCATACATGTCATCTCCAAAGGGGAAAAGACCGCATGGAAACAGAACAAAGAAAACAGAACAAAAGAAAATCAGGGATTTTTCCAAAGGCCCATTTGATGTACAAGTATAAACAGGAAAAAGATGCCTGAGGAGGTAGGAGCCAGGAACTGCACTAGCAGACAGCTGTTAACTTGTGTAGTTAGCAGCACTTTGGGATCCTGGATGGTAAATAAATAAATGAGTTGAATGCACACAGTGAAGAAAATGCTCACTTCAGTACCTTCAGCATAATGTTTTACTGTGCTGTAACCTCCTAGCAGTGTAAGTTTCATGTACTTTTGTAACACCAAGTTCAGGTAGCAATAGCTCTTTTGGTTCTAGCCCCAGAAATGACAATACCTCAAGATATCAGAATAAAAACTACTGTAAATTGTGCTGAAGGAAGAAGAAATAAGGAACAGCTCACACTGGAACACAGCAACTCACATGTGGCTAGATTTTCAAAAGCCCGAGATATTGGTCCTGAATCTTTTAAAATATTTTGTAAAAATTTTCAAATGGGAATTGCTCAAAATAAACTCTAACATTCAAATTCCTGTGGTAGTTTTCAAGTACTCACAAATCTCAACCACAATGTTTTTACATTCTTCTTAATTATTTTTTTAATAAAGTTAGGCAAGGTTTTAAAGACTGATGTTACTATCTGAAATACTATCTCATGAGTTAACAATCTTGCTTCTTCTCTATGCAAGTTCTTAATGTCACATTTAATTTACTATAATTATGCTTGGGATAGAGGAGCTGATCTGCCTACACAGTGGAGCCTGGGTTTTGTGCTACCTTGGGTGGAGTATAGGGGCCTGGCAAACTATTATTTACATACCAAAACAGAAAGCAAAAGGCATGTTATGGAAAAAAATCTGCTCCTAAGGAGATAATACCCAACTCACTGCATAACAAATATAATGCAAGCATTTTATCTCGGGAAGGGGGAAAATACATTTTTCAACTTATTTCCTCTGCTATTCTCTAGTCTATTTTTTAATCCCTAATTTCTGTTTTTCCTTTTGCATGAGCCTTTATTCTCTGTAACCCTCCTGCTGTAGTATCACTCACTAGTTTTGGAATCTGTGTAGGGCTCTCTCCTGCTCCCCATGACAACAATGTTTTGCTTCAGCAGAAGCAAACTGTTTTTCTGTTTCACATGCTCCCTATTTACTGGGGTATCTAATCACCACAGTTACCACCACTGCTCATTCCATGCCCTGTTTTGTCAGACAGTGCCCCAAGCCCTCTTTTCCTGAAAAGAAAATGGCCTCTTATTTATGAACTATCATATCCTTGCTAAAAATGTCCCATGCAATATCAACTTAACTCTCTTTTCTGTTAATTTCTGCCCATTACAAATTCACATCAGTCCTAGCTGACATTTAATGTGCATCCAATTCCTGACCAAAGTAAGCAAGAAGTGATTTGACTCAGTTCAGAAACAGGACCTATTACATGATAAGTAAAACTTACTGTATAAATAAGCATGAATTTTTGTCCTTCTTTGTCTAAATGTTTTAGTAATAAGAGGAGATGGAGTATTCATGTATGGAGTACATTAGAATGGAAAGAGTCTTTTTATTCAGGTTTTATATAGTAAAAGTACTGAAAAGTAATGGGACATTTCAGGAGAGAGACTAGCAAGAGTTCTCAACTTTGGATAGATTGATTTCAGCTCATTTAGCAAGCAGTTTTGATCTAATTGTCTTTTTATTGCTCTGAACATTCCTGAATTATGCAGAGAATTTGGGTTATGTGATTCAGTGTTGGATTAAAAAATGTCATAGCTTAACTTTCTTTAAAATAGTGTAGAACTTTGCTCACAGTCAACGAAGTTCATTATTTTTTTGTTCAAAGCCCAGCTGCAGGCCTGGAGCATTTCTCATAAATATCAGGAAGTACCCGAAGCCACAGTCAGGATTAAAGAGTTGATCTGAACCTTAGATCTCAGCTTTAAAGCTGTAATGTACAGTGAATTTGGTTTCATGGTAAAGGAAATGGTAATTGCTGAAGTATGTTTTCTTAAGTTGCAAAATCATTTTTGAAATGTTTTCATTGAAATTTTTGTCGGTGCTGTGCATGAGAATGAGTGGACTTGAAGCACGGCACTTTCACAGGATGACCGCACTGAATTTGTTTATTGGTGTCACTGATGCAGAGACAGAGGCCAGTGTTGCTACTCTTTTGGGCATGACATTGTTACTGAAATTATCAGATCCATGGTCACAATCTATAGGACTATCCAAGCAAGTCAAGTAACGATTTCGGTACACTATTCCAAGAATTTTTCTGAAAGATTGGTCAAGTTCCTGGTTATCTGGCAGATACGCTCTCACGAGAACCAAGAACACAAATCCACAAGTGATATCCTTGGTTACAAAAGTGCAAAGTAAACTCCTTAGTACAGTAGTAAGGCACTAGTAAAAGCACTTTGCTCCTTGCTCCAAACAAATACAGGGTCTGGTCTGCAGGGCTGAAAATAATGGAAGAGCACAATGAAGTATCAAACAGGTTTCTACCTGTCTGCTACACCTGGGCAGCTGCTCTAACCAAATCACACACCCTATACTCTGTTTCCACAGCAGTTTAACCTGAACATTTTATTACATGGAGGCAACTGTCTTTATTGCATTTACATGAAAACAGAAATATGAACATTTGGTGCTCCTTGACCTTTTTCAAAGGAGGCTGCATTTAAACATGGGTTTCTTTCTACAATAGGTAGAGTTTACTCATATTCTGTTGCTTTGTGATTTTAAGTGATGCAAAAAAAATATAACTTTTGAGACTGTCTGCTGCTTTTGAAAACTGCTTTCTTGGGTGCATTCTGTCTATGTAATAAAGGTATACTTCATATAGCATTTGCATAATGGGAACCACAGGCCAAGGTGTTAGTATCTGCAGTCCACATAAACAAAGACATGCACATTTTTAGTGAATCTGTCACAGGCTACTTAAAAAGGCAATAGGTGCTTGTGAATTCAGTGCTGCAATGATATTGAAACATGGATGGACATTTATGCCACTACTGACCTCCTCTTAGTTCTGTGGGATTCCAGATAGGCAGATGCTTTGTGATCCTGGCCAGTAGTTGCAGACTTTCTTCAAGGTATCATAGTTTTTAGAAACTGCTATGTTATGTAAAATACATTAATAAAGGTTTCATATCTCTTCCTCCTATATTTGACTGTCAAAATTTGTGGTTGTATCTTGTATTGCACCCTTTGTAAGACAACATGAATGTGTCTCACAGTGGTGTCTCAGCACTTCATTTCAGATGCAGAGTAGTAAGTGCCTTGGAAATTAAATCTATAGCTCCATATTTAAAGCTGCCATTTTATATTATTGAACAGCAAAATAAAGAAGACTTAATCTCAATCTTAAACCTTTTCCTTAAATTTTATTTTAGAATGCCTCATTTAGAATTAACCAATCACGATGATCTGATACATAATACAGTAAGCTACAATTAATAGGGCGCAATCTCTACTGCTGCATATTTAAAAGAAGCACATTTGTCACTATGGAAAGATACTTATCCTACATATAAAATAAATTAAAAATAAGCACCATATAATAAAGTGTTGTAGAGGTTGCATGAGAAAGAAAAATGAGTGTGTTGTTTCCTTATGAAATTTTGCAGGCTAGAACTTCCTCTCAGGGCACACAAGTGAAACAACCTCCTGAGCCAGGGCTGTTATGAGCTGGGAACACCAAGTAAGAAAACATGTCAACAGAGGCTGCACTGGCATGCTGATCCCTCTGCAGGAAAGCCATCTGATTTCCTTGATGGTGGTTGTGTTGAGAACCTAACAGTGATCAGAAGAATGAGGAAGAATTGGAATGGTTTTTCTTAGATGATTCCAAAGCATGGATGTAACTGCAGATATCAAAGAAGCATTTCAGTTCAGGATCTGAATTAGTTCCTTTCCACTTACTGTATCCCTAGTTTCATTTTCTTACTAGTTCATTCTTCCATTTATGTGCTTAAATTACTGACATGGGTGTCAATAACAGGAGAACTGGCAAAAGCTCTTATCTTGACTCTGATGGGAAACAACTCACAACTGAACTCATTTTGCTGTAGATAGTATGAGCAACAGATTGTAAATTTCCCTACCTAAACCACTGGGACATTCTGGCAAGCAATAGGAGGCAGGGCTTTGCCTAGTGGGATACTGGCAGGCTTCTGCAGATATTCTAAGCAATCCACAAATAAACACAAGAATTTTAATTAAGTGAATGGCTTGTGTGACAAACTTTCTTTTGGGATGAGGGAGAGCAGATGGACTTTTTGTGTGTGCTTGCAGTATACAATGAAGAATTCAAATACAAAACTGAATTTCTTGCTTAGATGCTGCCTATTCTTGAAGGTGCCTTGAAATTAGGCACTGAACTCTTTGATTATAAATTTCCCCAGGCACTCCAAGTTCCTCTTTTGTACTTTCCCAGTGCAAAACTGCCTTGACAAAACTTACCAGATTCTTTGCACCAGAGGCAGTTCAGGAGAAAACAAGTTAGAAGCACTCGCTCTGTGGACTACATCCACAACAATATGGGAAAGATACTGAAAGGCCAGTAAGAAAGACAGAAACATGAAGGAGCAGCAGGCAGGCATAAGCAGCCATCACTGTCAGGGCATTCACCTACTGACAATCTAATTTCTCCATACCTTCAAATTCAGCCTAAGCAAAAGGTATGTGGGCTGCATGAATTATTCCCATAGGGACAGTCTAACCTCAGCTATTTTTCACCTTGGGCATCTTTCAAGCATGCAGTGGTTTATTTGCACAAATTACCTGTGAACTGCATCATATGCACAGTGAGTCCAGTCAAGGAATAAGAAAGCAAGAGAGAAAAGGAGCCATAAACAGCAGCTCTTCCCATGAAAAATCCACAGGCCTTGTATGATCAAAAAAGATGGACACCGGTCTTTGAAAACAAGTGCTGGAGGGCATTCAGCTAGAGGGAAGGATGAAGGTGGAGTCTAAGTGGAAGACAGTGCACTCTTGCAGTCCTGAATGAGACCAGGAAACAATTCGTGGTGCAAACAGGACCGTAGGCTCCTCCATGGCATATGCTACTGCATGCACTTCAGGCAACATGATGGGGGAATTACTGGTATTCTGCTGAGCTTACTTTACTAAATCAAGCCTGCACTCATCTTTAGAAATGTGCAGAAAGGGATGGAGGGATTCAAGTCCAGCATGCAGAGGTTAGGCTGGCTCAATGTGCTGGCTATTTGGGACTCCACCTGAATCCTATTTGTTGTGCAAGGGAACTCTGGCCGATAGCCAGGCATCTGTATGGAGTCAGAAGGTGCTAAACTCAGGTGCAAAGTCTGAAATCCTTCTGTAATTTCCACTGGAGCTGTAACCTGCTTGAAGTAGATCTTTTCAGAAGAATTACACAGTGACCAAATCTACAGGACCATCCCCGAGGTGGACTGGGAACCTCTGTAACCTGCTGTGAAGGGAGTTGGGAATGCACAAATCCCTGCCTGCCAACACAGTGAAAATGCAGACTGTTATGCTATTTCTTATGTGTTAGGTACACACAGACAGGCAACAGTCAGCTCCCCAAAATGTAGGCCAGAAATGCCCACTACATTCAGACTTCTGTCAAGTGAAACATCCAGAACACTGAGAGATGTTTTGAAAACAGGTTCTGTTTCATTTTAAAATGGCTCCCACTAAACCCATCTTTATGGTAACAAAAAGGGACAGCTTTTGGTACAGAGGAAGAAATACAAATCAGTCCTTATATCAAAACATAAAAATCTTGGAGCCATTTGTTGCTTTTCTATACTGTTAGTGGCAAACAGAGCGAAGGATAGAGCAGTAATGCTAGAAGATTAATTTGAAATGAACTACAAAATTTATTATTGAGATTTATTCTTTAAGTCATACTGATAGATCACTGTATCACAAGAGGCCATTCCAGTTTTCTCTTGCTTACATACATAACCTAAGAATAAAATTTCTATGCTTCTAAACTCAGTCATTTTCAGTGCAGTTTAATGAAATCCATCCAATTTACCCGTATCTTTCTGATGAGATAGCCAGAAATTAGTGCAATACTTCAAGAAGAGATGAAAAGATTAAATCAAGATTTGCCCTTACTTAATACAGATTATTGTGAAAACAATCCTAAATACTTTTTTTTTCCAAACTATTATATTGAATATTTATATTTAACTGCTAACACCTATCTTTGTTAGTTCCTTTTTTCTCTGGATATCCCTGACCCAATCAATGAATCTGATTAGTTCATTTACCCCTATTTCAGTCAAAAATTTTAGTCTAGTTTTAGGCATTTTTGTCTTAGTGAAACTAGTCTTCACTACTGTTCTTGTGACATCTCCCTAATCTTTTTTTTTTTTTTTTATTTGCATTTTTTTCTTATTTCCTGTGATTTCCATATTTCTATCTGTCTTACTTCTCTGATAGACTCTACAAACAAAGGTTATTTTAAGCCAAATTTGTGTAAAAAGGCTGCTGCTTCCTGAAACAAAGAGGATCAATCTTGCCTTGGACCCCTCAGCAATTGTCAGTACAGAAAACGAAAACCAAAAACTTGTTCATTTCTTGGCCCGCATCAACTGTTATTATTAAATTCAGGACTTCCACATTGTAGATTTGTTCTACTCAGTAAGATCTGCTGTTATTTCATCATTGCTACTACTAGCCATTTAATTTCCACATATTTTCATCCCTAAGTATCTTAATTAAAGAGAAACGAGGTAGTGAATTCATTTAATAGCACCTCCTTAACTAAATCCAAGTTGGGTGATGCTAAAACTGCTTACTCTGTGCATTTCACATAGGAATCTAGAGCAGAAATTCATTGCTACTGTTCAGAGAAGTGAAAAAAAAAAAAAAAAACCAACAACAACAACAACAACAAAATACACATATTAACTTCCAGTTTTCCTTTCTCTTTGGCTTCTTTCTTATTCCTCTTTCCACTGCAGAGATATTGTTTAGAACATTGGTTTTGGGCCTGATAACTCCCTAGATATTACCTAGATAATTAGAACTGTAGTTATTTTTTTTCTTTAAATTTATATTTAGCAGATTCCTCATGACTGCTATATTGATATTGCCTGACAACCTGTTTTATAATAGACCAAGCAAATGCTAATCCTTTATTTAATTAAGAAGATGTATAGATTAAGGCAGATGAAATGTCGTGTTGTGTTTTTTTGTTTGTTTGTTTGTTTTTTGTAACAAAGGAACTGCCCAGTGTTTTTTGGAAGCAGAGAAAAAAAAACAAGACATGTCACATTTCAACTAAATAAAAAAATGCAAGTAGGGCATTAGTCCAATGCTTTTGTATTGTGCATTTCAAAGTTTGCACCCAGTGGGTGGGGCAAAAAAAAAAATCAGGGCCTCCTATGGTGAAAATGTATTTGGGATTCAACATCTAGAATCTGACCCTATCTTCTGCTCCCTGGGATTGTCAACTGCTTCAGGGGTTGTCTGATATATACCTCCTTTTCTCACTTCTGAGAATTTTTAGCTTGGAGTGTGTTTGAAAACACTTCAGAAAAAAGGTGGAAAACACAGAGTGCTTTCTTTGAAATACACTCCTTTGTTAAATTCCTTTCCCAAGGGTAAAGAGACTCTCAAACACCTGAGGGCAACAAATGACTCTATTCAACACTCTCACAAATGACCTAATAAATTCCCAAAGGGTTACAATAGCTTATTTGTCATCATTTCTTGTCAGCTATTTATAGCACCAATGTAAATTGAAGCAAAACAATAAATACCCGAGGTATTTTCTTTATTTTGAAGGTTCTTTAAAGACCAAATGGTGCTTTAAAAAAATATTGTAATTTAATTTAAATCAATCATACTTTTCATGTTGAACAAAGCTTATATCTACGCACATGCCAAACATCTACCACCATTTCCCTTCCCTGCGAATATTTGCAAACAATGACTTTATAAAATTTTATTTGGTTAACTTTTAAAATGTTGACCCATAGCCTGATGAACTATGTTACAAATGCTCCTGATGAACGGATTTCAACTTGGACTTCAGTGAAAAAAGCAGGGGGATGAATGCAGCAGTAAACTTCCTGATCTCAGTAACATTAATTTCAAGGTGTAGTAACTCCATTGTATTTCAGATCCATTCTGGATTGAATTCTGATCCACAAATCCACCCATTGTATTGCACTCACAATGAAAAGAGGTTGTAAAGCTGCCCTAACAGAGGAGATGAAAGATGTACCTATTTGTGTTGTTAAACCATAGTTAACTAAGTTAAGAGGAGAAGACTTACCTGAGGCAGTCTGGTGTGCTTTTCATGAACCAACACTGGAGAGTTTGGCATGATCAGTTGCACACTGATCCAAAAATGTACATCGTGTAAGCATCAGCACAGTGGGTATTTTATGTGTGCACTGTCCTTTACACAACGTGACATTCACCTTGTTGCAACACGGGCTAAGTTTTTGGCCAAGTTCAGCAGTGAACATTCCTGCCAAAGAAGATAATTCACAGGTATTTTGAAAAACTATTTTTATGGAACATCAAGCAGGTTTTATTTATACAGTAAAATAAAAATTTAAAAAGATGAGAAACTTACTGTTTCATAAAAATGTTGAAGTAAGTGCAACCCATTATTATTTTGGTTCTAGAAAGAGAGATAATATGAATTTCAAGGCTACAATTATTATTATGATTTCTATAGTCTGGAGTGGTAATATAGCTCAAGGAAAAAACGTCCAGTTTTGGGTGTCTTGAATCAGTTGCAATTTATATTATGAAGCCTGTATGGATACACGGAGCCTCTGGGGAGCAGATGAAGGCTGCACTGTGTGTGGCTAAGATCTGCTATCAGATGACTGATTCCGTAAGGAGAAGCTGTATTCACTCTATCTATGCTAGAAATGGGAGAAAAATAATGCATGGTCTATGGATAAATTAGAGAGAGAGAAACAAGAGCCAGATTTTTAAACACCTTAAATTTACATTCCTAAATGAAAACCACCTTCAGTTCCTGGCTGCATTTTCTCTCACAGATATTCTCATTCTAGCTCTAGGACAAATTAGGACAAATGCTCTGTTCATTAAATTCTTTTTACATAATTAAGTTCAGGAATCTGAATGGAAAGCAACATAAATCTTAATAGTGACAAAGCAGCATTACCATACAGAAGATGGTAAGACTCAGAGCCATCTGTCAAATATAGATGTAGTACCACATATATTTGATATTTTACTGTATTTATCCCTTTAAGCAGACGATGGCTTTGCTGACTTGAATTGAGTTGGGCAGATACCTGTTAAATGAGTCCAGATCAAATGGTTTTACTACTACCAATATTTTGAAAGTAATACATCTAAATTATCACTCGGCCTTTAGACAAAAATGAAGAAAATGACTGATGATTACGTAGGTTTTCTTTTGATGGCTTTTTTGTTGCAATTTATTTGCCTAAATCAGTTCAATTTGGTGGCTTGCGAATTGGCACAAGAGCTGAGCCAATTTACAATATTCCACTAAGAAATCTAGCTACATTTTTTTAAGTGTATTCTCTGATTTCTCTCTAGTGTATTTTATGTTGACTGCATCATTTGTAATGCAGCACAGTATGTAAAATATGTCTATCCATCTCTTGCAACATCCTTTGACTTATCAGCTTCATTGCCACCACCAGCTTATTGATATACTTTTTGATGTCTGTGATAAAAACACCCATCTCCTGACTGCTGGAGTCAAATGCCTTGGTTACAAGTTTCGCTGGTCCATATAAATGCATGTATACGTATGCAGATGTGTATGTATGTATTTACATTTTTGTGGTTATTGTATGAATTCTGCTTGAGAAAAAGAAGAAAGAGAATTCACAAGGCAGTTCTGAAAGAAACTCAGATATTGCTGTGATCATGGCTGCAGTGGACACAGAAATGAGAAGGGTAAGGAAGCATTAAGACTGTCAAGAGAAACATTCATATGCCTAAAACAAGTTTTAGAGAGATTTAGGCACTTAAATACTGAACTTCAATCTGCATAATTTCTTCAGAATATGTCTAACTCCAGATATGTCTAAAATCATTCTTTGACCACTTGGTTTCCAGTTCTGTCTCCTGGACATATGCGGAGCAGCTGGGTACAACTCTTGCTTGAGACCCCTTGAAATTCAGGACCTAGCCAGAGTACTGAAGCACCAGTCTGTGGAGGAGGATGCTGTATCAATAGCACTGCGCTTCACACAATGTGCAATGGCTGTAGCCATTCATATTTTAAAATAACACGTCTCACTTTTACATGCAGTGGTTTCATGGTGAGAGAGATCAGCCAGGAGGTATAGGTTCAAAACCAAAAAGAAGGTAACCAAGGGAACAAATGTATCATTAGTTTATATTCACTACAAAAGGGCAACTGCAGGTGCCTAGGTGAGTGCAAAGAAGTTCTTGTTTTCAAAGTCTGCATATTGCTATGCTCTATCTTACTCTTACTTTGCAAGCAGGATAAAGATGTCTCCAAGGAGAAATGTAATTCACTAAAAGTACCAAAGAAGATACATCATTTTCGGGATGTTTCAGGGATGAGAGCAGGAAACAAAAGAAAAATTCAGCTTATGGTAGCTATTAATTTTAAGATGAATTCATGATTGTGAGCATTTTACCAAATCATCCCATGTCACACTTACTGTGTGATTAATCTCACACAGTCTCTGCTATCTAAAAGCTAGGAGTTTAATCTGAACTAGTTATCTGGGCTCCACCAGACCATTTACTGTACACCATATCTAGAAGATGTTCTTTCCCATTGTAAGTGTTGATAGGATGGTAATATTCTGGAGGTGCTGGTTTCTTTTTATCAGCAATAGATTCTTCTAAAGTCTTATCACGGTTCGTGCCTTTTTTAGATGGCTAAAGCAAAAAGAAAGTAATTGGGCCTTTTTGTAGCCATTATAACTTTGTGTCCAGACACTATATTCAAGGAACGATCAATGCCTTTAGGCAGCTAGAGACAAAGGAGCAAGGTAAAATACATATGCACACAAGTAAATGTCTGGAAAAACTTCACGTTGCAATTGTATTCCTGTGTCCATAATAGCTTACAGAGCTGAGAGACCCCAGGTTTCTAGGGGTCTCATTTCAGCTTTTGTGAGCTCAGATGACATAAAAGTGGACTAGATTTTAGGCACACAAAATTGTCTGCTATTTACTTTTGTTCTGCAGAGGGAAAACTCCTTTTTCCTTGGTTCTGAAGCATTATTGCCATAGGTATGATTAATAACAACAACAAGATATTACAAACACACACAGGTAGCTAACAGCAAACAACAATTTTGTAAAAACCTATTCTGAGCTCGATTAGACTTGGTACTCAAAATGCTGGCAGCAATGATAAATGTTGTTGAAATATTGTTAATACAGACAAATCCTAACATGTATCCTCTATGTCTTTTCTAAAATAATATATGATAAACAAAACATCAGTGCAATGGAAGGAAAAAAAAAGTGGGATGCTATAATGTAGAATCTTTATATAATGACAAAATCAAGTGCTCTCTAAGTCTCAGTTTACGTATTTAAATAATCTTTGCCTTAAACAATGGTTGTAACCAGACAGACATATGGCAAATATGTCCCGATCCATTATGTTCTATTCAGACCAAGAAAGCTGGTCGGAAAGAGGGAGGTTTGGTATTAAAAGTGATCTGGTGTTATGTACACTCAAGTAACCCCTTCATGGGGGAAAAAAAAAAAAAAAAAAAAAAAAAAAAAAAAAAAAAAAAAAAAAAAAACTTTGTGAAAAGGGAAAAAAATCTTAAAAAGCAAAGCTGAACACTTTGCTGCTGTGCAGTGAAAGTGAGAAACGGTCCCCCCTGCCGGGGAAGTTGATGAATAATCCGCAGATCTCAAGCTGAGCCTTGGGCTCAGAGCGGCTGGTATCCCATACTAACACTAATCAACCAGTATGAAACATCCATTTTAAACGCAAATGAGGGGGGCCTTTTCAAAGGAGACCCAAAGAGGAGAGGGAGGGGGAGTTCAAAGCTCAAAATGGTTCTTTCTCTCTCTCTCTCTCTCTCTCTCTCTCTCTCTCTTTCTAAAGAAGACAGAAATATGGTTGGTTATTATCTAAGTTATTGCTACAAAGAATTTTGAAATTAAAAGATAAGCTTTCAGAGGAAGCTCAGTAATTTTCATAAAGAAGGACTTAAAACAGATGTGCCCTCTTTAATCGGGGTGTGCTTGAAAAAATATAAATGCATTTTTAACATAGCAGGGGGAAAAATCATATGGCTACACATTTGTCTCCTGGGCAAAAATAATTAAAAAAAAGTCTCAATGCATTAATAGCCACCACTAGAACTTTCTTATCTAGCAAAAAGTGAGGTGAATGATTAGCCTGTGTTTAGAAATCAGGAAAAATATCTTGTTTGTTTTCTTTTTCCTTTTTTCTCTCTGGCTTTTTCCTATTCTAATAATCACTAATGGGAATTAACATCTTCATCAGGCCAGTATGTGAACAACTCTAATATGTACTGATAGCTTATTGGTTGGTTTTCGTCTCAGTTAACTTTTTCTTATAATTTCTGTGTCCAGTAACAAGCTGTAGCTAGTAAGTTCTCTATCAAAAAGGTGCCATGGGTATCAATGAATATTTTCTTTAACAAAAGGTAGGAACTAAGATGTTAATGAATCAATGTTTTCTAAGTGCTCTTCCTAAATACTACTAGTTTTGCATGAGCTATTTTTGCCTTATTTTCCTAAATTCATGCTGGAAGTTGGATATATATTCTGCAGGAAATTATTGTTAGAATACGGAGCAGAGAGGAGCTGATTTGCTTTTCTGGAATAAAGTAACACAAAGATCTTCATAACAACCACAAGTCCTGACTGGTTGCTCAGCTACAGTTTATAACAAGCCTGACAGAACATCACTTATGTGTTTTGTTAAGGACACAAAGAGCTAAAAATCCTGCAGCATTAGACTCATGTGTACCTTATGGCCAGAGCAGCAAGCTGTATCCTCTTCCTCTTCAAGAATGCCTCTTCAAGAAGGCTGTTGCTGAGAACCTACTCTTTCTTACCACATCTCAGCCAGGACTTTCCCGGACCAAATTGCCCACTGGTGTCAGAGGGCACAGCAACTCCACATCAATGTGTAACCCTCATTGTTGCTATCTAGGCTGGTTCAGGCCACAAGGGATGTCTAGAATGATCATCACTGTGTGTCACTTATCCTTTTGCATATACTTTTTTAATGTTAAATGCATATATTTAACAGTGCAGTAATATAGAGTCGAATGTTAATTTGCTGTGCACGGCTATACTCTGGAATCTGATACTGCCAATCTGATGGCTGTAAGTATGCCATGAATTTTCAAGGGAGTTGTACAACTGTACTCTGTAACTAAGCCAGAGAACAATAAAACACCACCTAATTGTTACAGGGAGTCAGGCACAGTAGGAGACCTACTTTGACATTTGCCCATTTATGGCTTAAATATTATGGCCACCCAACAATAGGAGAAAAACAATAAAACCTCTGGAATAAAAAGTACCTGTTATCTAGTTTTCCCTTTCCATAAGTAAAATAACATTCTTGATATACACTACAACTCTTTTAATGAAAAAGTCACAGGAAAGAAATTTGCTGAAGAAAAATGAGATTCCAAATGCAGTTGTTTCGGTCCTCGGCATACAGAATTCACAGTGTAGAGGAATGGCAGTAGCTTCAAAAAGTGCTCATTTTTCTGTAAGCGAGAACACTTTGGTTTGGAATTCCTACCTTAATTCAATAGTGGCATAATTTTAATGTAATGGATATATTTAATGTTCCTTCTGCTCCTTTCTTTCTGTGTTCCAGAGCCCATTTTCAAGGCTGACTAATGACTTCTGATCTCTGTACTAACACTTCACATGTTCACACAAAACCAGCTGCTTCCCATAAATTGTGGTCATATAGTCAGTTGTCTTTATGTACCATATTAGATCTCATTCATTACAAGTAGCCTAAAAATGTGCCAAAATAAAAAAAATCCTTAATGTAAATAGCAAGTCATTGACCATGATCAACCTTCGGGTAAGCCAGGCAAAGAAGGGGACAAAAACTAGAGTGCCCACAAAATGGATTGTTGTCACCTTTCAAGCCATTGGTTCTCTACCTGGGTCTGTAGTAAACTACATTCTATCATTCTTTAATGATTACATCTTCAATATTTTAGAATGTTTTGAAATGATTATGATAAATGGGTTTTATTTTGGTTCTGGTTTTGATTCAGGATTATTCCAAGTGGTTCTTTGACTTTTACACAATATGTCACTTCATACCTTGCCTGCCTGATGAAATTTATCTGCTCCATTGTTGCTGTTACAATGGTGCATACTCAATACAGACACAGCATGTCAGTCCAGCATGATTTACAATTACACGCAGTGACTTAAAATAGTGTTGTTGATGTGTCTCTATATTAAGGGTTATAATTATGTACTGCCCTCGTTTTAGTTATGCAATTTCTCTCATAGAGACAGGAATTTACTACAACTTTGCACTTGTAGCTCTTTGCAATATTTACCTTTTAGTTTTGGAAAAAAAGGGCATGATCCCACAAGATGTCTCACTGAATGAGAAAGCAGAACTGCATTTGGGCCAAAATCCAACATATTTCAAAACAATGCGCTGCTCTGTGTGCCTCTCAAATGTCTCTGGAATTCTTTTAATTCAAAATTCTTTTGGCTTCTTCAGCTACAGCACCAGTTAATCCTATAATAGAATAGGACTCATTAAAATTAAGAAATTGTTAGTTACACTGAATCTGTAATTAAAACCAGGCCTTGATGTTATAAGAACTGTACACTATTTTCAAGATATAATTGATACCCATGGTGATTTACACAATCTATGCACACATTTTGCTAAATCTTTTAAACAGTTTACTTTTTCTTTTTAAGGAACAGATCATTGAAATGGAGTAATTTCTGCAGTTCAGATTATCCACATTTTATGGTCCCCATCATTTCATGTTCTGGTACATAGCATATTAAATGTCTCTTGATTCTGTTTATGCGTTGTTTTGAGTTGGTATGAGCTGTATAATTCTTTAGTGTCATTGATAGCCTTTACAGAACAACGGCCTATTCCTTGAATGTTCCACATTTGTAAAATAAATCAGTGCATTTAAGCTATACTTAGTTTCTAGTTAGTACCATAGCTGTAGCATTAACATTTTTGATCTGTCATATCAGTGGTAAAAGAAAACAAGTCTGAAGTCTCCTTCATGATCTCCTTTTAAAATATAATTGAATTCTACAGCCAAGTGCATTAATCATGGTTGGTTATTTAATATAAGTTTTCGGATTCGTGAAGTACTTTTTGAAGTTAGTGTTACCACCCTGTTTTTCTTCAGAATTATTATTTACAGCCAGTTTGGACAGGGCTACTAAAGCAGTTGGGTTTTATCCTCAAGCTAAAGAGAAGTGGGTCATCTGGTCTCTTGATTTTTATTGTGTTTGTCTGACATGCAGTCCCTGGAGAATCCAAGTCAGATCAGAATACACAATTCTTGCTGAAATGAATATATTAGTTTGCTTTTGTGCAGTATTTTGCAACATCCCTGCATGCAGGCAGCTCCTTCATAATTTTTGCCACACTCAAAAGATGCTACTATAAAACCTTCATGTTTAGACAAATAAACAGTACTTTCTTATTTTTTTCCATATCAACATTCATGGAGGACCTCCTGTTCCTGAATCCGGACTCCTTTTTTCCCCTATGCTGGAGTGACATCACCATTTCTGTGGTCTTAACTCCTTCCCCACATGGAAAATTTTCCAGGTTAAGATTTAACCGCAGAGGAAGTATAAACTGAAGGAATCAGAGAAAGGAATAGCATTTTAGTGCACGTATGTGCATTTTAGATGCACATACATCTCTGTCACATCAAGTGGAGACTAAACAGAAAACGCAACATTAAATAGGGGGGAAATAATTTTCCCACAGAGTGCTTTTTCAGCATATGAGAGTTTAGTGGAGATGATGTCTGTAGGATTCTGTGGAACAAGGCAGAGCTATGCAACTGTGGCAGGAAAAAATGCAGCAGATTTGGAGCAAACTTTCATTGGTGGATGGCCTGCACAGATACAGCCTCTTCTCGATTTGAGGGATCTGGTGGGTTTATAGCCAGACTTCACAAACTCTTAATGAAAAGACAAACCTTACATTGAAGGAAAAATGTCTGAGAAGCTCAGTGAAAGGACACTCACAATGCTTTCCCTCTGATTTGTTTCCTTCTCACAAATTCCTGATGATCTAAGCAGTGATCCAATGCTGAGAGGGATGGTTAGCTTTCTTTGTAACCTATGAATGCCCCTGCTCTTGTCTCATCTGTGCTTTGTCTATGTTAGCAAAACTGGTGGCTCTTCTTTTATTTGCCTTGCACTGCAGCCAAAGGAAATATTCACTCTTATCTAAGACAGCAGTGTGGAGGAAAAGGAAAAAGAAATATTTGAAAAAACAGAAAAATGGCCAAATGTATGCAGATTGATCAGTGTGGCTGAGATCTGTAAAACTGGGGAAAGGAAGGATAGGTTGGCAAAATCCTCTGCCTCAGCTCTCTCTTTCTAATAATGGAACTATTTATCACTAGAAAATGCATTTAAATCTCTTGCATCAGTATTAATTTTATTCACAGAAAGAAAACCTGCTCAACAAGCTTGTAAACGTGGGTAGGAATGATGATCGTTTCCAAAAATGTGCTTGTATTATCAATTTTCCAAGACCTGAGTCCCCTAGTGCCAAAAATATGTATTGCTGTGTGCCTGTGGCTGTAATTCTTTATGTATGAGAAGGTAATAGATTGTGCTTCTGATAGGAAAATGTGAAACAATATTAAATGATTCTTGAGCTTAATTAAAAGCATAATTATTTAAGAGACGTGCATACAACTAGATTGAAAATCCAGATTGTCTAAGAAGAAAAGTTCATAGATGTTTTGCATGTCCTATCCTCCGTTCAGACATCAGATCCTTGCTGAGCAGCAATGGTACTACACTGGAACCTGTGCCAGGTTACAGCAATAATTGCAAGCCCCCCAGGATCCAAGCTCAGAAATTTTTGTATGTTCTCAGGAGACAAAGATGAGTGATCATCAAAGGCAGAGGAACACAGCATGACTGTCATAAGCCTGAAGTTACAACTTAGACATGCAATAGGAAATATCATTGGTACCTCTCCAGTGCATAGCCTGTAGTAATTAAAAACTTGATCCCTGCTGTTTTATCATCTCATTAGCAATGGGGGCACAAGACTTTTATCCTTGTTTGTCAGGAATCAAACATACCAGAGGAACTCTGATTATAAATTGATGAAAGTAAAGTTAAACTTTTAAATAAGAGCCGTTTCAGTTCACAATGTTTTTTAAGCTGATTAAAGAGATCTCTTTTCGGTAAAAAAAAAAAAAAAAAAAATCTAAGTCCAGCACAGTAGAGGTCATTGCTAGGAATAGGACATGACATAACATTTGAAAAAGTGCAAATACTTTTAAAATAGACTGTTTGAGAAGTAAATGCAAGCCCTGCCTGATAGTGCTAATACAACACCTTTCAAATTTTAAGAATTTTAACTCTTCAAATCTTTCAGTAATCTCAGATTTGTGATGGTTTTCATTGTACAAAGTTATCAGACAGAGAGGTATTGCTAGCATGTCAGCAAATACAGTGAATATTTTGTTTCCATTATTGATAAAGTCTGTTGGTAACAGCAGTAGTGACTTTCCCTTAAATGCCTAGCCAACTACTAGTTCAGCATTTGTTATAATGATGCAGGATTATGGCAAAATTGGAATCAGTGCAAAGCATTTACTTCTGCGGGTTTTGGATCAGACCCTTTAAGAAGAATTCTTGAAGTAGTTCAGGATGGTTCCAGGTTTCCAGAAATATTGTCACTTCATTGCATTTCAATAAATTTTTGACCTGAGCAGTGGTACCAGGATTGAACTGGGCAGAGGCAAATTTGGTGGGAGAGAACTGATGGTAACATTCTTTTCTTTTGTTTGATACCATCTGAAAACACTTCCTCCCCTCCCCCCCCCCCCTTTTTTTTTTCTCCCATGAATCTCTTTCTCCTTCCCTTTCTTCTTCTTCTTCTTAAGATCTGTGACTTTCCTGTCGGAGGTCTAACAAGCTAACATACCTGAACCACTGTGCTGATTTTATTAACCAGTTTTTTATCCCAATGAAAAAGATGGACCTATGTCTTTTCATAGTGAGTAGGAAGCCACCCTTGATGTTTTCGGTCATTATAAGAAAGGATACAATTCATTATTTCAGAGCAATGGTGAATCAAAAGTAAAGAATCTGAATAATTTTTTTTTCTTTCAACCTAGCAAAAGACAAGTCCTTTAAGCCATGAAGACTAATCAAGATTTGAAGGATTTTTTTCAAGTGGAAAAGGCAAGCAATGAGAAACAAAGCAAAAATGATGATACAGTAACTCATTATTTTACTGTGATTACTTTATGAGAAATAAAATTATCAGATTCAGCAGAATTCATTATGGCTGAGCAAATGATCCATCAAAGACAGAAGAGAATTACATGTTGAACTAGCTTCTTTCACAGAAAACTGCATCTTTAAAATACTGTTTCTACAGCAGATAAGCGAGATGGTTGCTTAAACAATCTATCATCTGTGTAAAAACTCAGAATTATTCAAAACGAAAAATAAAGAACTAGATAGGTTATTTTCTGAAAAGCTACAATGAAGAATTTATCTTTCATGATGGAAAAATATGCTTTAAATTTTGACCATTTATTTATATTGAAATGGATCAAAAAGAAAAAAATGACAGAAATCTTTTTCATTACTGAATATAACTGGCTTATTGAACTCTGTCACTATACAAACTATGAAGGCAAGAAATTAATGGGACTCCATGAAAAATTAGATACTTCACCAAAAAAAAAAAAAAAAGTGAAATTATGATTGCTATCTAAAAAAAATAAAAAAAAAAAAAAAGGAAGCCTTGCAGTTTTTGAAAGGGTATAAAGCTTTGCACTTCAGGCCATAACGCAGTCTCCAACTGTTATGGCTTGGGGAGAAATCTTTCCCTACAGGCAGGTTACCCCTAAGTTACTAACCGAAGCACTCCTTTCCCCTTCCTATGCAGCATCTGTTACCAGCTTTTCTTTAAGCCAGGATACTATACCTCTAGTCTGATCAAGTATGGAATTCTGATTACGCATCTAAATGAAAACAGAACTCAGCAAAGTAAAAAACAATTGTGCAGTGGGATATTCTTTCTTTACAGGGATGTTAGTTAGAATTGTGTAGCTCCCTGATGGACACAGGAATAATAGGAAACATTGTAAATACAAACAAACAAACAAACAAAAAAACAATATTTACACTGATTCCTGAAAACATAGTGTCGTGGTTCTGCTCGAGTGGGCAGCCGAGTTCCACCACAGCTGCTCTCTCACTCCCCCTCCTCAAAGAGGAATGGGGAGAAAATACAATGAAAAGGGCTCAAAGGTTGAGATAAGGACAAGAAGATCACGCAGTATTATTGTAACAGGCAAAACAGACTTGGCATAGGGAGATAGTAAGATTTATTGCTCATTACTAACAAGCTAGAGAAGTGAGAAACAAAGGAAAGAAACCAAAAGCACCTTCCCCCCCTATCCACCCTCTTCCACTTCCTCTCCCCGAGTGGCACAGAGGAACGGGGGAATGGGGGTTATGGTCAGTCTACAGCACTTCTTCTCTGCCGCTCCTTCTCGGTCACTCTCGTCCCCTGTGCTGTGGGGTCCCACCCACGGGATGCAGTCCTTGATGAACTGATCCGGCGTGGGCTTCCCACAGGCAGCAGCTCTTCCAGAACTGCTCCAGTTATGGGTCCGTACCACGGGGTCCATCCCTCAGGAGAAAACTGCTCCAACCTGGCTCCCCCACGGGCAGCAGCTCCTGCCAGGTCACCTGCTCCTGCGTGGGCTCCTCTCCACGGGCTACAGATCTGGCCTGGAATCTGCTCCGGCAGGGGTCTTCCACAGGCGGCAGCCTCCATCGGTGCAGGGCCACCTGCTCCACTGTGGTCTCCTCCACGGGCTGCAGCGTGGAACCCTGCTCCACCGTGGTACTCCCTGGGCTGCAGGGGGACATCCTGCTTCACCATGGTCCTCACCACAGGCCGCAGGGGACTTCTGCTCCAGTGCCTGGAGCACCTCTCCCCCTCCTTCTTCAATGACCTTGGCGCCTGCAAGGCTGTTTCTCACTCCTCTCACTCTCCCAGCTGCTGTGTGGCACAGTGTTTTTTCCCCTGTCTTAAATGTGCTTTCACAGAGGCGCTAAACAACATCGCTTATTGGCTCGGCTCTGGTCAGCAGTGGGACCATTACCAAACATGGGGCAGCTTCTAGATCCTTCTCACAGAAACCACCCCTATGGCCCCCTGCTACCAAAACCTTGCCATGTAAATCCACTACACATAGTTAAGAACATATGGTAAAACCTTGAAGACAATAAGCCTAGATAGATGGATAGATAATATTATAGGAGTGAAGTTTTCAATACAAGTGCAAAAGCCAAATTAATCTTTCTAAAAGATTAACTATCTGGATGTAGATACCTTGTGGCACGTGACAAATCTGAAACCTGCATGCTTTCTTCTCAGCACAATTTGACATTATTCCTAGTGAAATACAATTAAAGTGTTCTTACAGTATGCACTCACCCAAACAGAAAATACTTTGTTTTCTATCTACACACATCTAAAAATTCATTTATTTATTTTTTATGATCTAAGATATGAATTATTTTGCATAATACAGCTAATAATCTGCTGCACAGTATTTCAATATTAATTCTAGGTCATCCTGACTTCCAGATTATAAGATATAGTAGAGAGGAAAAAAAAGCAAATGAGTCTTCCACCAAGTAAGTCACTTTGAATCCTCAGCTGAAAACACAGATACCTCAGCAGCTTAAGTTAACCCACATGGACCAGCATGACATTCCCAGAATCTCCTTTTTTCAGCCTCAAACCCTTTAAATTAACAACAGTTGAGGAATGCATCATGGTATGTGTGCCGCAACTTAGGAAAAAAATGGTCTGAGAAGATTGCCATTCAATTCTACATTTATCCTTTCATAGCGCTCAGTATTAGCATGAATGATTCATTCCACTGGGTTTGTTCTCACGTGTCTGCAAGGGGAGCATTGTCAGAAGAAGGAATATGAAGTCTGTTTATTAATGGATGTCATTTTTTCAGATGGCTAGTAATCTTTATATTAGATTGAATGGTTTGCTTCATTAACTTTCCATTTGTTTTTCCAGTTTCCTAAGGATAGGATATGTACCTGTGTTAGGGGTTTCTTTAACAAAATACCAAAAGATTAGCTATTTCCACTTCATTCATGCTTTTCTTTAACCCCCTAACCCATTAAATATTATCCAAATACAGGAATGTAAAACTTATTTTATATACTATATTCTGTGTTCAGGGATATGAACCGCTGTAAGCGTATCTGAAGAGAGAACGGTCAAATGAAAGGAGAACACAAAAAAGTAGACATCAACTGAATAATCCAGATCCTATTTGAGAACACCCTACAACCCAAGAGAAAATAATTAAATCTCAAATCCTTAGTCTTTTTCTCCCCATCAGTTTCACAAAAACTTGCACAAGGTTTATTTAGTTTTGCTAGTCCTTCCACTTTGAAACGAACCCTGTTTCATCCTGTACTTCGTTCGCACGTATGCAGCTTGAAAGCTGGCACTCCAGGAGTGCAGGGAAATAGATCATCTGCTAAAGCCATGGAGCAGCAGGATCTATAAGAAAATAGTCTTGAAGTACTATAGTGAGTGGTTGGCTTCCACAAAGCTTTCAGAAATACAAAATTACTGTGACGTTTACAAGAGACAGGAGTACAATTGGACCAAAGTTCTTTCCCACACCTGAGAAATCAGAGGCAGAACCACTCTCAGCAGAGACAGTAAAAAGCAGTGATCTTGCAAGGTGAAGCAATAGTCACTAGCATCACACACTTTTTTTTTTTTTTACTTTTTTTTTTTTTTTAATCAGTACTGTGGAATTTCTTGTTCCTTTGTCCAAATTCCCCATCCAAGGAGAGTCAGGAATTTTGCAAGTAGCAGCTACCACAGTCACCCTTTGACTTCAACCTGGATAATGTTCTCTGTGCCTGCAGTGCAACAACAAAAATCAAGCTCCACTTCCAAACTGAACACAATATAACAATAGTATTGAGTTCTCCAATCTGTGACAAAAACCTTTGATTTTTGTTGTTGTTGTTTGTTTCTGTTCATAGAAATAGCAGGGTACTTATTAGGCGCTTGTCATGAATGTGGTGTAAAATCCTTGTAGGTAACACTCAGAGTTGTTGAGCACCCATAGCTGCAGCTAACTTCATTTGAAACTGCAATGATCCACAGACTTGGAATTAAGGTTCTCACTCAATAAATTAGGCAAAATACTCAAAGTGTAGAATATAGTTTGTCCTTAGTCGCATCACCATTTAGTCTGAACAAAAATACAGTAACAAAGATGTGAAGGGGCTTGAAAAAGAAAATACAGGGAAAATGATTACTGAAAGGATGTGCCCAATTGTTTTACATGAGTACAATCTCATTACTACTATGTAGATCACAGCCTGCTTATAGCAGTTGCGGCTTCTGGTCTGTAGTTGAGTAAAACAGTAAAATCTTATTTCTATTCTGAATGGTGTATTCTTCCCAGGTGGTATTTTCCATTACTATTTTTATTGTACAAAGTTCAAAGATCAGCTGCACACAAATGTTATAGACCACTGCCTACGTTCCCCAACCCATTTGAAACCCTCTTCTTTGTAATTATACATTTGGTTAAAATGACTAAATTGAAGTTTACAGAAGTGTTTCAAAGTTGTATACTTAACTTAAAATTTGTTCCTTCTAGTTTAGCCATGCTGTAGTCTAAGAAAAATTGGGCAGCTCAAGTACTAAAGAAAGATGAAGGAAATACTGCTTGCTCTGAGATTCAGAATGTTATTTTTCTTACCAGTGACCACCATATACACCACACAAGATCCTATATAAGACAGTCTGGCACTGGCAGTACCAGGCATACTGACAGCCCAATTACTATGGGTACAGCAACAGAAGACCACAGAAGCCAAAAATATTACAAAGACTCTTGTCATGATGTCTAATATTCACAAAGAAATAAAGCCAAGAATAGCATATGCTTGCTCCTAACTATGCACAGCCCTCTGAACAGATAGGCAGCTACACTAATGGCATGTAGTCCTGCCCAAGGGCATAAACTATGAGTCGACAAAAGAATTCAGTCTTGAAGACCTTGGTGATACCCGTTAGAGTCTGAGAACCAACGTGTTTCTAAGGTTTTCAGGCTTCTAAGCAGTTTAATTTCCACCAAAACTGCAGAAGGAGGCAGAAAAAGGATGTACAGATCAAACCATGCAAAATCTCAGTTTATTCTTGATATGCATTCACACTGTGATGAGCGCTACATTTAGCTTTTCCCTTGGGGCATCAACAACAAAGCCTCATTGGCCCATCTCAAACTGTGGATTTCAAAGCTGCCTACAGCATTTGCAGGCCTGCTGAGCTCTCTCTAAAACCCATGTATGGTTTTTCAAGAGGATTGCTGCCTGAATTGTTTTTCCCTTTCACTGCCCGACAAGTGGTCCAGATTAAGGCTTGAGTGCTTCCTGCAACTATGGAATGCCTGCAAAAATAAAACACATCTTAAACAGGGTGAGTACTAGGTCAAGTCTATCTGCTGTAACAACTGTCTGAGTTGAACAGAGTTTAGAACAAAATCTGGAGCACAGATCTCTTTCTATAAACAAACTATAAACATTGTCAGAGAGGAACCAAAGAAGTCTCTTAAAATCTTATATGTACCAGCGAACATATAAATCAGGCCTGCTATATGGCAGGTCACACAAATAGCTATTATTGCCCACTTTTTTTTTTTTTTTTGGCATTGCTATTATTTAAAATGTCTCTCTTCTGAAATGAGAAGAAACACTTGATTCCCAGGCGCAGAAGAAGAACTTCAGAAATATATATGTTTCTGACTCACCCAAATCAAAGCTGACCCTGTGGTTGAAGTTGGTGATACAAAAAAAAAAAAAAAAGAAGAAAAAGAAAACTGTTACCCTTCACCATAAGCGGAAAAGAAACTTCTGAAAAGATAGTGTAGAAAAGGAAAGAAAAAGCTCACCCCCGACCAGCTCTTTCAGGATCTTATCATTAATGTAACATTTAACAGGCAGCCGTCTCAAGCATGAACCAGCCATTCTTCCTCTTGAAAAGTCTTTCTGCTTAGCCAAGCTTAGAAAATCTTTTCATGATAAACATTACACAAGGCAAAGCGTAAATTCAGTAAAAAGTCAGAAGGATGCAGCATGCAACCAGACTATATGGGATGTTAAAAGACAGTCTTCCCTTATGCTTACCTTCATGACTCTTGCCCAAGGTCTGGTACAAGGTCTGTTGAAGCCAGCCAAGTGCACCAGTTGCACGTCTGTAAGAGGAAAAGTTGGTGATGAAAATCAGAGTAATGTACCTGCCAATGGGATTCCCTAGATTCCACATCAGGGAAGGACGCCCAGGTGATGTTAATGCATCCCACCTCAGCTTCTGGCAAAAATATTTTTAGAGAATTTATTCCTTGCCCTTTCTAACTGGAAACCCGTCCAGATAAATGTGGGAGATTGAGAAAATTCATTTTCCAGAGAAGGAGTCCCTTTTGTTATGTGGAGGACATTCTACCCAAAATGGATGCAATTCATTACAGTTGCTCAAAGGAAATAATTACATTTTGATTTGTTTGCATTAGGCCCTATTCTTTATTACATATACTTAGAAAAAGTTAAAAGAAAATTATTCAGGTCAAACTCAAGGACTTAAAAATAAAAAAATGCCAGGAGTTGAGCCGCTCATGAAGCAGTATTAGCCTCCTGCTGTTTATACATTATTGCAGAATTCTTAATTACGTAATTATGTTCTTTTTTTTTTTTTTTTTTTTTTTTTCCCAGAGAATTCATGCCTCATTCAGCATATGGAGACAGACTGGTGACGTTCAATGCTTCCCTTTATCTCCGGTGTTCAGTGGGTTCCTCCCTACCTTATGCACAGCACATTAACTGGTCTTGAGACAGAACTATTAATTTCCTAGTGGAGATTTCTGAAGCACTTATCACTAAAGTATCAGTATTTTAAAAACATGCCTTATGCTTTCAGGCTCTGTGAAGACAAATGACAGCATTATTGCCACTTCGTTTGCCAGAATTTTTCAACACAGAAACACAACAAATATTTCCTTCATCTTACTCTCAGAAATGACTGAGGCACTCGGCTGAGATCACACATTTCAGGACAAACATACAGCTTGGCAGAACTATGAGCAACTGAGAGGTGTCTCAAAATAGGAAGTACTGGGCAACCTGCTTAACAAACAGTGCAGCTGGCTCCATTTGCTAGCACAGGAAATGTATGCTTCCTCTTGCAAAAAAACAAAGAGGATAATTTAAAAAAAAAAAACAAAAAAAAAAAACAAAGAGGTTGTGCCCTCTCCTCCTACTCCAAAGAATTTATGGGCTAACTCAGACAAATAAAATATATGGTTTATTGGAAGTCAGAGAGACATTATTCATTATAGCAGCACTATAATAGACTTTCCCTGAAAAGCCGTTTTAACAAAAGAATTTGAGATATCTGTCGTATCAGACACATACAAGAAAGTATACACGCCTTATTCAAACACTACTGGATTAAAAGTAACTCTTCTGATGAATGTTGAATCTAGCCCAGAGGGAACAGATACAAGAGATAATGGATGCGGGTATGATGGGGTGATATTGGGTGAAAGACAGTTTGGGGAAAGTGGTCAAATTTATTTGTAGTTGTTATGCATTAATAGCCTGGTATAAGTAGAAATGGAACTTCACAGGGACAAATGGGATGTATCTCCTTTATTCTGTAATATGGATTCCAAAGGGCAGATCCAGTAGTACTGCTTTAGGAGAATGAATGACAACAGATCAGATAAAATAGATACTTCCAATTACATTATCCTATTTCTGTAGCTTGTATTTTAAAAATATCTATTCTCAACTCATCTTTCTCATCCCATTTTATACCTAAATCAGTTATTGCAAGTAAGCAGAAGTAAGACTAATGATAGAAGTTAGCATCATGGGCATTATTAGTGAGACCTAACACTTGAAGTACTTTGCCTTTCTACTATAGAACTGACCATTTGCAAATTTTGGCTCCAGGGTTTGGCTTTCCATTTGGCCTGTGTAGAAACTTTTTTTTTCTTTCTTTTCTTTTTGTATTCCTCGATGCACACAGCTGGTAGCCCTGGTTGCTACATAGGTGACTAAAGCCAAGCTTCTACAGTCCTGTGCTGTTCCTTCTGCTCATCAACCTTACATCACCTCTTCTTACACATGCAGCGTCTGGAGCAGTAGCTCCTTCAGCTGCTCTGTGTGGATGTAGGAAGGTTCTTTGGGCCTTCTAATTATTCTGCCCAAGGTGAGTTGCACTGACACCCAGGGAATTAAGGTGCTCAACCCTTAATTGGTTTTGCTTTGCATGGTCAAGCCTCACTATCAACTTAAGGAAAACGGCTGAAGGCTGACTGTGCTGTGAAGACTGAACTTTCAATATCTGTAAAAGAGGGTAAAATACATTGGATGTTTTCTCCATTTGCCACACACGCACACCAAGCAACATGGTTTTACATGAACCTCCACTGCACAACTCAGCCAAGCACATTAAGCTATCAGCACATCATCAAACCATCACAAACACTTCCTGCCTTCCTTTTCCCTGTTTCTTGTTATTTACCCTTTGCCAGGCAGCAGCAACCACAATCTGCAGTTTAACAGCTTGCACTACACTGAAAAGAAATCCATGCACAAAGAAATGTAACCACAAAATTATGTCACTCAGTAGCAATTAGCTTTGTTTTCAATATACACAAACTATGGGGCTAGGGAGGAATTAAAATGTAATGGCAATTGTGCAGGGAAGCAGGTGAGTGACTCTGTGGCTTCTGGTGAATCTATCACTTCTCTTGGGATGGATAAAGGCTGTGTTTCACCGGAGCCATTGCAAGTCCAAGCGCTTTGGCAGCAGGGAAAAGCAGTGATATTTATCTGATCTGAAACCACAGAACAAACAGGAGCAATGTTAGAGACTTTTGCCCTCATGCAGTGATTGACATGATTTTTTGAACAGCTATTACATGTCTGAAAATTGACATATTGCTGGTAGAAGCACATAAGGCACCCCCTTTCAAGAGCTGTTACTCAGCAATCAGTGTCCAATCCTTAATGTTTTCTTTTGTTAAAAAAAAATCACAAAAACTAAAGTAAACCACAGTCTGGTTCTGTGCCAACAATATTAACCAGCTTCTTTTAGAGCCTTTGAAGTTAGCAGGGGGCATCCAATCTTGTGGTGCAAGTAAAGAATGATACTTTAAGCGATTCCTTTTCATCCCTTTAACTTAATGAAAGATTAATAGCCTTGTTATTTTTGTTTCTGCTTTATTTTTTATATTCAGAAAAAAGGGGAATTTTGGCACTTGTTGAAACTGAAATGCTGCCTATAATGATTTTATGGATCAGTGAAGCACTGAGTTGTTTGTTGTTTGTTTATTCTTTTTGCCCTGTCTGTGAATCCTGTCCAATGCCAAGCACAAAGACAATTACATACTGTAGATCCCCCCAAACAGCCAAGCATGTACTTTTGGGAAGTAGGTAGAAGAAGGTGGGAGCACCCTTTTAGAGTGCACAGTCCTAAAAGAAAAAGCAGGGAGGGAAGAGGGGGTTAGCAAATCTTTTCAACCAAAGAGCTGCGGATTAGTTATAAAAATGTAATCCACTTCCCAGCTGAAGAAAGCAGCTTTATGTCGCTGCTGGCTGTGAAGATACAATGTGGTGGTTTTATAACCACCATTTATTTATATATTTTCAACCAAAGCCAACAAGCCAGAATTCCTGGCTTGTCATTGCCTTTCAGGACACAGGGGATAGGTAGCTTTTATTTTGCCTTTCTGTTTCCCTTCTGGGGTGCAGGAGGGCTGTAGATTTCACCTAAAATATTGTTACAGCCATCTAGTCTCTCTGCTTCCGTATTCTTAGTTTTGGGGCCACATTATATAGTTTCTGTGTTAACACCTGTGCATCCCTGTACAAACAGCACAGTGGACCACAGAAGCATAGTGTAATGTCATGTAGGACACGAAAGTTTCGTTGTGCCAGCTAAGGTCCAGCCAGGCACCTCCCCTGAGCTTGCACAGTAACTGCACTCAGAAGTGTAGTTGCTATTTTCAGTACCACATCTCACACCTTTGGTTTTTTGCATGGGTAGGATGAATGCCGTGTGGCCCATGACAACTACGCGAGACCTGATAGCACTCTAAATAAACCTATTATAATCACTACTTATAAAGTGTTTATTAACTTTGGATCTTGTATTCTTGCATAAGCCATGGGTAGAGTGTGCACATTCACTCCAGCTTATGTAGACCAGAAGACAAAGACATATTTTTGTTTTTATGTCAGTTGTGTTTCCCTTGCACCCTTAAGGGCAACGCAGCTTTACCCTGAGTGGACATTTCAATTTTAATATAAATAAATAATTGTCTAAGAATCATACACAGATTTGTAATGGAGCTAGGACCTGATTCCAGATTTCTCATCTCCAAAGGCTGGGTTTTATCCCATTATTCAACATGAAGTGTTAAGTTTCATTCACAGTTTCACATTATAGTTAATGGGATCCCTGTAGCCTCTTACGGTCAATATTTACAACATTGCTAATTTTTGTAATAATTCTTTGTCTTATGAGCTGCTTTTCCTCACATTTCCTGTTTAACATGCTACTAAATTTTGCATGTGATGTCCACTTTAATTCTTCAGGTAACTGCAAAAAAAGAGTGACTCAAAAATTATAATACAACTACTACAAGCAGTGAGTGAACTCCTTTCATCATATTTTTTTCCTCAGCATCTCACAGAGAAGAAGGTTGGGACCTGGAATTTCAAAGGGGAAAAAATACTAAGCATTGTAATGTGTGTTAGCAAAGAGGTTGTAGAAATGCAGTAGTGGATATCATGTGCACAATGTAACAAACAAGCCCAAATGTTGGCAGTTCCACCAAGGCAGCCTATCTCCCTGACATGTAACCGTTCTGACAGGCAGAGTATTACACGCTTTAAAAGTTGTCTTCATCAGAATTCAGAGGAAGGATGTCCCACTGTACAAAATAAAACACATCACTGCTCTTGATAACTAGTCTGTTTCGAATGAGAAATCACAGTAGTGTAATACTGTAAAAATTAAACAGAATTTTTCTGCTATTATACCAAACAGCCTACTTAATAAATGGATAATGAAAAAGAATAATTTATTACAGCTTGTGAATTTTGACAGTTCTAAAAAGATGTTCTTAGAGTTTCCCCAAAGGGAGAAGAATATTTCTTCCTTAACACACTGGCGTTAGATGTAATTTCTCTGTCTGTAGAATTTTGCTCCTGCCTGGTAGAAGGGATTAGTTTTTTTTTTTCTTACATCATAACCTATTTTAAGCAATTATAATCTATGAGTAATAAATCATTCTCATTCACCTCTCATGGGGAGAGAAAAAATGTGAGAGAGAATTCCGGAGTTTTAATTTATATCAATGTTTGCATTACTATTAAATGAATTAAATGGGTTCTACAAGTGTTCTTTCATATATCTGCAATAAATTATGGAGCATCTCAACCTAAGACATTTAATTGTCTCTTTTACCAGCTTTTTGTTTTGTTTTGTTTATTTTTTAAACTGGGTAGCACAAACAGTTACAAAACACACTGAAAAACTCATGGGTATTGCAAAATAGGACATAACTTCCATCATTATAAACACTGCATACCCATTTGAATTGCAAGGACTTGCAGAGACCCAGGTTGTGCCTCAGAAGCAGTGTGACCTCTGTGAGTACTGACAGCAGTACAGGCACTGCCAAGAGAGACAACTCCTGAAATGAAACGCTGGCCCTGGCAAAGTCAAATGGGATTTTATATCCATGGTTTATTCCTAGCTTATATTCTGATGGCATGGCATTATTATTGTGATAGTACATCTTTTAAATGGCAAGAAGGAATAACTAAATTAATGTAACAACATATGAAGGTAGAGCTGGGGTAAAATATACCTTAAGGGAAATAAAGATTTGAATTTACATACCACACCTCCCTGTTGTATATATTTTTGAAGGAACCCAAAACACATTAAGAGGACTTCTGTAAGAGCTCCAAAATTATACTCAGAACATTTTCCAAGACAACTAGACTCATCTGGATCCCTTACAAGTTAATACTTCCTGCAATACAGTGAACTGTCTTATTTTCCTTCTTTTACTCACTTTACAATGTAGAACTTCTATTTTGACCTCACCAAACAAACAAAAAAAAAAGAAATAAAAATCCATTCTATTTACATTATCATTAAACCAAATAAATCATATTTTAAGAAGTGAAAACCTAGGACTTAAGTCCTCATGCTTAAAAATAAAAATTAAATTAAATTAAAAAAGGCTTCTCTTGTTTATGTCTGTCTTCGCCCTTTGAAATGATTCATTTCTGAAGGAACAATCGGACAGAGAATGAAGCTGCTAACGTTACTTCCATTTTCAGTCTCTGTCCAAAACATCTATTTTTTCAACTTTTGAGGACTGCTTTGCAGCAAATTGTAGTCACTATGTAAGGGGATTACTTTTGAATAGCTGAACAGTTTCTCTTCAAGTTTGTCTTAGCCTATGACTTGATATTGAAGGTTTTTGCTTGTTTATTGGATTTTCTTTATCTGTCACTGAAACAGAAATCTTTATACTGAACACACTTTGTACAGGAAAATAAACTCATTCCATTTCAGAACAACAATTTCAAATGGTTAGTCTGATGTAGATCTATTTAATTGTAATAGAATTTACATGCATGCTAACCTAAAGGAAAACCCATTTTAAAGATCATCACACTTAATTACACTAAAATTCACAACTTTCCATGCCAATTTTAAGTTTAAAAAATAGCAGCAGACATGAACTAGCAAAGGAAAAAAAGAAGGAAGGAAGGAAGGAAGGAAGGAAGGAAGGAAGGAAGGAAGGAAGGAAGGAAGGAAGGAAGGAAGGAAGGAAGGAAGGAAGGAAGGAAGGAAGGAAGGAAGGAAGGAAACTGGCAGCAAATAACTGAATTTTCTCTGCTTTTCAACAGGACAGTTTAACTCACGTGGAGTCCTATGCTGCTGGTGCCACTTCCAGTACCTGAACAACTTTTTAAAGTTGCTTACATATTTCTACAGTTCGTTTCCATGTGCAATGTCTTCTGAGTGACTTGAGGGAAAGGTTGCATAGAAAAACCTTAGAAAGAGCCAGGTGTTGAAGGAAGCCCTCCTATTAAGGAGCTCCTGCAATTGACACTTTATTGAACATTGGTTTCAGTTTCTGCCTTCTTACACTAGTTTGGGATTTGCATATTGCTATTTATTGGATGAGTACTTTAAAACAAAAGCAACACTTTTTTCATAATCTAACAAGAAGGCTATTTGAAACAGAATTAAGCACGGATAGAAGAGAACAGTTTGACAACGCATTATTCTTCCAATTTCAAAGGAAATGACATGGTCACTTGGATCCACAGCAAACATCTATAAATGAATAACCAGAGAATTGGTGATTTTTGTTGTTGTTGTTGTTTTGTTTTGTTTTTGCTTATTAGTTTAACCACTTGTGGAGCTGCCTTGCAAACAGATACATATTCCCAAAGATGGAGATGGTATTTGGCTCTATTTCAATGCCACATTGCTGTGGAAATACCTCTTCAGTTTGTTATTTTTTAGCATCAAATTGACAAAGACCTAAGGATTTTGATTCAAGAGAGCAGCAATATAAGGTATCAGAAAAAAAAAATAGTGATACCAAGGACATAAAGACATAATGATGTAGCATATGATTCAATTAGGAGCAGCTGATCCACACCCAGGCAGATTTATGGAGCCATCATGAATGTTCTTAATAATGCAATTCCATCCAGACTGTGCTATTAGTTCAGTAGAGATTTTACCCCCAGAGCATCTGCAGACTTTGATTTGGATCCAGGGAATTGCTTAACAGCTGGAAAATTTTAAAAGCTGAATGGGAATTTTGTGTTATGTAATTTTCTCATCTTGATGAATGGGGGAGTTGGACATACAACTTTCATTAGCATTGATGGAAGTTATTCTTCCATTAGGAAAGGAGAAAGCACCCCCAAAATCTCGATATGCGCTAGCTTGAGCCTATTATCTATGTGCATGCTACAGAAAACACTAATGAGTTCAGTACTGGCATGAAGTCTCATGAAATAACCTAACATTTTTAAGCATATGTGCAATTTAGGCAGCACAAGAATTACATAGAAACTATTTATTGTAACCAGCATAGACACCAACACTTAACAAAGCTGCCTCTTTTGTTAGTTGTTAATTGTTTGATCTGAAAGCTTCATTACTGGGTATCTGACTATAGCCATTACATGAGATTGAATGTTTCAGTCTTTTAAAAGGATGGACTTACGGAAAATCCGCAAGTTTTTCTTCTAAAAATATACACATATATATATATATTTTTTTTTTTCTGAGAGGTTCATAATATTTCAGGTTTTATGATGCAAATTTGAACCAAGGCATCTTTTTTTTTTTTTTTTTTTTTATCAATAATACAAATTCAGCAGTCCAATGGAAATCCTGCTGAGTGCTAACTGTCCAAAAACCCTTTATGTGAAATATTTGATTTGGAAATTAAAATCTGCACAGAATTTATGGATACCTACATCATAATTGCAAAGAAACTGAAAAGAATTTTTTGTGACTAATCCCTCCTAGTTAGTAAAACCACTGTGGTGACAGAAACTAGCAATCATCATGGGGACAATCTTTTCTATAACCTCAGTGTTTCTTCAGCGGTCTGCCTGAATTTCATGCAACTGAGCAGGGGAGAAAAGATAAAAGTTGCTAAGGTAATATGAAATGACAACCTTAATTCTGACACTTCCTAACTTCTGAAGGTTTAACTTTTCAACCAGAACATTCTTCTAATTTGTTAGCTTATTATTCTGGGTAGTCTGGTTGGGAAGCTGCATTGTACAGCAAGGATGTTTGCCTATTGCTTGTTTGAAAGCAGACACTTTTCTGTCAACACTAACTTTTCAGATTTTAGCCTAATCTCAATCAATTAACATTACTATGAGATGAGCCACTTTTACAAAATACTGTCAGCTAATGACTTTATGCAGAGAAGAGAAAGCCTTTCTCTACTCAATTTGAGTTACAAACAAAAACATGCAAGTTTCTTTTGGATAGCTCTACCTTTATCCCATTGTAGGCTGTAGCTCTAAGTTTTAAGGCTCATGATGTCTCCAGTTCTAACCCATCCATTTAAGACAATCGTTTGTTTGTCACTGTGACCATGCTAGAGATAACTGACCCCTCCACTGAGCTGACAAGGTAGTTCCCAACTTGGCCAATTCAGTTCAATTAGCCAAGAGAGTTCAGACAGTTTAACTAGAGGGCTGAGGATATCTGCCTGAAGCAGATGTTGCCTGTAGGGTGAGCAGTCCCACAAAACACAGATGGCATAACTGTAGGATTCAGCTTGTGCTTTGTAAGATTTTGAACTGGTACAGTTGTACTTAATGAGGACCACATATGACTAGAAGACTTATTATGACTTATAGGTCTTGCATGTGACATGAGGATCCATGAAGAGAATGATTGAAGATCTTCATTTGTTTGTCTTTGGCATTGATAGGAAAACATTCTATATCCTGTCCCATTGTACAAATTTCTTGACAGAGGTCTTCAATTAACACTAATTGTGTGTTAAAAGAAAGGGTTAAGATGTTTCCGTTTTTCTAGAGGAGGTGAAAAATCATGTTTTTCAGAGCTTAGCTTTAATATCTCTGCATCCTCATTCTCTGTTTCAAAAGCAAAACGGATGCCATGAGGCACCGCAGGAATTTGGAAAAGATGCTTTGCTTTTGAAACAGAAGAGTCAAATCCACTTTAAATCCCATATAAAAGTTAGTCCAAGAAAGTCAATGAATGGATCATGATCAAAGTCTCTGTACTGAATTTTCTAACAGCTTCCAACAAAATATGTTTTAAAAGGAACTGACTGCATCAAGTGCTTTCCGGAAAGCTGAAATGATAACTCTGAGTTCATGATAGCGGAGAGAAGTAAGAGATAAAACCTCAGTGCCTACATAGCATATGGGTTATTTTATGAGTTGCCAAAAAGGTTCTGAATTCCAAAATGTTCTGTGGGAAATTTATCATTTCAGCCTTCAGTAAATAAATGGAAACATTCTGTTTCTTAAGGACTACAGCCAACCCCAAATACTTGAAATGTGTGGCACTGTATTTTGAGAATACCCTTTACTAAGTTCTGCTGTGCTATCACTAAGGAACACTTTGCTTGTGAAGAAAGGTAATGTACATTACATTTACTAAATCTAATTTCTCATTTTGAAAGCTTTACACCTGATCCCTCAGTGCTTCTTTCCTTCTGGACAGCCTGACATAGTAAATAAAAATGCCTAGAATGATCAGAATGGAAGTATCTAACAACTGACTTGCTCAGTGGCGATTGCTCAAAGAACAAGGGAAAAGAGAAACAATGTCATGTTACAAATAGCGAAATGCATTATTTGAGAATTTATTATGCATTATTTGAGGTTATTGAGAAATCATTTGATTTCTCATATTTGAGGTTATTGAGAAATCATTTTAATCAAAAGTCTTATTGAAAAGTCCTAAGATAATATACTTCTGGACTTTGTGAGCCATTCAACAAAGCTCTGCGCCCTTGACAGAACACTATAGGTAGGTAAAAAAAAAGCATGCAAACAAACAAAATAAAGCCCACATAAAATTTTTCATCTGTTGAATTTTGTGGATTTAAGTCTAATGACAGAATATTGGTTTCATGCATTTTTTTTCAGGTCTTGTTAACTGCAAAGAATAAAGGATTTATTCCTGAAAGTTTCCAGAGAACTCCTATGTGTTTAAATCAGAAGTAGGTGTATGAAAGGCTGTTGGAATCAGACACATTTAGTTTAATAATTGCAGTTTCATGAGGTTTATTTATTTAGTAGGAGATTTGCACATGGCTGATTATATTGAAGTTCCTTTTTCATTGCCTTTGTGCTGACATGGAAAGGGGCAAATTTCTGTTTTGTAGACAGCTTTGATGCTGTGAGTAACAAGGCAAAACTCTGCAGAGGTTGTTCTTACCAATAAGCCTGGGGAAACAATTCCAAAAACTGCTGTCATGCCAGGGTGCACAAGCGTTGTGAGTCGTCACTAACTGAATCACCTCAGAAGATGGAAGCAACAGTTAAAGCAATGGTGTGGAATACATAGATATAACTGAAAAAGACTTTCAGGGCTCTCCTAAGGTATTAGGATGAGAAATTCAAGGGCCAGGTACGCTTTCACAGCACCTGGAATTTGGTGGAGGGCTCCTCTGGGAAGTGGGTAAAGCTCTGCAGCACCCACTGGAACAGAGATCCATAAGCTGCCTGCCGAATGAGTTTTCAAGGATTTTTTATACTGCAACTACAAACACAAATGCTGATACTTTTCCTGTGCTACCTTGAATAATGTTTTTGTAGTATTCAACAGGACTCTTCATAATGTTAACCAATAACAGCAAGGGTGCCAGAATCCAGCCTTTAATCTTTTGCTAACTGAGTAATTGCTGAGGTTAATAATTTACTACGAGGACAAAAAGTTGAGCAGTGATAGAAGGAATTTGCTGAATTATGATTTCTGGTTCCTTTCTACAAGTCTCTGCCAATAAAAATTCTAAATGCTGAGTTAGACAAAG